>NC_039366.1:154998363-155598363 GCF_003573695.1 Papaver somniferum | reverse complement strand
GAAAAATAGTAAACAGTCGTCTGCAAAAAATAAATGATTAATTGCAGGACAATGTTTATTAATTTTCAAACCATGAAGAAGTCCAATATCCACATTATGTTGTAATAATCTAGAAAAAGCTTCCATTATAAACAGGAACAAATAAGGGGATAAAGGGTCCCCTTGTCTAAGGCCACGAGAAGGAGTGAAACTAGCTGAAGGAGAACCATTGATGAGTAAAGAAATATCAGTTGTTGTAATGCACTGTTCAATCAGCTGTATCCAGTCCAAATGAAAACCTAACTGACGAAGAATATCTAACAAAAAAGACCACTCTACCCTGTCGAAATCTTTCGACATGTCTAATTTAATACCAACAAGAGCCTTGTTAATCTTTTTAGTCTTCATAGTGTGCAATAATTCATGAGCAATAATCACATTATCATGAATATGCCTACCAACAACATAAGCAGTTTGAGTAGGAGATATGATTTTTGAAAGAAAAGGCTTTAATCTGTTAGCAATAATTTTTGAAATAATTTTATAGCTAACATTACAAAGACTAATGGGTCTATAATTAGAAGGTGATTGAGGGTATTGAATTTTTGGAGTCAAGACTTGATAGGTATGGTTTATGGCTCTAAGCATATGTTTGTGAGTGAAAAAATATTGAACCATAGAAATTACCTCAGTTCCAATTGTATCCCAGCACTGTTGGTAAAATGCATCTTGGAACCCATCATTTCCTGGCGAAGCCCAAGGTCTGATATTGAAAACCACTTCTTTAATTTCTTCGGCATCTGGAACACGAATAAGATGATGATTCTCTGTCTCAGAAATACAAGGAGTGAACATCTGCAAAATATCTTGGTGAGGATGAGGAGCAGAAGTAGTGGTTATTGCAGTATAGTGGGTTAAGAAAATCTTCTCAATATCTGTTCTAGAATCATACCATAAACCTAAAGGTCCTCGAATAGCATTAATGTATGATCTTCGCTTATTAAAATTGGCCATAGAATGAAAATAAGAAGTATTCTTATCAGCTTCAAGAAATTTTTCACCAGCTTGTTGCATGAAATATACTTTTTGAATGGAAAGCCAAGTTTGCAGATTATTACTTAGATATTGAACCTCAGGATGAGTAGCAGGCATGTTATTATCAAAACAATGTTGGAGTTGTGATTGACTCTGATGAAGATTAGCTTCTATATTTCCAAAATGGAGTTTTTTCCAAAGTTGAAGCTGAGTTCTAGTGTACTTGAGTTTACTAGAAAAACGATACAAAGGAGATCCCAAAAAATGATGCTGCCGACTCTGATTAATAGTTGTACTGCAAGAAGGAATTTGAAACCAGCACTTGTACAACTTAAAAGGAGACTGCTTCTTGTAGGTTGGAATGGTATGCAGAATAATGGGACTATGATCAGATGCAATGGGAACTAGATGCTGAAGATGAGATGCAGTGTAATTATTAATCCATAAAGTGTTCACTAAAGCTCTATCAAGTCTAATAGAAACATGAGCATCACCATATCTATGATTAGACCAAGTAGTATCTGAACCAGTATAACCCAAATCCAGTAAACCAAGTTGCTGAAAAAAATCTCTAACATGTCTAGCATGATGAGGATGAGAAGCTACACTATGAGTTTCATAATCATGCATCGTAAAATTCAAATCACCAAGAACTACCCAAGGAAGATTAACATAGCTTTGCATATCCAAAATATATCTCCATTGACAATCATTATCAGAGGCATTGTGAGCTCCATACATGAAGGTGATTAAAAAATCAGGAAAATTATCATGAGTGTGAACAATTACCTGAACGGTATCAGAGGTTGTATACATGATTTCTAAGTTGATACCTTCTTTCCAAACAATAACAATTCCGCGAGAAAGACCAATAGCAGAATGAAACCAAAAATTGGGATATCTAGTGTGGGTAAGATATAGTCTCATAGTGTCAGGTTTAGCTCTAGTTTCAGATAAGAAAAAAACATCAGTATCATGATTGTTTAAACAAAATTTAAGATAATCCCTAGTATGTGGATTTCCTATACCTTGACAATTCCAAAAAATTATTTTCATGTCGGAAATGAGAATAAACGGAGTAGAAAAAGTACAAATAGAAGAATGAAAAAGTAAAACAGAAGAAAAAACAAATAAAATAAAACTGAAATTAGAGTAAAAGATTAAAGAAGAAAATAGAGATACCTGTTGAACATCATCAGGGTGCATAGCTCTTGCTGCAATGTCCCTATCAGTTAGCTCAACTTGATAGTCATTCTGTTGATGACTAGTAGATGCTTGAGCTAAATCATCAGGAATCTGAACTGGTAAAGCATGATTATAGTTTACATGATCCTCAGAGATAACCGAGTCATTAGTGCGAGTTCTCTTGCGTCTAACAAAAGTGTTACAACCAGAAGTGCTAGCAGTAGAGATCTGCTTCGAAGGGTGAGGAACAACTCGATCTGCTGGTGCTAAAGAGGAGTCTGATTGAGAATCAGTGGATGTAAAGTACGAAACATGCATACCATCATAAGGTCCAAGTTGTTGTGAAGTAGAAGATTGATGTAGAATTGATCGCTTCTGATGACCATGATCAAGAAATAATCTAGCAATTTCTTGAGGACTTCTCTCAGGTAGATCAACATGTTCAACTTGAGGACCAAAATTTCTAACAGCTGATTCCATATTAATTCTTCTAGTTTTGCGATTATTACAAAGGTTAGCATCATGGTCTGGAACCTTGTGGTGTGGTTAAAAAAAAAAACACAAAAGACTTGCAAGTATACAAGGCCAAGTTTTAGTATAGAAGGTAAGAGAGGGATCAGTCCACATGGAGTAGGAGTGCTTAAAAACTTAACCTAAGCTGTCAATGAAGGATGCAAGCAATATGGCAGATGGGAAAGATGGGAAAACAGTTAACAAAGCAAAGCAAATGACATGTAATAAAAACAGCAAGGAACCAAGGCTGTAAGACAAGGGAAGGGGGGAGTTTGTGCTCTGATTTCAGTGCACAACAGCTACAAATTGCAAGAAATTAAACAAGCAAAACAGGTAAGGAGATAAACTGAACAGGAAGCAAACAGAACTGAATTATAAGTGACTGTAAAAGGGATTGTGGCTAGCTAAGGGCTTAGAATCCACCTTGTGTCCTAATCAGCAATGCAATTCTAGGTTGAAATTAGGATCTTAAGCATACATTAGAATGGGAGGAAAATCAGCTTGCTCATTGATATGCCCCTAGTATTGACTGTCTTTTGACAGCACAGTCAATCACAGGCATATCAGAGCACTGACTTCTTCCCATTGCTCAAGCAAGACAAGCATTAAGATGACTATCCTAGCAATTCATCATTTAACAGTGCACTAGGCTTCATCTGAGCCTTAGCTAGTGCAGTTTAGCTCATGCTAAGCATGTAAACAACATTAACATTCATCAATGATAATCTAAACACAATATACAGCATTGAAGATAAATCAAAACAACATACACAATCAACTGTTAACTGCATAAAGAACTGGAATTTGGAATTGCAAAATAAATTGTTTCAATTCTCTTCTGGCTAGTCCAGAGAGATATACCGTCCTCTTTTTTAGATAAACATAATTATACAAATATATACTCCAAAAATCCAAATTAGGTTCCAGCAACTTTCCCCCAAAAACAGAAATTAGGTAAAATTGATTTACCTAATTTAGATGAGATATTCACTCCAACTCGTCGACCCACTCTCCAATTTCTTCTCCTGGTTCATCTCTTGCTTCAATTTCTGCTTTAACATCACTTATATCCCCAATTTCTCACCTAGGGTTTCAGTGAGAAGAAAGGTGAGAAATTGGAGAAATTAGTGGCTGATAAAGAAATAGGACGTGTTGGCAATGATGGGTTTAGGTTTAGGGATGGTTTGGTGTCGTAGGGAGTGGTGGCGGTGAAGGCAGAGCAGGTGGAGAAGGTGGTGGTGGTCTGCAACAGGCATGGAGGGGGAGAGGTCGATGGAAGAAGGAGAAGGGAGTGTTTGGTAGGGGTATATGGCTCGGATGTTAGGGTGTTTGGCAGTTTCAGCGAGTGAAGATGTTATGCGATCCGGGCCGTAGGATGAGAAGATGGTAGGTAGATCTGACGGCGATTCGGAGGCAGGCGAGGAGCGACCGTCAGATGAAGGGATACAATGAAACGAACGGAACTTGATGGAGTTATGTACTGTAGTGTGAAGCAGATATATCAAACTTTGATGCACAGCAAGGGAGCGACCGTAGGATGTTTCTGAGAATAAATCTGACGGCTGAAATCCGAGACGGGTATGGATTTGGGTTTTAGGATTTTGGGTTTAGAATATGGGTTTGAGAAATGAGTTTGGTCTTGGAAAATCTTGAGCCAACTTCTTCTTTAAGAACAAATTTCTTCTTAAAGCCCATTTCTACCCTTTTTGGTCTTCCGCACATCATTCTTCACAGCTTCCTTGCGTAATTCCTCCCGACTTTTCACTATTTTTCTGCTCTTTTCGCTCCGCAACTCATCCAAACTTTATTTATTCCCTAAAAATGCAAAAATTAAGTAAGAAAAATATTTATTCTTGAAAACAATGAAAATACAGAATATGGGATAAAATGTAGAATTAATGCATAAAAGATGAGTTAGATGCCAATAAAAAGGGATAAATATATATAATATTTGGCACTCATCAAATACCCCCAAACCTGAATTTTACTTGTCCTCAAGTAAAACAAAACTAAGGAAATCCTACCTATACCACTGTCGCTGGTCTCTCGAATGCATTTAGCATATGCACTAAGCCTTTTAAACCAGTAAGTGTCCCTAGTGGACGAGTGAAGTCTCGTGACGGTTTGCTTAGAACGTACCTACAAAGTTCTAGGTCAAAATATAAGCTCAGATTCCATCAAATGTGACATGTGCAAGACAGTTTAAGCTCACAGCAAAATGGAGATGTCAATCTAGCTATCTAAGGCACAATCCTAGCACTGATAACAAAAAAAGACATGTGATAAGAGTGTAAAGTGTATCTACACATGTGTCTAGAATGACCTGAAGTTATGACTACTAATCATCAAGAGATAGTTTTTAGGCTAAGAACCGAATTCTAAGCCAAGCTAGCTGTCCGGCTTTACGAGAATTGTGAATGTTCACCCAATAAGTTGGTGATATTTCAGTTTACCCGCGTTATACATCGATGGCTGCACCCTCCTTGCTTATTACAAGACTATTTACAACAAAAAGATGACTCTGTACATGACTCTTATTTACATTGATTACTCTCTTTTATTTTGGAACAAGAGAGAACTATTGTCTTTAACATGACAAACATGGAATAAATATAATACTTGATTGATTTGATTTTTTTTTTTTTTTTTTTGATTTTTCTGAATTTTTCTGATTTTTTTTTTTTTTTTTTTTTTTTTTTTTTTGAAAAAATAACTTTGATCTTTACAACATAGTGACACTTTTGATACATGAACAAAAAGAAAAACATAATTACATGACTCTTAGCAAGAGGTGGCCCTTATCGAATGCATCCGGTCAAATTCTATGGTTGCTTTTCTTAACGTATCCTCCAACTTCTATCCCAGCCAACCAAAGAACAAGCTAGTCAAGTCTCATTCAGTATTCTAAAGTGATTGGCAATCTAACTTCCTATCAAACACCTTGAAGATCGAGGCTATACATGTATTGGTAGATCGTGCGCGTGCAAATTTCTTATCACTATGTGAATTGTGCTAGAATCAGGGTGCCTAAATATCTAGACTAAGACTCCTAAAAATTACATATTTGCACAAGAGTCAACATTTCAAGGTAAATGAGCTCCATTTTTATGTTTTTTTATCATTTTTTAATTTTTTTTAATTTTTTTTTTTTTTTTCAAAAAGAGGGAGTTCTGTTTTCAATTATGGCATATTATCAAAGTATCTACTTTTCACCCCCAAACCTAAACTAAACATTGTCCTCAATGTTTCAAAATATGAACAAAATTATAATACAACATATGAAGAGGATCATGTTGAGTAGAGAAAAAGGAAAGAGAATACCCGATTTCGGCGAAAGCAAGATTAGAACTCCGTTATTCAAGGAAAAAAAATCCAACATATTTCAGCCGAGATCTTATTGGATTAGCAAAATATATACACAAGGAACAAAAGGGTTTTAAGAAATTTTATCTACTGGATTATATACAAAAATTCACCATACACTAACAATCTAAAGAGTTGAGGATCAACCCAAAAGACAAAGTGTAGAGGTTTCAACAGCTTCACACAAATATAACAGGAAAGAAACGCAAGTGAAACTGTGAAACAAAATGAGCTACCCCCAAACCTGGATTTTTCAATGGATAAAATTTTGGAAACAAAATCTCGCAGTTTTGGGGGTTCCTCATGCACAAGATCTAACTCAAAGTGTACTTTGCTATGGACGGGCAAACATGCCATTTCCAACTGTGGTTCCTCAAAGATATTATATTTAGATGCAAAATGGTCCAAGAGGACTTGGGAAGCACACAGTTCCAAACCTAGATTAGGCATTCTCAGAAAAATTGGTTTTACAATATTGGTACAAACCAAATCTAGGTTGGGTGGAAGGCCATCAGATTGTGACTCATGTAGGAGAATAGGCACGTCATTATCAATCAAATCAAAATCTCCTAAATCATCTACACATGTCACATCATGCTCACAATCATCAATCAAATTAGCAAGTTCACAATCAGAATCATCAACATCATCAACAGATTTGTCCTCATGCATCGGCAATTCAATGGAAACATCATATGGAATACTAGAAGAGATATCATTCATTAAGGTATGGGCAGAGAAGCCTAATGTATTTGAACCCAAAGGTTCCATAACATCATCAGTATAGACATGTTCTTCTAATATAACATCATAATTATTATCATCCTCAACAAAACAAGAGTGTCCTCCCCTAAAAACTATAGTGTTTCTATTCCACTCATTTACCTCTAGATTAGGTTCATGTTCAATATGACTATCATGAGTAGGGTTAAAAACACTATTTTGATAATTAATTTCATTAGGGATAACAATGCTGCTATGATCATTCAATGTATGCATTTCTAAACTAGCAGTGTTTTGTTTGAGGAGATTGATGTTTTCCATTATAGATTGCATACAAGGGCTCATGTGAAATTGTTCGTCCTCCCCTTGTGGTGATTGATACATGGGTGCATGGTCGTTAGGGTCTATAAATGGTTGATCGCAACCTTGAAAAGGTTGATTATGGTCCCAATAACCACCATCATAATAATCTGTAGGTTCTACAAACCTTGGAATTTCTCCAGTCCGCCTAAATTCATGGAAAATATAGCAATTCGCAATAGTGTGGTCTAAGCCATCACATGCGGGACAAGGATAGATTTCAGGTTGCCTAGGAAAGTTAGATGTGACAGATTCCTCATGTGCTTGCTTTTCTAAAGCTGCGACTCGAGCTTTTAATTGATCCATAAGTGATGATTGTGTGAGTGAGGCTCTAGCAGAATGTTCATTTTCACGTTGCGATGAATGATGCATGTATGAATAGTCATTAGGGTTCATGTATTGCGGCTCGGGACTTTGAAAATGTCCATAATAATTCCTATGACTATTGACATCATGGTCCGTGGAAGGTTCATAACGTGAAGTTTGTCCATATGCAAGTTCTCTAAGGGATTTGTTGTACTCCCCAACTGTAGAAAAAGATCTATTCATGATTGGATCAAAAGCTAAGTAAAGAATGTACAAAGCTCAGAATTTGGTTTTTAAAGGGTTTGGATTTTTGGTGGGAGCAAAAAAAAAAAAAAAATTTGGTTGTTAATGTGGGAGCAAAATAAAATTTGGTTTTAAAATTTGGGAGCAAGTAAAAATTTTGGTTTTTGAATGGGAGAGAAAATATTTATTTATTTATTTATTTATTTTAAAAGAAAATAAAATTTGGTTTTTGAATGGGAGCAAGCCCACTGTTGGTTTTGTGTTTGCTTTGGCTCAGCTGGTTTGAAAACGTTTGGTGAAACTGAGTCCAAAATCTCGGCCTAGAATTTGGGTACTCGGCCCACTAACGAGTTAACCTAGCGTGATCGGTTACAAGCTCAGCTGGGTTTAAAAACCCAGAATACAAAATACCAGTCCAAATTAAACAAGCTCACAAAAATTAAATACAAGCCCACAAAAATTAATTACAAACCCAACAGAAAATAAAAAGCCCAAAAATTGGCTTTAATATTACAAGCCCACAATTAAAAATTGGAAGCCCACAATTCGGGTTCTCTGAATGGGTTTACCTTTTTAGCACAGCCCAGCTGCTCTGATATTGTTGCAAAAACCCAGTTGGGCTTTGGTTCTTTTCCTTGGTGGCGTCCCAGCAGAGGAAAAACTGGTTCAGAACAGCAGGTCCAACAGCAAATGAAGTGAAGCAGATGCAGATGCAAATGCTATGCAGTGAAATGCAAAAATAGCTAATAAAACTACTAGAGAAACAAACCCGAGTCCCCGGCAGCGGCGCCAAAAACTTGGTGTGGTTAGAAAAGACACACAAAAGACTTTCAAGTATACAAGGCCAAGTTTTAGTATAGAAGGTAAGAGAGAGATCAGTCCACAGGGAGTAGGAGTGCTTAAAAACTTAACCTAAGCTGTCAATGAAGGATGCAAGCAATATGGCAGATGGGAAAGATGGGAAAACAGTTAACAAAGCAAAGCAAATGACATGTAATAAAAACAGCAAGGAACCAAGGCTGTAAGCCAAGGGCAGGGGGGAGTTTGTGCTCTGATTTCAGTGCACAACAGCTACAAATTGCAAGAAATTAAACAAGCAAAACAGGTAAGGAGATAAACTGAACAGGAAGCAAAACAGAACTGAATTTATAAGTGACTGTAAAAGGGATTGTGGCTAAGCTAAGGGCTTAGAATCCACCTTGTGTCCTAATCAAGCAATGCAATTCTAGGTTGAAATTAGGATCTTAAGCATACATTAGAATGGGAGGAAAATCAGCTTGCTCATTGATATGCCCCTAGTATTGACTGTCTTTTGACAGCACAGTCAATCACAGGCATATCAGAGCACTGACTTCTTCCCATTGCTCAAGCAAGACAAGCATTAAGACGACTATCCTAGCAATTCATCATTTAACAGTGCACTAGGCTTCATCTGAGCCTTAGCTAGTGCAGTTTAGCTCATGCTAAGCATGTAAACAACATTAACATTCATCACATATGATAATCTAAACACAATATACAGCATTGAAGATAAATCAAAACAACATACACAATCAACTGTTAACTGCATAAAGAACTGGAATTTGGAATTGCAAAATAAAATTGTTTCAATTCTCTTCTGGCTAGTCCAGAGAGATATACCGTCCTCTTTTTTAGATACAACATAATTATACAAATATATACTCCAAAAATCCAAATTAGGTTCCAGCAACTTTCCCCCAAAAACAGAAATTAGGTAAAATTGATTTACCTAATTTAGATGAGATATTCACTCCAACTCGTCGACCCACTCTCCAATTTCTTCTCCTGGTTCATCTCTTGCTTCAATTTCTGCTTTAACATCACTTATATCCCCAATTTCTCACCTAGGGTTTCAGTGAGAAGAAAGGTGAGAAATTGGAGAAATTAGTGGTTGATAAAGAAATAGGACGTGTTGGAAATGATGGGTTTAGGTTTAGGGATGGTTTGGTGGCGTAGGGAGTGGTGGTGGTGAAGGCAGAGCAGGTGGAGAAGGTGGTGGTGGTCTGCAACAGGCATGGAGGGGGAGAGGTCGATGGAAGAAGGAGAAGGGAGTGTTTGGTAGGGGTATATGGCTCGGATGTTAGGGTGTTTGGCAGTTTCAGCGAGTGAAGATGTTATGCGATCCGGGCCGTAGGATGAGAAGATGGTAGGTAGATCTGACGGCGATTCGGAGGCAGGCGAGGAGCGACCGTCAGATGAAGGGATACAATGAAACGAACGGCATTTGATGGAGTTATGTACTGTAGTGTGAAGCAGATATATCAAACTTTGATGCACAGCAAGGGAGCGACCGTAGGATGTTTCTGAGAATAAATCTGACGGCTGAAATCCGAGACGGGTATGGATTTGGGTTTTAGGATTTTGGGTTTAGAATATGGGTTTGAGAAATGAGTTTGGGCTTGGAAAATCTTGAGCCAACTTCTTATTTAAGAACAAATTTCTTCTTAAAGCCCATTTCTACCCTTTTTGGTCTTCCGCACATCATTCTTCACAGCTTCCTTGCGTAATTCCTCCCGACTTTTCACTATTTTTCTGCTCTTTTCGCTCCGCAACTCATCCAAACTTTATTTATTCCCTAAAAATGCAAAAATTAAGTAAGAAAAATATTTATTCTTGAAAACAATGAAAATACAGAATATGGGATAAAATGTAGAATTAATGCATAAAAGATGAGTTAGATGCCAATAAAAAGGGATAAATATATATAATATTTGGCACTCATCACCTTGCATTTAGGACAAAGCTTGTGTGGTTGTTTTTCAAAAAAGAAACCCACCCAACGAGAAATTCCTGCAGCATTGACAGCATGAATTCCTTGAATCAGTGGAGTGATCACTTTGATCATAACTAAAGCTCTAAACTTACTAGAAGTGGTAGGAGTTACACCATCAGGTTCCACAACAACTGTATTACCAACAATATTACCAAAAAGCTTAGGAATTTCTGAATAAGTGAATTCATGTAGAAGGTATTTAAACTCAAGCCAAAAGGGAGAGGTGTCGAAGTTAAGTTTTTGGTAAGGAAAAGAGGGATGCCAGTCACGAAGAACTATAAGATAACCATCAAAGTTCCAAGCTCCTCCAAACAAAATAGCATCCTTATCTTCCACAGTAGTAAATCTTATGGCAAAAATATTAGTGTCTAGTGATCTAACCATAAGTTGCCATTGATCATTTCTCTTCAGATGAGACCAAATAAACTTGGTTGCTTTCTCAGCATCCTGCCAAACCATAATTCCAGGTGCAAATAACTTACCATCAAGACAAATTTTCCAATCTTTGATAGCCTGAGATAAAGCAGTAGCAGAATATGTAATAACTCGAGCTTTAGCAGGACTATCCCCTAAATTGATGTCTTCCATTTGAGAAGAGATATTATGGATGTAATCAGACATGATGATAAATGGAAGGTGAACAGGGTAGAGGAAGTTATGATGGTGAAGATCGAATCATGAACATGTAAAGTATTTAAAGAGAAGTTTAAGTATATGGGTGTCAAAAAAATATAAAGATAGTTGATGAGTATTGAAAAGGGATAAGGGAAAAACCGAACAGATGTTAAAGTTACAGGATATGATGTGTGATGATAAAATTGAAAGTAACAATAACCAATCTGATAGAACCAGATAAGAATAGATATTAATACCCGCACATATTCATACTGATGATGCACCACTGTATTGAATACAAGCCAACAAACACCTAACCAATGAAACAAGATCCAACTAATGGGAAGGGACATTACTGCAACCCCTGATGGTGACAACAAGCTTTTAAAGCTGCATAAAATGGAAGATGAAAACAAAGTGAGAATACAAACAATAAAACTAGAATCAAACGTGATTGAATTATTAAAGAAATATCAAATAAGAGCAGGAAGAAGGATTGAATTGTATAAAAAGAAGGAAAATCTTAAATCAACTGAAAACAAAAACCTAGAAGATGAGGATGAAATTAGGGTTCTATTATAGAGAAAGAAAAGAAAAAAAGGAGACCAGAGAATGAATCAGAAGAACAAGAAACATGATCGAATAAAGATTAGAAGGTACAAAAACAAAGATTAGCAGAAAGAATTGAGAGTTGACTAAGGTTGACTATAGTTGACTTTTCTCTTGACTTTCGCGTGTCAAGGAAAGAGATTAGCATGGTTTAAAACGAATATGTTTACTAGTTTCCGGATCTAATATATGAGATGAACGACTCATATTTTCCAAGCTGTGTCTCTAATTACGAAGTGTCAAACTTACCCTAGCCGTCTTTTATCAGATGGCCACCACGTTTCGACGATAAGAACGAGGTTGGAAAAATTAAATCCCAGTCGTCGAGTTTCATACATATCCTTAAGAGATATGCGGACCAAAACAAAACACGTGTCATGAAAAGACTAATCGTGGGAGATAAAATTGTGGCTCCACTATACGACACGTGTATAAAGTAACATCTGTAATCAACATTTTCTCCAAACATCTTTTGAACAGGTGTATAGTAGGATTCAAAAATCAGCAATGGAGTTAGAGCATATGGAGGATGTTAGGCTCCTTTTTGACTTGTGCTATTTTTTTCCAAAAAATCATCTCCAATGGAAATGTGTAGAGATATTGTGAAGATGATTTGGCAGGTAGCTAGATTAAGGAAAAGTCTATAACATGGACAACTAACATAATACAGATATAGGACAATTAATCCAGACCTTTGATCATTCCCATCTTCACCCCACTACCAATCCCAATGTTAGAATCATTCCCCTCTTCACCGTTAAGATTATGACACTTATTGTCCAAATTTTGGATTAGCCCCTGTTGGACTAGCTGTAGCAAGGTCGATTAATTAACGTTCTCTAACAGAACCTCTAGTTTCAGAGGATCACCTAAAGGATGTGAAGATATCTTTTCAGATTTTTTAAAGGTAAAGTTGGTTATTTGTTTCAACAATGTTGGTTAGATTTATTGGTGATATTTATCATAGTTACACAAGATGAAAAAGCTAGGATGCAAGAGATGAAAACACGTCTTCTTACAACTAACATATTGTCAGAACGTGAAGAAAAAAGAAAGAATGATTATATACAGACCGCCATATTAAACCATGTAAAAACTACCAAGACACAAAATCTGTGGACCCCACCACCCCAAAAGCAAGCAGGGGGTCCCATTGTTGGTATTGTGTGAGAGTGCGATTTTCTTTTAGTTCAAAATTTTGGTTCAAATAGAATTTTTGAAAAGGAAAGAATGATTCTATACAGACCGCCATATTAAACCCTGTAAAAACTACCAAGACACAAAATCTGTGGACCCCACCACCCCAAAAGCAAGCAGGGGGTCCCATTGTTTATATTGGGTGAGAGTGCGGTTTTCTTTTAGTTCAAAATCTCGGTTCAAATAGAATTTTTGAAAAGAAAAGAATGATTGTATACATACCGCCATATTAAACCATGTAAAAACTACCAAGACACAAAATCTGTGGACCCCACCACCCAAAAGCAAGCAGGGGGTCCCATTGTTGGTATTGTGTGAGAGTGCGGTTTTCTTTTAGTTCAAAATCTCGGTTCAAATAGAATTTTTGAAAAGGAAAGAATGATTCTATACAGACCGCCATATTAAACCATGTAAAAAATACCAAGACACAAAATTTGTGGACCCCACCACCCCAAAAGCAAGCAGGGGGTCCCATTGTTGGTATTGTGTGAGAGTGCAGTTTTCTTTTATTTCAAAATCTTGGTTCAAATAGAATTTTTGAAAAGGAAAGAATGGTTCTATACAGACCGCCATATTAAACCATGTAAAAACTACAAAGACACAAAATCGGTGGACCCCACCACCCCAAAAGCAAGCAGGGGGTCCCATTGTTGGTATTGTGTGAGAGTGCGGTTTTCTTTTAGTTCAAAATCTTGGTTCAAATAGAATGTTTTAAAAGAAAAGAATGATTCTATACAGACCGCCTTATTAAACCATGTAAAAACTACCAAGACACAAATTTACATCAGCTAACACTATTACAGAAACTATCAACTTATAGTGTTCACATTGGATAATTCAACACATAGAACTTTAATAATAGGATTCTTCTTTCCAAGCCTCAATAATAGGATTCTTCTTGTCGACTTAATTAAATAAAGAACAACATCTCTACAACCGTTCCAGTACCCGAGAAACAACTATCAAAAAGAGTTACATATTTGAATTCGTGATTTCCAAAGTGACTCCTCTCATCCTTCTACGACCCTTCCTGTTTTCCAGAGAACCCATAGACCGCCAGAGAACATCGTGGGATCACTGATAACTGCATGTTGGAATCCAAGCTGCGGCAAGAGTCCCTGAAATCGCCAATACAGATGGACAGTTGAAATCTATTACATCCCTAAGTACGTGAACGAAATCAGCCCTAAACGTACCTCTTCAATTCCACATAAGAATTCGTAGAGCCTCACTTTGTCTATCAGTGGAGTTACTATGTTCTACGCGAAGGGGGGGGAATATGAAATTGAAATCTCTCATTTATGACGAAGATCCCAACTGGTTGTTATTTCCATATTCATTACCTTGACATTTATGCCCACTTCCACAAGTGAAGGCCCGTGAACGGAAAATATGTGAACCACATCTAGATAACCTGTTCTGAGCCATCTCCTTTCTGAACAGTATGGGAGAAATCTGCAAGGACAGAGCCCAGATAAGAATAGATCATCGTGTTCAGATAAGAACAAATCATAAACTCTTAAGGAGGGAGCAAAGTTCATGCTTGTTTAGGGACCCTCTAAAATAAAGCCTTCTTGATATCCCGCAATCAGGGTTTTGATCATCGACCAGCATTCTCGGTTTCCTTTTGGTGACGTCTAGCTCGGATGTGTGGACATTCAAAGTCCATTTCTCTCACCCTTACATCCCTAAAAAGACTATCCTCATCGCTGATAACCCAAGTAGAACTATCATCTACTTTAATTTCTTGTTCATTAAAAAGGTTGTCCATTTTTCCCGCCGAGTATTTTTGGAAGAAAAGACGTATTTGTGGTGGATGCTTACATGAAGCGTTGATAACAGCATATGAGAAACAATTTTTTTTAAGTTTATCTTAAACGATAATTTGTTCTCTCGGTCCCTTATCTGTCCGACCTTTTTAGCCTTTAGTTTTCTCCTGCCTTTAGACGGTCTTCCAGATCCCTTGCGCCATGACGTCATGGGACCAATGTTATTGTCCAGTTATGGGACAATAAATCTTGATCTTTAATGACTCCCCTCTTTACCCCGCTTCTAATCCCCTTGCTAAAATCATTCGCAGATTTGGACAAGGCCGTGTTGTCCCAGCTATAGGCCCTTTCTCCCGGCTACGCATCTGTCCGATTAGGTTTTGTATTTGTTTCGAGTGCCGAGCAAGTTTGCATTTCTTTTAAGTCACAGTATATGAGGCTTTTGTTTTCAAAAAAAAAAATAAAAAATGACGGTTATCCTTATACAAGCCTGCCAACCCTAAAAACTAAACCCACACCGTCATTTTAACCATTGTCCAAAACCTAATTTTCGGGTGTGGCACTTTCGAACTAATTGAACGGACACAAAATACACCGCTTTCTTCCTCTTTTTCCCGTTCTTATCAGCCTATTTTATATGGGAAGAGTTAGATAATATAAGCTAACATAGAGTTTAAAGTTTAAACCACGATCGAAAGTTTCAAAACCACTATCCGGTGCAGGAGAATTAGTCATTGCAGAGTCTAGAGTTTAAAGTTTAAACCACGACCAAAACTTTAGAAACCAACATTCTGGTGGAGGAGGATTAGTCATTGACCGCTACAGATACCACCCTTACTTTACACTCCAAACGCATTCAATTCAGTTGATATTTTTCACTGTAACACGTTTACGAAACCTTATCCGCAGTTTTCGGTGATGCACTCGGTTAATGCAAAATCCATTATCTTGACATGCGCCTACTGTCAAGAAGTTAATTCCCATCAACGTCACTTTCAACCCTAAAATTTTAGAGTATTAGGGTGTCTGGAAAACACCAAGGGTGGAAATTGATGCTGCTGGATAACCACAGGTCCACAACGATACTCTCGTTGAAAACGGAAAGTACTAGGGATCCCTCGTTTTTTTACCCCATACTTTGACACCGTTGATTTTCTTTCTCACCCTGTCCCACCTGGAAAATCAGGGGTCCGCTTTGAGAATGCGTCAATGGAAATTTGACATATAATGGTCTCAAAGTTAAGTTTTGGGGTATAAAAGCGGGGGCTCCCTCGCATTTTCGGTTGAAACCCACACCGTCGGCAAACCGCGGTCTAAAGGGGAAATTAGCTGAGCGGGTCACTACAGAATCCATACGTCACACTATCTGCCATTTGGAAGATTTTCATATGAAACGGCAGACTATCAGCCATCCAACCTAATCCAAGATTTCCTCCTTATATATGTTTATTATAGGAGTCCGATTTGAGCAAAGTTTGCACCTTTGTGAACAGATAATTCCATAGTTCCGGTGAGTGTAGAATCGTTCTTATTTTTGATATTGTGGAAAACCCGAAAATGCTTTAGGCCCCAAAACTTTGTCCCCGTAACGTGTTATTATATTAGTGGCCAAATCGAATACTAATGAACCCACTTTTTACTCCAAAAGAAGGGAGGGAGGATAATGTGGGGTACGTAGCTAGGTTGAGATAAACATGGTTCTATTTTCCTTAAAATACACATAGATCTGTCCTTTCTAATTGATTTACCTGATCTATCAAAAGTAAAGAAGAATTTCGGAAGACATTCAAGAAAATCAAGAAAAAAATAATCAGTCTTTGATGTCTCCTTCTTGTTTCTCTTGAATGCCTTCGAGAATTCTTATCTACCAGTCGTTCATGCCTCCGTATTCCGATCAATCTGGAAGTGCCATAATATTTTCCTGATATTACGGCAAGAAGACATAATATTGATCTCAGTTTGATCGCCTTTTGTTGTTTTTTCTCTTCTCTTGTTTATCTAGGTGTCAACCTAGAATGTGTGTTCTTGTTAGTTTGAGTGTTTTCTCCTTGTATCCGCTTTTTCTCTTGTATTTCTGCCGGGGAGTGCTTTTTCTCGAAAAAAATCATCTTCAAAATTGGTTCTACGGACACCCAACGTATAAGCAACAAGTCAATGTTCAAGATTTTACTTGGAGAAGAAGCACAGTGAATCCAAAAAATACACATTCGGATCATGTAATTGGGAACTAGGACTAGTTCTTTGTAAATTAAACTGCTATTAGTCGTCAGAGGGTCTGTTTACAACCCGAAATAAGTACAGGCTTTCCCTTTTGGTGTTGGGATTCTAGTACCTTTGAGCTTTCTTTGCTTTCTTCTAAATCCTCTACCATATATTACATTAGATAAAAGTAGCTATTGGTGCTGGAACGTACTCCACTTAGAGACAAGATTTTTATGCACGACCCCACTTAGAGCACATCAAGTTATATGGTATTCAAAGTATTGATGTTCAACGGAGTACGTTTTACCGCCCGCTATCTCTTCTCGCAGATATTCCAAGTAACAATAAACGTCTGCGAGAAGAGTGGTTGGCAATGGGAAACTCAACTAGACCCAGTCCTAGAGGTGCAAGCGGCTTGCGGATGGTAGGCAAACATGAACATATTTCGCACTGAATGAATCCTGTCACTTGACCGATATAACGGAATGGAAAGAAAAAGAAAAAACCAAGTTTTCCATTCGTCTTTTCCTTTGCCTAGTTTCCTTTATTTTGGCTTTTCTCTTACCTTCAAATTCATTCTCGTTTGGATTTTTAGAAAACATGCAAGTAAAATAGTCACTCCTTTGAATCGTCTTAGATGGATAGTTCAAACATTTATGGAACTATTAGTTAGATAAGCCAACATAGGGTTTAAAGTTTGAGCAGGGCTGTTCCGCGCAGCTGCGTGGGACAGCTTCATAAGCAAGCAACATTTGAATGAACCATTGGATTATGTTATGGACGGTTGGATCATATTTGTGTTGGTATTTCTGAAAAATTACAGCTAGCGAAGTTTGGTTATTAAACATGAGGGAGGATCCATGGACACTTAGATGGACAAGGTCGCACAAAATTTGCGCCATTTTATCTTAAACCTACAATCAAAAAAAAGAAAATCATTGAAATAAAATTTTAATCCAAAATGGAGTAATCGTAACTTTATCAATCAGTCATCGACAATTTTCATAACAACATCGAGTTTGGCTCATCAAGATTTAAGTCAAAATGGAGCAATATTTTCAGATCGTCGACCACTTCTGGCACCTATGATCTATCCAAAATTATTCCAATTAATAACATAATAATATAGCATCGACAATGATCCTTTATCACTTGAGAGAAATCTAACTCTTCAATTCTGCATCACTCAAAGATCAAATATTTTTCACCAGATTTTACACCCAAACTTTTCAGAATTCTGTTGGGAGTTAAACAAAGACAAGTATTGTTGACACAGTCTGAGTGGATAACAAGTGTTGTTGATGGTGTATTTAGAGTTTGTGGGGGTTAGAGTTTTCTAGAGTCTCGGTGATCGTCAAGTTTGTTAAACGATAAATAGGTTGTTGAGCCATGAGAGTTTGTACACCGAATTGATTAATGATGTGTCATTTATTGCGTCCGCATTTATGTTGTCCTCTCTTCCGCATTAACGAGAGTTTGTTAAACGATAAATATGACCGTTATTTACCGTCTCTACCATATTCCAGCTCATAGGATGTAGATTTATCCATTTGGGAGTGTCATCTGGTGCAGATTAAACTTGGAAATCATCTTGAAAACACAACTAGTTCACCCTATGGATGAACCTAAATGTAAATAAAAATCAAAATAATCAAAAAAACATAATTAAATTGATCAAAAGGATGCACTAATATTCTAGGTGAACGCCTATCAAGCTATATGATAGTTGGTTCCTTAAAAACTACCAGATTTGATACCCACATTAGTACTTAAAACATAGTCTATTACTTTCAAATTAAGTTTTCCCCAAAAGATCAGAAGCGGGAGGAGGTGTTTCTCCTATGCAACTTACAATCGAGTATGGTATGGAACTGGGTGTTTCTACTAAGAGCTCAGTCTTCCTAGTTTCCACCTGCCATTTCATCCTTCACCTTCTCTTCTGGATGCATAACTCTTTCTAATGTCTCCTCTTCGGGTCCGGCACTTAGTAGCACTTCACAAGAAAATTGTTCACCCATTATGGACAACCTCTGTGCTACACATCTTTGTACCTCCATTAAATCCTTCTTACTCATCATGTCCATCTTTTTTTTCGTCAAACAAAGTTGGGTGCTCCAAACATCTTCAACCAAGTCACACATTCTTTTGTCTGTTCTTACAGCACTCACTTGGCTATCTGCATTGTTAGCCATTTTTCTTACTATTCCTAATCTCTACACTGTTGAGTTTTCCTCCAGACTATGATAATCTTCACTAATATTCATATCTACTCTACACTGTGAAATTTATATCGGTCCGATGCTTAGATTTTCTCTTCCACCGACCTAATAAAGTCTATAACCCAAGAAATATAGACCTTTGATTTGTAAACGGAAATCTAAAACTACTTGACACGTTCCCCAATTTATCCCGTCATTTCCATTTCAACCGTTGAGATAGTATGCAAAATGTCCGGATGAGGGATCTTAACGACGGTTAACTAACTGGAAAAATCTTATTTTTTATCTTGTTGGCAAAACCTTATCCGTATCATTAATTTCTCTATTCCTATATTATGTCATTTTTAGGAACCAAGGAAAGGGAAAGACCATACATATTTCATAGCATAAACTTTAAAGAAAACATCATTACGTTGCAAACATGGGTCTTACATAGAAGTCAACGTAGGTACTTTGTTCCAAAATATGATAGCAACCATGAAGGTTTGCCTTCCTCATAATCAGCTTCGGCCATCTCCCACTGAAAAATTATAACAATTTTAAGTTGGTCTTGCTCAAAACAATTTTTGATTGGCCAATTATTGACGAACTTACTCTTTGTGCACGTGGCATATTAGGATTGATTGTTAATACGACTTCCATTTCGTTTGATTTCAAATTTACGACTCTACATGCAGTTATTGAAGAATTTGAAATTCAAATTTACGTTTTTATTTTCACTTCTGGTTTTAATGAGTATATAGATATATGAATAAAATTCGAGTTGAATTATAGTTTCAAGGGTTAATAACAAGGTTATGGCTTTAACAAGAATGAAATATCAAGAGGGAGAAGATACAATGCAAATGAAAAGAAAAAGATTATACTTGGAAAGTTGGAAGGCTACTAGAGTTTACAATCGCTAGATTTCTTTTTCCCGGGAATGGCGAAAGTTAGAGAGTGAAAACACATAGACACGGGTACACGTGAATTTGTCGCTTTGTATACTATTGAGTAGCCACGTCAGTCTGGGCCCAGAATATGGCGGAGAAAAGCATTTCCGTTCATTAACAGAGCCAAAAAAAATAAAAAAATACAATCATCCCTCCTCCATAGTCCATCACCCCGACTCACTGTATGCAACTTCCAACATCATTAACCTCTGATCTCTATCTCTCAGCCTTATCTTCTTCCTTATCAAGAATAGTAACCCTAAAAGCTAGGTTTGAGAATATATTAGGCTTATCCATAAACAACTGGAGAAAACATTAATTGAATGTGATCCAGATAAGAATGGAAGACTAAAAATTCCAGAGTTGTGGTTTCCGTTTCCATTTTTTTTTTAATAAATAAACCGGAATCAAACCCAAAAGATACAGGATAAGATAAACAAATTACTTATGACTGACTGCAAATCACTCTCATACCAGCACCAGCAACGAATCTCTAATAACAAAATGAATCCCAGTTAACAGAATCACAAGTAACCATAGAATCACAAGTACCTAGTAGCTGTAACAGTATCGCCCCCTTACATACGGTAGATTTTGGACCGGTAAAACATGATCCACAACCCAGGAACATTTTTAAAATATTCTGAAACACCAATAGAAAACAAAATTGGGTCCAAGTCCAACACAACATGCATTTATCCCAATATTAGTTATTCCAAATCTGGCCCATATTAGTTTTATCGGCTTAACAGTTTTCCTTCTACATATGAGAATTGTACAAAAATACTTTCTAGATAGGGGTGAATGTCTTCCGCGGAATGCTCTGGTCATGTAACACCTTCGTTTTATGTTTGTACGTCTTACTACTTTCATTTGCTTCATTGTTTTCTAATGTAAGCTTGTTACCGATCAAAATAAATAAATAACGTAATCTTGTTTGAGCCAGTCTAGGTATACTCGATAGATTTCCCACTTCATAGCATATTACCATATGTAACACCATAGCAGTGTAGTTTAGTTCATCCATTTGTTTATACATCCTGCATTGAGTTTTGTCTATCAATATGCACATGGAATCTTGTAGGGTTTGAACTCTATTAGCCGTTTTCTGCTGTCTTGTTAATATCTACTGAGTATTGGGTTAAGTTACAATTGTTAGAATTCAGTCCCCTGCATTCAAAGATGAAACTGCATAACCTGCTTTGTCCCCTTCTCAGCTATATTGCATTATCCATCCTGATATTGCCTCTAATTTTTGTACCTGAAACTGCATCTAAAGATTTCTAGTCAAATGAAGCTCCCACAATGAACAGCGAGGGAACCCTTGCTTTCTATTGGCCGAAATTAGCCTTTTGTAGCTAGTGAAACAATAATTTTTGTAAAGAAACTTGTACAAGATTGGTTTAAATTTTAGAATCTCAAAAGGAAAAATTCAACCAAGTGAGCCGAGCCTGCCCCATGTTCATCATGTCAATATATATAGTATGCCGAAACAACAAAATAAAGAAATAGCTGAAATATATATATGGGGCAAGATCCAATGGCCATTTTTTCTACAAAATCCAATCGGTAACGAATTTGAAGCTCCATGTTATGATACACAAGGAAAAAAATTTATTTTAAAACTTCTAAAACCAAAATTAAAAACAAAAGCATAATATGCGGCACACCGAGCCAATTTAATTAAGGACATGCTTCAAAAAATAAATCTAATTAAGTACTTTTAATATATTTATTTGGCCCCTCTTAACCTGATGTTCTGCTTCCATCCCTGCAGCAAGGAATGTGTTGCTGAGATGCATCGTATGAGCAAATATCTCCTTTACTCCTCCAAAACCCTTCAAGGTGACCCCACTTGGCATGTGGGGAATTATCTCAACATGAGATCGGTGCGGAATATGATTCAAAATTATTTCCACAGTTTTGGAGGACGTAGCGTATCGGCATAGACATCCTCTACGCCACATTAGAACGTCGTCGTTCGTTCCAAGAGCAATTGGATGATAAACATTCCTTACGCTGGCCAGATTTTCCAAATCAATGCTTAACCTCTTAATCCAGCTCCATTCAGTAAAACTCGGGTCGACGGACGACAGATTATTGTTATCCCAAAGAGGTGTCCAGAAATTAAGAGTGTTGTCTTGTACATTTTGGTGGTAAACACACGGAGTTACTCCAAACAACATGATCCCAATTCTAGATGATTGATCCGTAGGGATCTGTATTGGGGATGACGAACATGTTTGGAAACTTTCGTTTCCCAAGTTTAAAGATACAATCTTATTCTCGGAACAATCCAGTTAAAATAAACACCCTTGTACATACGTACCTGATTCTTTGAATTTGTAGGAGATCGCATTTTTATTTCTCCAACCCCTTTCATCGCCAAGAGTGTTTATTTGGACATTGTCATAATTGTAGATTCTAACCACCTTGTATTCACCACTAAACGGACAGTAGCCGAAACCTCTTACGACACTTCTTGTCCAGTAAATATTTGCTGGTATCGATGGGAATATAATAGGATTAATTTTAGGGAGGTGAAGGTGTTCACCTGTCACCGGATTCATTATATAAATAGGATCCGTGATGAAATTGTGTAGCACATAGAAGCAAATGGGACCGTTGCAAGACCCAACCAGAACACGTGAAAGTCCGGTAAAATTTCCACCGCTCTCCTCACTGCAAAGTGTTCCGTTGATACCATAATGTTCCTCGTTAATTTGTTTCCTGCTGAAGAATCGTGTATTAACCACTCCAATGGTTCCTGAGGCAGCAAAAAAGAGACCTAACTTTTACCGAACAAGGATGGTATTCCAATCTTTGCATACTGATTTGCACTCTATTACACATTCCGTTGTAGGCAGGCGGGATAATATATGGGTGCTGATGTCTAACGGTATCTTATTCATCACCCTTACTCTTTAGTTTTTTCTCACTGATTTTTACCGTGATTTTGTCTGCGTAACTATTTTTCATCTTATACAACACGTTTAGCCAACTGGCGTCACGTTATCACCAAGAGTTTTATTAAATGCATAGTTCTACAACAGTATTTTCTCTAAAGTGGGACCTACTATTTCCGAAATTAATTTTACCTCAATCACCTATTTAATTTCAAGCTTCGACCAGTAGAGTTTTAGGGTCGCATTATAGCCATATCTTATCGTCCTATATGAAGCGTAATATAAACCACCAGTTGTTATGGATACAATTAAATGAACATATTCCTCCTGTGATATGCCACGTTTTTCAAAATCAATCCATCAACGTGTTTGATAGCCCCACTCGGCCACCCATAAAAGATCGGATAAGTTAGTAATTTTTAATTTTTAAACGCGTTGGAACTTGGAACGTGGAATACAATCATATTTTCCTCTACAAGGACATGCACGTGCGATGCACGTCGGGTAACAACTTAGACGCATTGATTAGAAGGGGTCATAAAAATGAAAAATCCGCAGGACAAATCGCGTAGCCGGATTACTAGTATTTATAATAATAATGTGATGGATACGAGGGTAACAATCGTAAGAGTACTATCAACCTCATAGTCATAGGATTCAATTTTATCATCACATGCGCAAACATATTCCAATAGAAACCTTGCCGAAGCCCCATTCTCTTTAGATAAATAGAGATTAGCAAGTTTTAGTGGGGGTGCGAGGCGCGTCCACATTAGATTATACTTTCTGTAAGTATTAACCTGTAATTTCTATTTGAATAATCTCTATCATATAGAAAAATAGTGAACCTCTAGAATCATCCCCTCAAGTTGGAACCCTCGGTTACAAATTCTTGGGATTGCCTCAACTATTTATTAATGCGCGGCTTTACTTGATGTGAGCAAACCAAATTCGGTCTCCAAAATCATCATCACTCTATCTTCACCTAGAATGAGTTAGAATTGTATCAACCTATGATCATCAACGTTTTAAGATCTACACCAGCTCATGACTATCACTCCAACCATTAGAGGGGTGGCAACCAAAATAGAATTCGTAGGGTTTAAAATCCAAATGGCTAAATTATATTCATTCAACAGTAGGATTAACGTGGTATGAGCTACCAAATTCGGTTGCCAAGATAATCGTCACATTAAATACTAAGTATAAATTGCATAAGAATTATATATAGAGTTGCTTGGGAGTTGATTGCCTTTGGAATGTTCTTGGCCTTTGTATATTCTTCATCTATAAAATTCCTTTTCGTATTGATCAGAAAAAAAAAGAATGGTATATAGAGTAAATAGTTGTTCTACAGCTAATAGTTTTAGTTTCGAGATTTAAGTTATAATGCTTTTTTATTTTTTACTCTTTATATTAACAGTAGCTCGCTCCCAAACATGTCAACTAAGAGCAACCACAGTCACGACCAAATTTGGGTACTAAACCCAAATTTGGTCCCAGAAAGTATCGCAGTGGTGAGGAGTAAACCCAAATTTGGTCGCCAAATTTAGGGTTTGAGACCAAATGTGGTCGTCGGCCCAGACTAAAAAAGATATAGTGGGACGGAAGTATTAGGAGCGTATGATATCAGGCGTAAGTTTAATCACCGTATACAATCAGGCGAGCATATAATCACCGTATGAGTCAGGCGCATGTATTAACTCCGCCCCCTTCAAACGCGTCAGACGATGTTAATACTTACGCCTGAAATGGGACGGATGTATAAAGGGCGTATGAATGAGGCGCAGTTATAAAAAACGTCTGGGTTGGGCGCAT
The DNA here is from genome assembly GCF_003573695.1 of Papaver somniferum. Taxonomy (NCBI): domain Eukaryota; kingdom Viridiplantae; phylum Streptophyta; class Magnoliopsida; order Ranunculales; family Papaveraceae; genus Papaver; species Papaver somniferum. The sequence goes on along the minus strand of NC_039366.1, from coordinate 155,573,595 downwards.
GTATTGTGAGCGTCTGTGTCTAGGCGTATCTTTAATGTACGTCTCTTGTCCATCTACCCTCCGCGTTTCTTCATTAGCTTCTATCAAACACAAATGAAGTTGCATTTCTCACTGAAGCTGGTTGTTCTTATCGAAAGGAAAAAAATCTGAGAAGGGTTCACAATGGTTGGAATAAAAGCCAGCAGTGGTGATGGTTTTGAAAGCTAGATGGATTTTTGGAGTTCAGGCATGAGTAATGATTTAATAAACTTGGGATAATGATGACCTAACAGCATCAACAGTGGATACAGGAGATGCTGATGTTGCTTCCATTGTTCCAATCGGTTGATGGCTGCATACAAAGGAAGAATGGATCCTCAAATTTGCTCGAGTATGGTACTGGCCGTTGATTCGTACAACTGAATGAGAGATAAAGTTCACGGCAACAGAACGAGATGCAGAGTGTTAACTGGTTGCTCGAGCTGTGCTATTGCCGGAAGATGGAGAAATGGAACAGTGGCGTCAGGGGTTGTTGGCCGATGGTGCTGTGACTGATATGGCATTGCTCGTGTTATGCTCGAGTTTGAGAACTTTTGGAAAGAATGATGGGTTGGCTGATATTAAGCTACTGCAATCGTCGGTGTTGGAAAAAGAAGAGACGAAGAAAGATGTTAGACGAATTGGTTTCACGACACAGACGCAGTTTCTATCTGCGTTTGAATGAGACGCCATTTGTAACTCCGTCCCAGCAAACGCAATTACCATCTACGTCCCGTGCACGGCGTGAATAATACCTACGTCCCATTCAAGCGCGCATTATACCTCCGTTTCATTCAGACGCATATTATGAACACGCTCCATCAAGAAACGTGGATATAAGTTGCGTCCCGCATCAAGCGTGGATATAAGTTCCGCTTCACCAAAATTTGGTATTCTCCCACTGGGCTTGAACACACGGAAAACAAAATTTTTTTGGTTTTTAATCTGGCTTTTGGTATTTGGTCCATCTCATGACTGTGGTTGCTCTAAAGATGTCTACATTCACTACAACGGAGTTTGGCAAGTAATGCCGAATAGTGATGATTTGTACAGTCAGGATAGGAAATATATGAAGGTCGTATCGCTTCCTGATGATTGCAGTTGGGAGCAGTTGAGGACCAGAGCAGCCTCCGTTTTAGGCTTGCAGCACGACTGTGCGATAGACATTTACGGCTTGGTTCATGTCCCTGCGAAAGGGTTTAAGCAACGGATCATCATAAATTGTGAGGTTCACCTGAGGTTTTATCTGGTCCAATATCCTCACCTACCAAGTTTTTTCACCGTAAATTTAATTGATGAGGTGATAGGGAAGGAAGAAATTCCCGCTCCCCGAATCCCGCAACAAAAAATATGGTTTGGACTTCGAAAGCTTCTCCCGTAACTCCCACGATTTACGACTCTATCCTCTCTGGTGAGTTCCATTGCAGTGGGCATCTGCTCAAAGTTGAAGCACATGGTCAAGGTGTGATATTCCCATTCATAATTTTTGGATCCTAACATCTCTCAAGATTGTAAATTTGTTATATTTACCCAAACAAGACCATTTAAACTAGCTCTCTTACTTAGAAAATCGTCCGGAATGGTTAGCATACTGCTTTGGATTTTGTCATGTAACTATGTTATTGTGTGGCTTCATTATGTTGGTTGTCTGTTAAAAATATATGTGATGATTGGAAACCTCATGATCAGTCCTGTAACCGATCGCAATCGTGTAATCTCTTCCGTTTTGAAAACGAAATATTATTATCAATGTATTTGAGGCTTGTCTCTTTTTCGAAAAAAAAAACAAATAAACTTGATGCTCCTCCCTCACCACAGGCATACTAGACTCACGCTCACCTTGACTTTGACCCACTCCTTCCCTATCTCTCTACATACAACCACCACGGTAACATCCTTAATTTTGTCCAACACTCTCTCTATTTTATCGTTAACAGTAACCTAGGAGGAACTAAAATAGGTTTCTACAACGGGAGGAGACAAGCTCTTAAATGACATTGCAAGTGGGATGGACTATGGAGAATTGAAAATGCTACCAACGGAGGGAACAATGTGGAAGAGGGGAAAAGTTAGATAAGTAACTTTGGCCGGTGGTTTTCATTAAATGTTGAATTAAAGTCGAATCGAAAGAAACTGATATATAAATGGAAATACTGTTGTTGTTAGGAAAACGTTGGATTTGTTATTTTAGGCCTGATTCCATATTGAGGTGGATTTCTTAATAAGAGTATGAAATATATTGGAAAGAGTTTAGTTTCCTAAATAGAGACTAATACTTGATGGCCTGGTTGAAACGGATTATGTTAGTAATAAGTCGGTCGATTAGTTACTAGTTAATTTTTTGTTATCGGTAAAGTTACTAGTTTAATCTTTTGTTATCCGTAAAGTTACTTGTTTAATATTTTTTATCGGTAAAGTTACTTGTTTATTTTAGATTACTTTAATTATTATTTCTCTTATTATTCTAATCTTTTTCCTGGTGTTTGCCAGCGCTGGTATCATTCTTCTCTCGCTCAAACTAACGTCACCTTTTGGTCTTCCCAGATTGATGGTAACCTGGAACCCGACCATTTTTGCTAATTTAGGTGGTACGTATTTTAATTTGTAGTTCCGTTCCCACCTGAGAGTCGCGAAAGTATCATTATTTGGGTTCAGATCAATAAACATTAACTATCGGAATCGATGGAATCCAAAGAGTTCAATAGATAGAGATATACTGAGATATCGTGGCACTGAGGTGTGAAAATCAACAAGAAATTTTCGCGTGCTTTTCTCTCGCTTCTAGTCTCTCTCATGTTTTACTCTCCCTTGTATCTCTCTCCTCTCCTCCTTTTGTTCGCTGCAAGTTCACTCACACCATTGTAATGATTTGATGTGAAATTTCCAAATACCATAGTTATGGTTTTGTGTCTTCTTCAATTATCGGATAATAAGTAGACTATTTTTCCTTTTTCAACAGTAAAACTAAGAACCAAACATAAGAATCAATTTCTTAAAGCAACACCAAACAATCTGTTACCGAGAAACCTTTGGTCTTCAAAGGTGGTAATAGATCGATAGGCATAAACATCTCTAGTATCTATAAAAGAGGAAGGAACTCCACCTCAATTCTCTAATGCAGCTCGAACTAGACCAGATTTATTTTTTGAAACATTGAATGTATTCAATTTGAATGTTACTAAAATCCCTAATTAGTGTGAAACTGGGCATTTAACAAATCGTTATACAGTTCTGTGATATTAAGAATTTCAGCAACATGAAGTGGAATTATGCAGAATTACCAATTAAGTGATTGAAGATCAGAAGGAAAGGGTTTGTATTTTGTTGGTCATATATAACTGATATATATGTAAGTTGAACAAATCAAATGCGGAAGCGCGTTATTAGTTCGTACCTTATAATCGCTCCAAATGAGGATGACGTCGAACCAACGGATCACTTGCGTTTCACGTTCTTGAACCTCCAAACTCGCCGGTGAGTAGGTGTCACAAAATTGAGCACAAACTATATTTCCACAAACTAAATACCGTATAGAACTTCAATTTTCTCTCTAAAAGACACTAAGGGATTTGGGTGTTCTTCAGAACTAATGTTTGAATACTAGAAGACTTGCTCACTAACTTGAGTGCTCACATAGAACTCTTTAGCTTAATCTCCATACTTGGTTTATCTCTAACTAAACTCACTAATATTGAGTTGTAGTATTTTTCTACTTCTTATTCTTGTTTCAACAAATGAAACTAGAAGCCTATTTATACTCAAACTTCAAGCATCCTCTCTTGGCAAGTGTCAAGGAAGAACCAAACACTTGGAGCAAGTTCTAACACTTGTTATCATGGAGATAAACACATGGAGTAAGTGATTAAACACTTGTTATCATCATGCAAAAACATAGTGGCAAGAAACAAGACACATGTTTCACCATGGCTTGATTAGTTGGAGAAGGATTTTTCCTTTTGGCAAAGTCAAGCACATGACTTTCCATAACCACCCAAGGTGGACTTTGGGCATGCACACACACATGGGTTCCCATATATCCAACATCTCCCACTCACACATAGTGTGTGTAACGCCAGCATGATTCCCAATCCAAGTCCTGAGAGAAAAATGTTCATATTAGTAAATAGTTTGTGCGACCGCCGAGATACCTTCATTTTGGGAGCTCCATACTAGAACCTCATTACGAGTCAGCATGGAGACATCAACCCTTCACAAAGAATGTTCGTATCTCATTACCTCAGATAATTTGACTACACCTGACACAATACTCTTAATCCCTCTAGCAAGCAGTATTGCTCCCATGTACATTTTTATCAATTGTACTCATGATTTTCGACAGACGAAAAACGCTGGCCAGCTATGAGTCACAATTCATGGTGTATCATCAAATTTTCTTCCAAGAAATTCATATCGTTCCAATTCAACTTAACAGCTTTCCTAGACATGTATCATCATACGGGAAGTTGCATCGTATTAGAAAACATGCTAAAGTAGCATCATTAAGTATCCTCTTCATGACATAAACTCAAGTCAAAGGGGTAAATGAATTGGATATTAATCCAGTGGCTCACACAACAATGAAGCAGGGAATCATTCATCGCTCTCGCAATCGTTCGACTTAGCACATACATCACAAAGTGTATGCTATGGCGTTTCTCCCACTCAAACGGGCATGTCCAACATAAAAAGCATACGCCATACAGATCTTAGTCTAGTCGCCATTTAAGCGCCTAACTTGACTTTCTGTTCCAACAGTCATTCATATAGTAACTGTTCAGAAAATCACATCTGGCTGTATAACAGGCTTCATTAAATGGTGGTTACATTTAATAATCGATCTCTTTGTAAGACCTCATCTTAAACATATTAAGGCGACTTCTAGTTGTATAGAAAAGTTTTCCATTAAAAGCACGTGGTTTTCCGAAAAACATATATTCCAGAAAACGTCTCTTTTTTGTCTCATCTTGCTCGCTATTCTAAGCGCCAAGGCGAATCACCTGTGTGAGTAGGCAGATTCTTGCCTGCTGACAACTTTAATATCCGTGTACACATCAAAAGTATATGATTTCTATAAAAACATATTCATTTAAGAAAGCATTAATACTTATAATAATAATGTCATTATCACATATTCTACATATCAAATCATGTTTAATCCCATATTCTCTACGTGAGATTGAAAAGCAATTTTCGGAATGGACTTAGTTAAAGGGTCATCCAACATTCTATTTGTGGAGATATGTCTAAGAACAACCTTTCTTCGTGCAACCAAATCGCGTTTAAAGTGGAATCTCCTACCAATGTGTTTGGTTTTTCCATGGTATTTAGGATCTTTCACATATGCTAGAGATGATGTGCTATCACTGTGAAGCAACACCGCTTCTTTTGCGTGTTCCGAGACACCGAGTCTCTTAAGAAATCTCCTCAACCAGACAGCTTCTTAGACGGCTGTCGCAAGTGTAACATACTCTGCTTCCATTGTAGATAGAGCAATACACTTTTGTTTCTGACTACACCAAGTGATTGCACCACCTCCAAGTTTAAAAACGTATCCTGAAGTGGATTTAAACTCATCTCTATCGTTGCTCCAATCGGCATCGCTAAATACTCTGAGTCTAATGTCTTCACCATGGCAACAAATAGGGAGATTAACAGTCCCTTTAAGATAACGAAATATCCTTTTAACTGCTTTCCAATGATCTGGTCCAGGGTTACTTTGGTAACGACTTACCATCCCTACTGCAAAACTGATGTCGGGTCTAGTACACAACATAGCGTACATAATACTCCCAACCGCAGATGCATATGGTACATTGGACATATATTTCTTTTCTTCTTCATTCTTAGGGCATCGGTCGTTACTTAGGACACATGGTTTTTCCATAGGAGTGTCAATGGGTTTGCAATCATGCATTCGAAAGCGCTCAAGTATCATTTTTATGTAAGTCTCTTGAGACAAACTAAGAGTCTTTCTTGAGCGGTCTCGCGTGATCTTAACACCTAATACATAATTAGCTTCACCCATGTCCGTCATTTCAAAATTAGAGGACAACCACTTCTTAGTGGCGACAATTCCTTCTGGATCATTACCCGCTAATATAATGTCATCGACATATAAGGATAGGATAAGAATGCTTTCCTGGGATCGTTTTATGTACACACAATGGTCTTCCTCAATCATTTCATAACCAACAGAGGTGATAGATTGATGGAAACGCATATACCATTGTCTAGACGATTGTTTAAGGCCATAAATGGAACGTTTGAGACGACAAACTTTGCGCTCTTGTCCTTTGACCTCAAAACCCGTTGGTTGAGACATGTAAATCTCTTCGTCTAGTTCCCCGTTAAGGAATGCAGTTTTAACATCCATCTGGAAAAATTCTAAATCCAAATATGCGACAATAGCAAGGACGAGGCGAATTGAGGCAAACCTTACCACATGAGAGAAGGTTTCCTCATAGTCAATACCCTCTTGTTGAGTATATCCTTTTTCCACTAGACGAGCTTTGTATTTTTCGATTGAACCATCTGCCTTGCGTTTAATTTTAAAGACCCATTTGTTTCCAATGGCCTTTCACCCAGGTGGAAGATCAACCAACTCCAAAATGTCATTCTTATCCATTGATTTAATTTCCTCTTGCATTGCAACAATCCATTTATTGCAATCAACTGAAGAGACGGCTTCTCTAAAAGAAGTAGGCTCATCTTCAATACTTGCAGCATACATTAATATTCCTCCTTCAATCTCAAAGTGACGACGGGGTACTTTTCCACGCTCACTTCTGCGTGGTTCAAAAACTCGTGTCTCTAGCGTTTCACTCCCACTAGGATGTAGACCACTCCCACTATCTTCAGCGATTATAGGTTGAGAAACTAATTCTCTACCTTCGATCGAAGATGGTAAGATATCTTCACTCTCTTCTATTTCAAAGAGTTCCAAGTTTTTGTTAATGTCACTGATTCTAGGAAAATCATTTTCAATGAAAACAATATCTCTGGACTCTATCTCAGTCATCCCTCCACTTGGATGTTCACCATACATCACATATCCTTTTGAGCAATCAGAATATCTTATAAAGACAAGCTTTCTTTCTCTAGGACCTAGATTTCCATACACATGAGAAACGTTGTGAACATAAACAGCTGAACCCCATGGGCGCAAATTACCTAAATTAGGTTTTTCGCCTTTCCAAAGTTCATATGGCGTAGAAGAAACCGATTGAGTTGGGACACGGTTCAAAATGTAGGCTGCAGTCATAATAGCATCCCCCCTGAAAGATATTGGGAGGTTGGCTTGCGCCATCATTGATCTAACCATATCTAATAATGTCTTATTCCTTCTCTCTGCAACACCATTTTGTTGCGGAGTATTTGGAATAGTAAGCTATCTAGTTATTCCCTTAGTCTCACAAAATTCCCTGAACATATCGGATAAATATTCGCGTCCACGGTCAGTACGGAGAGTCTTCAAACTCTTCCCAGTTTGATTCTCAACTTCTGCAACAAAGCGCTTGAAACAATCCAAGGCTTCGCAGCGGTGAGCAATCAAATATACATAACCAAATCGCGTATAATCATCAATAAATGTGAGAAAATAAGAATAACCATGTCTAGCTTTAATATTCACAGGTCCACAAGTATCAGAATGTACTAGCTCAAGAGGTTGAGCATCACTTTGACCTTACCAAAAGGTTTTCTACAAGCTTTTCCTTCTAGACAAGATTCACACACGGGTATGGAAACTTTAGAGACTGAGCCTAGATGGCCTTCTCGAGCTAACCGAGTCATCCTATCTTGCTCGATATGTCCTAGTCTAGCATGCCAAGTCACACAGTCAATAACACTACTACTACTAGCATCAGACATTAAAGTCTTAGAAGAAATAGAATTAAACAAGTCTAATTTAAAGAAATTATTACATAAATAACCATATCCGAACAAAGTACCATAAAAGAATATGTCCAACCTACCGTCTTCTATTCTAAAAGAGTACCCTAAACTAAGAAGAGAAATAACTGAAACTAGATTATGATGGATTCCTGGTACGTATAACACATCGTGAAGTGTTAAAATGCGTCCAGAGCGCATAGAGAGATGATATGTGCCAATTCCCGTAGCATCCTCACATGTGACATTGCCCATATAAACTCTATATGTACCACGTGAAATACGTCGATAATCTACGAACCCCGCTCGATCTCGAGCTACATGTTTTGTTGCTCCCGTATCTACAATCCATTCAGGGAGAGAGTGAGCAACCATTACATGTGAACACACAGATGTGTTAACAGAGTTAAATGAACAAAGTACCTTTTTCGGCTCAGTGCACTCACGTCCAAAGTGTCCTTTGTTTCTACAGTTATAGCATTTCATCTTAGATTTGTCTCTTTTTCCAGCACGCTTTCCACGACGGCGCTTAGCTGGTTTTTCTACCTTTTCAGCATCCCTTTGGCTATTTTTCTTGCGCTTCCCTTGTGGTTTGTGCTCACCTTGAGCATACAAGGTAGCCACACGTGTCGCCTCTTGGCGCTCAGCTTCAATCTAAACGTGTCGAGAGATGTCACAGAAATTCTTGATGCTTTCATTATGAGTCATAATTTTCTTCATATGCACTCAAGAATCAGGAAATGACCTTATCACAGATAAAACTTGTTGTTCATCACTTAGAACATTCCCAGGAGATTTCAACTCACGAATCATTGGCGACATCCTTCTTAGATGTTCTGTCATTGAATGCTTGGGATCCTTTCGGTAGACCTCAAATTTCAGCACTAAGCTGCGAAGTCTAGTGGTGGGCGTACCACCAAAGTCAAATTTTAGCTGGTCCCACATTTGCTTGGCAGTAGAAAAATGCTCATATTCTCCAATAAGATCATTGTGCATGCTACTCAACATAGTGTGGCGTGCACTACGATCTTTCTTAACCCAAGTTTCATAGGCTTCAAGATCACGACGGTGTTTGGCAGTATGACCCTCTATGGGTCGGACCATTTCATTTGTTAGGAGTTCCATTTTGCCTCCTTCATCCAACAAGTATCGTATTTTTCTATGCCACACATCATAGTTCTTCCCATCAAGTTTGTCACCCTTATTGAGATCAGCAATCACATTGTTGCTAGCCATTTCTACACGTTTGTTGCACAAAGTTGGACATTATTATTATGTGTACACTCACTATATTGTCTCAAAATCTAATTGATAAAATCATATCTACACACAAATTCGAGATCGAAAATTTCGCTAGGCTCATAATCATCACCCAAATATGCATTTTAATATAACCTCTATCAATTAATTTGGACTAATAAATATTGGTAAAGCACATAACTTAAGCCAATAAAACCACTTAAAATCAACCAGCATATGATGATTAGTTATCTATCAACAGAGATAAATAAGCTAAAAAGTACATCATGTGGAAAACGGACACGAAATCAGGAGCTTCTTGCTACTAATTTTCAAAATATCTCGCTCACGAATTATTTTCAACTAACGAAAATAAAGCAAAAATATGCACTGTTTCAGAAACATATATTATTGAAAATATTTTCAACTAATGAAAATAAATCAAGTAAATTATTTTTCAACTAATGAAAAATAAAATAAAAATATGCCCCGTTTCAGAAGAAAAAAAAATCCACTTTTAGATTTTTCTAAAATTCTGAAAATACACACAGTAATATATATTTTCGCAAACACATATACTAAGTATTTTTGTTGAGCAAGACACTAATGATATTAAATTAAACAACATGATTCAACAAATTAATCATATTTAAAAAAAATTAATATCATGCATGTTGTATTTATATGAAATTAATTAAATCAACCACAAAGGTGATGATTCCACATAATTAATTTAAGGTCGTAGTCCTTTCGGGCAGAGGCCGTTTAGTCTATGATCCATTGGATGGTCGGTGTGAGGCCAGAAATTGGAACACATTGAACCACAAAGGTGATGACTCCATATAATTAATTTTAGGTCATAGTCCTTTCAGGGAATGGCCGTATAGTCCATGGTTCAAAAAATAACGAAAACACATAAAAGGCTCTGATGCCAATGTTGGTCATATATAACTGATATATATGTAAGTTGAACAAATCAAATGCGGAAGCGGGTTATTAGTTCGTACCTTGTAATCGCTCCAAATGAGGATGACGTCGAACCAGCGGATCACTTGCGTTTCATGTTCTTGAACCTCCAAACTCCACGGTGAGTAGGTGTCACAAAATTGAGCACAAACTATATTTCCACAAACTAAATACCGTATAGAACTTCAATTTTCTCTCTAAAAGACACTAAGGGATTTGGGTGTTCTTCACAACTAATGTTTGAATACTAGAAGACTTGCTCACTAACTTGATTGCTCACATAGAACTCTCTAACTTAATCTCCATACTTGGTTTATCTCTAGCTAAGCTCACTAATATTGAGTTGTAGTATTTTTCTACTTCTTATTCTTGTTTCAACAAATGAAACTAGAAGCCTATTTATACTCAAACTTCAAGCATCCTCTCTTGGCAAGTGTCAAGGAAGAACCAAACACTTGGAGCAAGTTCTAACACTTGTTAGCATGGAGATAAACACATGGAGTAAGTGATTAAACACTTTTTATCATCATGCAAAAACATAGTGGCAAGAAACAAGACACATGTTTCACCATGGCTTGATTAGTTGGAGAAGGATTTTTCCTTTTGGCAAAGTCAAGCACATGACTTTCTATAACCACCCAAGGTGGACTTTGGGCATGCACACACACATGGGTGCCCATATTTCCAACAGTATTTCTTCCATTAATGTTATCCTCATATGAAATGCAGATTCATAAAACCATTGTGAGAGTTAGCAAAAATGATCTAATTCCAATTTCTACAGGTTTTGTTAAGACTTGTAAGATATGCTTCAGGATATCGCTGATAACATCACTAATGAAATTTTGGATATTGGTTATTGAAAGATCTAGCAGGGAAGCTAAAGAGTGAAAATGAAAAATAAACGAAAATGAAAAACAGTGAAGAATTGATATGACATGGCTTAAGTTTCTGATGAACTGTAATGCCACATAAGAGGACACGTAAGGAGCGAGGAGAGTAAGGAGTAGAAAAGCCAGGCGAATAGCATTTCCGTATTACGATCGACATTGAAGTCTCCCATTGATAAAAGTATTTTCCGTAAATATTACTTTGCCTACAGTAGTGATGCCTATGATTTGTAAAGTAGAAAACGGTAACAACAACAGGAAAGAGAGAAAACTAAAGGATTCATATTTTCCGACCAACAAAAAGGAAAGCATCCACCTGGTTAGTATTTTTTTTGGTACGAAGGACGCACACACACACACACACATATATATGACATCTAGAAAGCAAATTTACATGATAAGTAAGTGCGAGGAATTAACAGACTATGGTGACTAGAAGTCATCTATAAGTCCCGTCCCTAGAAAGGACACAGAACGTGAGAATAACCCCGTAAAAACCTAGTCAGCGAAGGCATAGGACCAAAAAAATGGGTGAACAATAATAGGTCCAGGAGGAGTCATAGGCGCTTGAATACTTTACCAGTAATTTGCTGAACTTCATCATAGATCTTGTTGACCTGTTGTTTCGTTTCTTTATCGGCCTTCTGCATGTAATAATGTTCTACTTCCTTCTCAGTATTGGCAACCCGCTCTGTAGGATCAGTATCGGTAATAATGTTTCTTTTACCGCAGAAGAAATTCCCGAAGGAGAAGAGGTGCATGACAATCCATTGGTAGTAAAATTATAAATTAATCCAAAACCGAAAGAAGATGAGGATGATGAAACTGAAGATTCATGGGCAATCAATAGAATTCTAATCGATACTGGAAGCTCTGTGAACATCTTATTTTATCATACTTATAAAACCATGGGTGGAAGAGATGATGATATTATACCATCAACATATAAGATATATGGTTTTAATGGTACTGCCAACAAGCCTAAAGGGGAGGTTACTATGCGAATTCCATTGAAGGGAATATCTTCTGAAATCTTATTCTGTGTCGTTGATGTAGAATCACCCTACAATGCATTAATTGATCGACCTTGGCTACATGGGATTCTAGATGTAGCTTCAACTTTTCACCAGTGCATCAAATTCCCTCACCCCAGTGGTGTAGGAATCATAAAGGGAGATTGGGTTGAAGGAAAGAGGTGTTACGAAACTGAGATAGAATCTTGCGAAGGAAGAGCAAACAAGAAGGAAAATTGGCGACACAAAATCAAAGATACACAAAGAAGTAAGAGGTTGATGGTGGATACAATCGAAAGGAAAGGAGAAGAGATGTTGCGAAACTAATGCTAGCTCAGAATAAAAATAATGAACATACCACTACTAAGGAAGCGGTAGCAGAAAATAATAAGGAAGCAGAGGATGACAAAGGTAATAAAAACAAGAAATGTATGAATGATCAAGTTGTTGCGATACTCTCGCAATAAGAAAAATTCTCAAAAATACATTTGATTAAATGGAAAAATTGAGATTGCAAAATTCAGATACAATATGATGATTTGCGAGACTCTCGCAGAGATAATGAATTTTACAGAAAGTAATCAGAGAAAAATGACAAAAGAGAAAGAGGCGAACCTTTATGGCGTACACCCTAGTTCGCGAATACAATTTCGCAAGAGGCAAATGTAAGACCTAAAGTACGCCATATAAGGGGGTACCTATTTCATGACTCAAGGAAAGGCTACACCGCCACCGGAACCTGAGTCATGGAGATTTGGGGTCAATGAAGCCTATCCGGGAGAGGCACCTTGGATTCTCAGCTTAATCATATGACTTAGGTTGGGCGACTAAGGTAATAAGGACTCTCCCAAGGAGTGCAGATCTGATCAAGGCGCCGAGGTACACGGTTGAGTCAAGAGTGCCAGAGACGTTTGAAGCGTATTTTGCCATTCTTGACAAGTTTTGGCTTATACTGCACTCGGCCTGAAGAAAACCCCACTTAGGGTGTAGTCTCGTAACCATAAGCCCTATAAGTAAAAGGGATAAGAGGATGCAAAAAAAACTGGTTGTTGTTAAGACTGGATGGGAGGAGCTAACCTTGTATGGTAGAAGTACGCCTCCTTGAAGGGGCAACCAGGGGGAGATAAGGGTGGCACCCTCCATTATGGAGCTGATAAGTGTCTTAAGACGCAAATTTCATGAGGCTTTTTATTCGCAAGGATATTAAGGCTTGTCATATTTGTGCAACAATCCTGAAGAGGCAATAATACAAAAGAAAAGGATAAGACGAGATCAATGGGTTTTCGCATGAAAGTGCGAAGACGTCCTGCGATTTCGTCGCAAGACGGCAATGTCATGGGGCTTCATTTTCGCAAGAATATTTAGGTCTGTCATATTGTCGCAACATTCCTTAAGAGGCCATAATACAAAAGAAAAAGTTAAGGCAAGATCAATGGTTTTTTGAATGAAAGTGCAAGGACGTCCTGCGATTTTTTCGCAATGACAAGAGGTGGCATAATAAGACCTTTAATTAGGAAGGAAAAATAAGACCACACAGGAATGAGATTTTGAAAAGAAACAAAATTCACTTCGCATAAGATTGCGAAGTTATACAATAAGAATTTTTTTATGAAATCTCTCATTTGGATTCAAATAACAGAGCCAAGTATAGGAATGTATGAAATTAGAAAATGTTATTTGTCTCCATATGAGATATTTACTCAAAGATTCAAGAATTAATGATTATATTGATTAACTGTATTGCAAAGAAGAATTGTTTTAATTAATGCAGGTCAAAATGAAAGAAACACAAATATACAAAAAGAAGAAATAAATGTACAAGTATTACAAAGAATCAAAGAAAGAAATAAAGACTACTTCTTAGTTAATCCTTCATTATCTTCATTAGACGTGTTCCCTTCTTCGTCTGCGTCAGAATCTTCATCACCATCAGAACTTCCATCACTATCAGATTCTTCATCGTCAGCTTCACTATCAGAGATAATCAAACTGGGAGTATTCTGTGGGATTTCTTCCAAGAGACAAGGATAATCAGAATGTGGGATATTATGATCGTCACAAACCATTTGGATAGCTTGATTGCGAAAATGCATAGCATCATTCTTAAAATTCGCAACAGTGATCTTGATTTGATTCTTTAATCTAGAATACTTGTCATTGTGAGAAGAAAGATTCTTTGCGAGTTCCACCTTTTCAGCTTCAAGTTCTTCAATCTTTTCACGATATCTATTTTCAGAATATGCGAACAAAAGACAATCAATTATTAACTTGATGAGAATTCATAAGAAGCAAAAGATTAGTAAAGAAGAGCAGTTAGTAACCTTCTCTGTCAGAAATCATATCTCTAATCAAGGCTGTATGCTCAACTTGGAGACTAACATTTACACCTAAATCTTTTCTAGCATCATCTAAGATTTTCGTAGCCCAAACAAATTCATCCTCACTACTTATAAGAAGACGAGAACGAATTTTATTTTCCCTTTCGCAGAGTTCGATATTCTCGCGGTTAGCTTCATCTCGTTCAAGTTGAACTTCAAGAAGAGCCTCTTGGAATTTCGCCAAAGCCTTGTCACCTTGATCAGAGATGCGATCCTTATCATCTATGAGACCGCTAATTTTGGTTCTTAACACATTGGTTTTCAATTTAGAATCAAGAAAGAGACGCTTAAATCGGTTGGCTAAGCCTAAACTAGATCTATGATCAATTTCTAAGAGGAGAAATTTAGATCTAAGCTCATTTAGAGAAAGAGATGAAATTCTATCATTTGAGAAGCTATTTAAGGAATTGTTAAGACGCTCAAGAAGGGTATCAGTATCCAAGGCATTAGGAAATGAACGAAGAAGGGTAGCTTCATCAGAAAGACCATAAATGTCTGCAAAAAGGATCATTTAAATAAGATAAAATAACAGGATGAATGAATAAAGGGAAAAGAAAAAAGTAACATACCGTAAAGCTGATTATTAGCTTGCTGAAGACTAGAGATTTTGTTCTTATACGAAGAAGAATCAATTTCTAATTGTCTATTTTTCTCGCGAAGACCTTTAGCTTCAGCTTCCAATTCTTCATTCTTTTTGCGAAATTGAAGATTCTTCTTTTCAAGATTTTCGCGTCTTCTCTCTAGATCTGAGGCAACAGCAAAAGAAGCTTTTCCAGCCTGTGAAATAATATAAAAAATATTAATATAGAAAGAAATTTTGAGTTATAACAATAAAGAAGTAAAAGGATAAAAGTATACCAGACTACTGAGAGAATGCAAGAAGTCGGGAGTCACTGATCTAGAAACTCCACGAAGAGAGCTATCACCATCCAGTAAAGGGACATCGCAAAGGGTAGCGAGAGATTTGTAGGTATTTGCGAATTGGCTATCTTCAATTCCTTGTAGAGAATCAGAAAAGAGGCCAGTGAGCTTAGCCATAGAAGATTCAGGTGGAGAATCTTCACTTGCAGCAAGATCATCGTTGTCCTCATCACCCTTGTCACTTTCGGAATTTTCGTGAGGAGGAATATTTGAAGGAGAAGAAGAACGAACTTTCCTTTTCTTTGGAGGAGGACCAGTTGATTTTTCCCTGCGAAGAGCACCTTTACCTTTATCACCAATCTTCGCAACATCGGCAGATTCTTCTACTTCAGCAATAATCTTCACACACAGACAGAAATAAGAAATGGAAGCATGGAAGTAACAGTATACTGTTTAAAATCATAAGAGAAAATTGAAGAAAATTTAAAATCATAAGAGAAAATTTCTTACCTCATCTGTGTATGAGCGAAGAGCTAACAGAGTACTAGATTTCCCAGTCCTGTTATAACTATCTTTCAATTTTTGGATCTGTGGAATGTCGCAAGAGTTAGCGAACAGAATAATAAAAATCAATAAAGAAATATAAAGTGAGTTAAATGGGAAGAAACATACCTCTTTCTCCTTTTCGTTCCAAGAGAAAGCCCAAGGTTGATAAGCAGCGAGATTCGCAAGAAGAACATTTGACCCAGCAATGTAGGATCCATTTAGCATTAAAGGAAAAACACACCATTTATCATCTTTGGATTGGCGAGGAGTTGTGTTCTTACCAGAATGCCAGTCAATATCTTGCATGAGAATTTTGGCTTCGTCAATGTTATCTTTCCTTTTTAAGCGAATACCCCAGCGAGTATTCTCTTTCTTCATGGAGATAAGTTCATAGTTCTCAAAGAAATTCGCTACTGTGTATTTCTCAGCAACTATCTATAGGTTTGCGAATTTAGGATCCCTAAGTTCTTTGGAGTACAGATATCCTCTACCAGCACCACGATTAGCGAACTCTAACATCAGATGGATGTAGTCCCCACTCAGTTGGAAGATAGCTCGCGAAAATCCCGAGTGAGCGAGAATTTCATAAAATAAAGGAAGATCTGGGTTATAAAGAGGAATACGGAGATCTGCGAGAATCTGACCTAGCGAAATTATGATTGATTGATCATCACAATACTGATCAGAGAAAAGTTTGACAGAAAGAATTGATTTGACATTTTCACCAGGAATGGTGGAGAGTGTGAAACCTTTATCAGCAAGATCTTTTTGGACATCTTGTAAATTCTTCTCATATCTATGACCACTTGGAGCCATGTTTGAGTATAGAGTACGGGAATGAATAAAAAGTAAGAGGATTGAAGGAGGAAAAAATTACAGCAACAGAACTTGCAGAAGAATAACAGAGTTGTAGAGATGAGAGAAAAAAATAGAAGAGAAAGTGAAAAGAAAAGTGGAAAGAAGAGTAAGAAGAGTATATAAAGGAGATTTTTTTTACTCGAAGAAATAAACACCATTAATACGAAGAGACGTGAGCGGTTGAAAAGTAGCGGTTACAGAAGACGTGTCAAGAAACAAATGGAAGAAAGAATACGTGTGATAAATGCAGAATATGAAAAGATGAACAATTGCGGCATTTCTCACATCATTCTTTACTTTGCAGAGAAGATATGAGAAGAGGCAAGATGTAGGATCAGAATCTCGCAATGACAATGTTTCAGCGAAATTATTAATGACACAACACAACAGCGTCGCAGAACAATTTCAGAAATGTGAAATAAATGACGTCAGCTAAGATCACGAGAAAGATATGATAGTCCTGCGAAAATTAGAGAGTTTGCGAAATTAACATTTGTAAGGTTGCGAGAATGTCGCAGACCATACCCGAAAATAAAGGACAGATTAGCTATCATCCACTATGTATTTCCTTATAAATAGTCGTTCGAGTTGTAAAGAGAGGGGGAGATCTTTTTTGAGTAAGAAACAAGTAATTAGGAGAGAGAAAGTGTAGAGCAAAGATCATTCTTGATTTCTTTATCTTTTCTTGTAAGAACATTCAAAGATTGATCAATAAAATTAAGAATGTAAACCTAAAAATGAGTTGATTAATAATGAAATCATATGAGGGGTGTAGTGTAGGATTTCCTGCAACTACACGCTCCGCCAGAGATTTCGCGTCAACATCCATTTGTTGCTTCAACCTTTGGATCTCCGTTTCGGCGTTCCTAGTCAATCCTCTCTGCGTTGCTAATTCATCTTGAGATGTATTAAACCGACATTTCAGATTTTGGAGCTCCTGCTCCAGACCTGAAGAAATAAAAAAGAAAGGAAGCAATGATTCAGGTAGCAGTAATTGAAGCTTGGAAAATCCAGCCCGTAAATCCGTAACCATTATAACACATCCCTTAAGTTGGAAACTCTTTTGACTCATCCGGCCGTCTTCCTAACCAATACGGCTACTAACTCGAGCAAGAAAAACTGAACAATGGAAGGGGTATTGCGGGAAGACGAAAAATACCTTCAATCTTCGACGAATCCAAGGATCGCGTATTCTCGATCTTCTTGCACGATTCTCTACAATCGGTAAGTTCTCTTTGCTTATCCTCAAGTTATTTGCGGAGCTCAGATACCTGGCGCTCGGACTCAACAGAATCTGCAGCTTGTTTGTTAGTTAGCTGGACCTGCCCTTGCTCCTTGGCTAATTGACTATTTTCAGTGTCACATTCCGGAAGCACCTGTTGAAGACGCGCGTGGGTGACATCACACTTTTGCTTGTAGAACTGATAAAGAAAGTAGCAGTAATCCATCCACTGCGCAATCTGGTTTAAAACGGAGAGAATAGCTCAGGACATGTCTTGTTATATGTTGAAATTCAAGCAGGGATAGAATCAGACATACTGGTATAGATTGTGAACTGGATAACCAGTAGGAATGACCGTCAACAAAAGTCTTCATTTCTTCCAGACCAATGTTGGGGACTTTAACAAAACTACGACTTGAATCAATTCTTTTCTCGTTCATAAATGAATCACGGACAGCTTCGAAGGAGGACAAGCTCATTTTCTCGCACATTTCAGTTGACAATTTACCTCCGCCCTCTGTAGAAAGAGAGGAAACCATTCCTCTTTTCAAGAACCATTCAAAAGCAGAAGCCTCATCATCCAATGGCATATGCTCAGTGGTATCTACGACAGTCACATGTCAGTTGTCTGCATCCTCTACCTCCTCGGTCTCCTTCCCTTTTCCGGAGACAATTAATGGGTTAAGGCAATGAGATACGGCAACCTGCTCA
This sequence comes from Papaver somniferum, assembly GCF_003573695.1. Classification (NCBI taxonomy): domain Eukaryota; kingdom Viridiplantae; phylum Streptophyta; class Magnoliopsida; order Ranunculales; family Papaveraceae; genus Papaver; species Papaver somniferum. Next base: position 155,555,003 of record NC_039366.1, on the reverse strand, counting down.
GGAATAGGGTCTACTAACGAGACATCCGGTGTCCTATCAAAAGACTCTTCCAGAAGCTCCGCATGATAGTCCAACCAATCATCGGAGGAAGCAGGATGTGATGCAACCTTGTCGATAGTAGACGCTATGTTGGTTTCAACCATTTGAGAGTCAGAAACGCTGACTAATAGAGAATCTCCATATGACGTTTTTCCCCCACCAGCTTGAGAAACGTTCGATGGCAAATTAAACGAAGCAGGATGTAATGTAATCTTGTAGCCAGTTGCCGCCTTGTTGGTATCGACCATTTGAGAGTCGGAAACGCTGACTAATAGAGAATCTCCAGGTGACGTTTTCCCCCCACCAACTTGAGAAACGTTCGATGGCAAATTAAACGAAGCAGGATGTAATATAATCTTGTAGCTAGTTGCCGCCTTGTTGGTATCGACCGCTTTAGAGTCAGAACCGCTGACATGAAGACCATCTCCAGAAGAATTTTTTGCTCCACCAGCAGTTGACACGTTCGATGCTGAATTAACCAAATGATCCCCTTCCTTGTCTGTACTTTGCATGGAAGTACATTCCCCGGTGCACTCGTCCGACTCGCTCTCCTCTTCAGAGTCATCTGTCTCCATTTCATAATCACCATTCACGCCCGAGGTAGTGGATTCACTAGAAGAGTGCTTTATTCTCTTTGCAGTTCGCTACGAATTTGCTAAGAGGTAGGACCAAAAAGTTAATCGAAAGAAGAAGAAAAATATGCTAAAGCAGCAAGAACCTCCATACCTTTGTTTTCGTCACAACATACCTACGCTTAAGGGCAGTAACACCTCCATCAGAACACTCAGTCTCTTCCTAGAAGAAAAGGAGATATAATTTTTAATCCTCGAAACAAAGGTATAATCCAAAAGATCCTACACAAGAAAAGTCCGTACCGTATCGCATCCGATAAGATTCAACCTCCAAGGGCAGTAATCTCCGTATAGGTATGGTGCTTCACTACGCGGAACTGATGTTGTCCTTTCGCACCAACCATAGGCCCATGGGCCGACGATCACGATGGGGGTACGGTGCCACCTGTAGTCATGATCATCTCGAAATGTAGGAAGATGATCAAAAGCAGTATTGGGGGATGACAAACGGCGAGGACCTACACTCCAAGGAACACGGTTTCTTTTGTTCGCATGGTCTGCCCAAGAGGCGTTGAAGTTCTCTGGCGTGAACACTGTCGCACCGTCGGTACTGATTTGGTTTACACGACGACGATGGAATACCCTTGGCATACGCCACCAGTTTCCATTATACTGAACCACAGAGCGTCGATGTCGATTGTTGCCCGTGTTCCGAGAAGAGAGTACATCATAAATGAAGCTATCTTTTTCGTTGTACAAGGGAAGCCTCAAGCCAGCCTCTATCTGACCCACTGTGGTAAGCAGATGTATGTTGTCGTAAGGAAAGGCCTTGATCATCTCAAGCTGATGGGCACCTAATATTGTATACATTCTTATTATGCTGTAGGTGTTTATGTCATTTTGTTGCACTAATTGCTTGTAATTATGCCAAATTATGTATTTTATAGTTCTTGTTTGTTGCAAGTAAAATGTTAGCAATTGTCCTGACTTTTGTTTTGTAATTCTAGGGAAATGGAAAGAATGGTCTGAACATGTGCTTTGAAGGAGGTGGAGCTACAATACCCTGTCAAACTAGTTACCAAGTCGATGTTAGGCAGACGCGTGTAGTGGAGAACGCAGTCATGGTGCCAGCAGAATTGTGAAGCTAATGGATCTACTAATGTACCAGAAATACAAGAAGAAGAAACCAATGGGCCGAAATTCAGAACTCAGATTGCATGGAGAACAAACTCAATCCCAAGGTCCATTCTTGCATACCAAAATGAGGTATTCATGCTTCACACCAGAGTCATCACTACTTCTCTCAACCCGATCTCACACATGAGAAAAGAAAACTTCTTCTTCTCCCATTACAGTGGACCTATTTTCTTTGTCTCCCATCTTTTTACCAGCAGATCAAATCAATCCATCGTCTCACCCTCTCTCAGATCATCAACTCATCACCCATGCCTCTATTACCATCTTTTCCCTTTGTCAAACTAGTTGCGTGCCCTTTCTATCCTCATCCATTTCAGTCAAAACCCTAGGCTATGAAATACAAAATTAGGTCGTATGACTGCTTTTCAAAAGTGACAGAATTGAAAGCTAGAGGTTTGAATTTGTTTCCCCTTTTCAGACACCAACAAAGACAGCAAGGAAGTGATAAGATTATGGTGGTTGTTTATAATGAAGTTTATCCACAAATTGGGTTAGTCAAAGACAAGGTCAGGCGTGAAAGCTAGGTCTGAATTTTCAGTTCTCTACAACATCAACATCAATCAATTGATGAAGATAAGTCCAGTGGATACATGTGAATGAAGAGTGCTTGGTGGTGAGTTTCGAGAAAAAAAACCCTGAATTTTATATTATGTATTTGTTGGTTATGTAGAAGAGAAATTGGGGAGAAATCTATGTATAAATGGGGGGTTGTGTTATGTTAGAAAGTAGGCAGTGAGTGAAGAGAGCATAACTTAGTTTTCATCTCTTGCTTTTGTTGTTGAGTGACTTAATAGAACTCAGTTGAAACCTGCACTATAAGTTTATGAATATCAAAATTTCATCTGTTTCTATCAAAGTTGTTTTCTAACTTTCTTAGCTAGGGCTTTGATGAAGCCCTTAGCTTACTGCTAGTTTCTTATGTTAATGAAAATGTTCTTGTAGAGCTTAATTGAATAGGATTTGCTTTAGTCTTTATGTTGCAACTTATAACTTTCACCTAGTATGTCTTGCATCCTAGGTTGTTAGATCAATTATTTGTTATTCCATCAACTCATGCTTCACTGTATGTTTTCAATTTGTGATTAGTTGTCCTGTAATAAGACAACTGATGCTAGGAATTGATATCTTTAGTTGTGACTAAACTATCCATTTAAGATTACCTTAGATACATGGCAGATTCGAATCTTCACTGTTATCTGTTACAAGGACAAGAGTATTTTTCATTAGCTAAAGTAACTAGTGTAGGTAATGTGGTAGAATCATTTGCCCTAGTACTCACAACTTGACTATTTTCGACCCTCTGTGTTGTTTATAGTTTGATATCCTCATTAGTAAAGTAAGGTTTTGAATTCAATCTCAAACTGTCCTAGTCTCTGTGGGTTCGACCCGTATTTGCCGTTATCTATCTTCTAGACAGTGTGCACTTGCGGTTTAGTATAATTGTAGGTATCTTTCTCTAGTCCTACCAAGTTTTTGGCACCGCTGCCGGGGACTCGGTAGAGGAGTGGCTGAAGTTCTGTCTCTCACTTTACTGATTTTATGTTATTGTTTGTATATATGTGTTATAAGAATTCATCTTGTTGTTCCTGTTATTTGTAGTTTTAATCTTTTTCATCTTGTTCAAGCAAAAGTTGTCTGTCATTCCTTGTCGTAGCTTTTAGTTTCTGTAACCCTGTGGGTGTTGCATAATTGTGTTCTTTTTACTGTGTTAGCATAAGATTGATTTGGGTTAAAGAGTCTGTGGTTGTTTCTCACATAATTTGTCTGTAATTATAGCCTGCATCTAGTTAAAATTACCTTCTGTTTTGTTTGTCACGATCACCTGCCTCACTGTCTCGTTGTATAACTCAGTTCCATTTCAAGCTTTCTGTTATCGTCATCTGTAGCTGTTTTTGTTGCTTGAAATTTCATTCATTTCGTAGTTCAGGTTTTAAATTTCATTAATTGAATCATTGTCATATAGCGTACTTAGTTTGAGTTACCTGCATCTGTATCTAGTGGTGTCCTGTAGCTTGTATAACGTTTTATTGCAGCCCGGGTCTCGATAGTATAACTTAGCTGTTCATAGTATAATACCATCAGTAGATCATTATTTTCCTGCTATTTGAACATAACTAAGCATTGATTCATCTGTGATATAACCGGCATTCTGTAGTTAGTGGTAGTTTTAATCTTCTCAATCGTTTTGCATTCTGTTAATATCTGCAATTTCATATCTCAGCTCCTGTTGTTTTTCAGTTTACAGCTTACTATCATCTGTAGCTTTGTTGTTGTACTAAAGTTTAGTTAGCCATTTTTTCTCATAATCTGCGCCTGTAATATATTTCCTTCAGTTGGTTAGGAGTCTGTAAATGTTTTGAACTAACTTTCTTTTCTTTTGCCAGTCTTATCTCAGTAGTATAGTTCACAAGTTTTTGTAATCTGCATCTCAGTGTCAGCTCTAGCTATAGGTTCCGATTTTCAGTATCTATTGCATTTTTTGCATCTTGTTTTCAGTTAGGGTAATTGCATCAGTGTCTTATACTGTGTCTAGTTTGAGTTATCTGCATCTTTAGCTAGCGATGTTTATACTGTGTTGGCATAACTTAAGAAATCAGTAATTTATCTTCACATTTGCATCTTAGCTTTGTAGTTTTAGCATCATTGTCTTGTATCATTTCAGTCCTGCAAGTCTAATCTGGTCAACTCGGTGTAATCAGTTTCGAATGCATTCCGTAGTTTAATTTGTATATGTGTTAACTTTTCTGTTGTGTATAACTTCTCAGCCTGTAAGTATTGTTCTGTAGCTTCCCCTTTCCTTTTATCCTTTCAGTAGTTGTGAATACCCTAGTGTAACTTAGTTTTTGAGGCTTTTCATGAAAATTGCATCTGTAGTTTAATCATTTTGTGTTAAGTAGTTTTGTTAGTTCACTGTTATCCTAAAATTTTCACCATCTCCCTGTAACTATTCCCATTAGATATTTTGTATGTTAAATGTGCATCATTAGACTGTAATATAGCAGTTAAGCATTCCTGCATTACATTCTTGTCTGTATTTACGTCGTATGAGCAACCCCATTCTGTCATGTTCAGCAACAACTTTGTCTTCGGTATTTGTTTGCTTTGACTACATAAAACTGAGTACTGAAACTCTCTCTCTCTCTCTGGGCTCAACAGGTACCTGTGGTGATGCTATTCAAGTCAAGGTTAGGAGTGAGAGGAGCGAAACAACCTGTGTGTTGTGCCTAAACCCGGTCTTATACCGGCAGTATCGTTCCTCAACTTTAATATTCTTGTCTTGAATGATACACCATCTTTGCATGCAAACTGAACTAGCTGCTAAGCATTGTCAAACCCCCTGCAACATAAAACATCTTTGTGCATCTGTGACATTTGAGTAACCTATTTGCTAGCTGAAGTTATTATTCACCGTGCTTGTCTCTGCAAAATACTGTGTTGTTGTGCTTGCTCGATTGGGTGTTATAACATGTTAAATGGTATGTCTGTTAGGCTATGATTGTGACTTTTCGAGACCATACCAATCATCTGGTTAGAATTCAGCGAGAGAACGTAGTTGAAATTCTTGTGTCTGTCGAAGAAAGACCTGACCAACCTGAGACAATGGGTAGTGAGGTAATCCCACCCCGCAGTCTCAAGGACTACATGTACCCCACGAGGACAATTCATCCCTCTTGTATTGTTCTACCAGAAACTGCTGGTCATTTTGAGTTAAAGGCGAGCACGATACATATGCTCCCTGTGTTTCGAGGGGTTGATGCTGAAAACCCTTACCACCACGTGAGAGATTTTGAGGAAATCTATGGGACTCTCAGATTAAATCAGTTGACAGAAGAGTCCCTGAAATAGTGTTTATTTCCTTTTTCTTTGAAGGAAAAAGCCAAATCTTGGCTATATGCTTTGCGGCCTCAGTCCATTAGAAGTTGGGATGAACTTACGAAAGAATTTTTCAAAAAGTTCTTCCCAAATCACAAAACAACCACCATTCGTCAGGATATCAATAGTTTTGTTCAACTAGATGGTGAGACATTGTCCAAGTATCTAGAAAGGTTTAATGATTTGTTACTCCAATGTCCTCACCATGGTTTCGAACAGTGGAGACTATCAACAATTCTATATGAAGGGTTGGATTTTGCCACTCGATCCATGGTTGAAGCAATGTGCAATGGTGAGTTCACAGATAAAAGTTCCGACGAGTCGTGGACCTTTTTACATGAAGTTGCCGAGAAAACTCAGCAATGGGAGTCTGTTAGAGAACCTAGGAAGTCGACCAACAGGGGTAGTGTTCATAAGATAGAGTCTGACTTTGAGGGTAATGCTAAAATTGCATCTCTAGCTAGGAGAGTTAGGCTTTAGAACTAGAGAAAAATATAAAATTTGCTGCAACTTCTTGTAACCAAGTTGAGGTTTCTATTTGTGTTGTGTGTAATAGTTCGATCATCTTGTTGATAATTTCCCACAATTGCATGCATTTCAAGAGTCCAGACCTGAACAGGCCCATGTTTTGTATCAAAAGCAAGAACATAACCCTTATTCACATACCTACAACCCAGGGTGGAGGAACCACCCTAACTTTTCATGGTCCAAGGGTCCTGTACAAGGGAGTGCATCAGGAAATGCACAAGGGTATTCATATCCTAGAAACCCCCAGGTTCAGTCGTACACACAGCACCCTTCTGAAAAAATTGTCTAGCATTGAAGAAAGTGTCGGTCTGTTGACCCAAAATCTTTTGCAAAATCAGAAGACCACTGAACAACGTTTTACAAGTCTAGAACTTAAGATAGGTCAGATATGTGATGCGCTTAATGACAGGGAAAAGGGTAAGTTTCAAAGTCAGCCTGAACAAAACCCAAAAGGCACATTTCAGGCAAGTACGTCTACTTGTAATAAGACTGCACATGCTGTTACTACTCTTCGTAGTGGTAAAGTAGTTGATAACAATGTGACCATACCAGACCATAGTGGAGATGTATCTAACTCTGTACCCATTAAATACAAAGAGACTGAAAAAGCCTCGAAGTCTAGAGACTCTACTGTTGATACCTCACCACCTCGAGTGCTTGTAGATCCTCTTCCTCAAAGGTTAGAGCAACAAAAGAAAGGAACACAATATAACGAGATATTTGAATTGTTCAGGCGAGTCAATATTAACATTCCATTTCTTGAAGCAATTAAGCATATCCCTGCTTATGCTAAGTTCTTGAAAGATCTGTGCACACAAAAGCGCAAGCTTAATGTGCACAAGTGTGCCTTTCTCGCTGAAAAGGTGAGTTCTATCATTCAAAACAAGACTCTACCTAAGTTTAGAGACTCAGGTTGTCCCACAATCACATGCAAGATAGGTGACCATACAGTCAATAAGGTGTTACTAGACTTAGAGGCTAGTGTGAACCTACTGCCATATTCGGTATATGTGCAGTTAGGTCTTGGAGAGTTGAAAGCAACACCTATAACTCTAGAACTGGTGGACAGATCCGTCAAGGTTCCTCGTGGTGTGGTGGAAGACGTTTTGATTAAGGTTGATAAGTTATGTTTTCCTGTGGACTTCATTGTATTAGATACTCAGCCTGTGCAAAACCCAGATAGTCACGTTCCTGTCATTTTAGGATGTCCCTTCTTGGCGACGTCCAATGCAATCATTAACTGTCGTAATGGAGTGTTAAAACTGTCGTTTGGTAACATGACTGTGGAGTTGAATGTTTTTAATGCTATCCAGCAACACTTAGATCTTACGCGTAGGTTTCTTTGGTCCCTTACGCGTAGGTTTCTTTGGAAGCCTCATTATACCTAACACCATCAGGAAGAACATCTTCATCAACAATGACGGAAGAAAAGTTCCAGTTCACTCAAAAGCAAATCAGGGGCAAAAACTGGCAAGCTTTGGGCATGGGTTTCACTTAACCAACCAAAGGGGAAAGTTTGAACATGTCATGGGAGAAGAACAAAAACCTTTGATCACCTGATCAAAAGTTGCAGGCGAAGAACTATCATACCGAAACCATCATCAAAAATCAAAATGGAACAAAACCCAAGTTCCCATACATCGTAAACGAGCAAAAGAAAGCAGGAATTCTCACATGCAAGCATAATAAGCAACATCAATAAATATCCTAGTCCGACAACGATACAACAGGGGCAAGCATGGAGTAAATCAAGACCAAAAACAAGTATCACTTACTTGTACGATCGACACAGTGGAGCCAAAGCACGCGGAGAATCGAAGGAAAAAGGGGAGCAGTTAGCAGCAGAAGAATATCTCAATAAAAGGGATAGATAGCGACAGTTCGAAGAAGAAGAGGAAAGGGAGTTAATAAAATTCCCTTCTCTTTATTCCCCTCTTATAGGCGGCTGGAAAATCCAAAAAATTTGGATGTCCCGAAATTTAAGGGGAAGTTATTGCATGAAAGGACATGTAGGGACCACCCAATCGGTACGTGCAAAATTGGCGGCGTAACGGAAGTTTTCTTCCACTTCTACCAAACAGTAGAAGATGAAAAAAAGGGGCAAATTGTGAATACCAATATTCTGTGGAGCACGTGTCACGATCTTAGTGGCCGCATACATATCTAACTATGTAGCCTTCGCTAAGCAGATAATCCTGAGTAACAAGGGATACCTCCACAGATCTAATTTATCTCATCCCAAGAAAGAAGGCGTGAACGGTCAAGATAAGGAAGGAAAAATCCTAGTCTATATAGAGTCAGTTGGCGAGGGGACAGAGGTAGATGACGCATCCAATCAGCATTAAATGCTCAAATCTCTTATCTACACGCATGAATCTAGACACGTGGAGAGAGAAAGTGTGGGAGAACCCGATTGGCGGAAGCTGGTGGTGAACGAAGGTACAACTTGTACTAAGGTTGGGTAGTTCTCGAAGGAACGTGGGCCAACTGAGGTGGCGAAATACAACTGGAGAAGTACGCGGTGGATGAAGGTACCATTGGTACGAAAGGTATATTAGCAAACGATGAACCCAGCGGCAGCAAAGATATACCTGGAGCAAGAAGGTCTATAAATACCAAGCCTCACCAACAAACTAAGGGCATTCAATATTTAGGAGAGAAGATCTAGTCTTAAGCTTATTCCTCTTTAATGTTTAGAACTTAAGTATTTCCTTCCACTTGAGTTCTCTCTATTACTTTGGGAAGCATTTAAGATCTTTGTAACCACCACAACTTAATACAAAAACAAGCACTCATTACCCCGTGGATGTAGACAAATGTCGAACCACGTAAATCTATTGTGTCTCATGATAACTTAGAAGCTTTTTCATTAAACGTGTGTTCTTCGTTATTATTGTGATATTAGATATCATTTATTACCTATTTAGTTGTTATGCAAGGTGCATATCAATGAAATCCTAATAATGCTAAATTAAGCATGTTTTCTAGTCATGTATTTATTTAGGCAAACTTACAACAACTGATGTTCCAGGGATTTTAGAATGCCAAGTACCCCACATTCCTCCAACTAACTTTTCCAGGGATTGATTCGAGAAGTTGACCATTTTTTATTTGTAAACTGTTTGAGTTTAAAATTGTGTATCATTAAGAGGGATCGTGGAAGGAATGACCCGGGATAGTGGGTTTTAAGGGAAGGTGTACCGGTTAAGACGATTACTCGTTTATTTCTCCTTTGGTTCTTCCTTTGTATATAAATTAGTTTTGTAAATTTCTTTTACAATATTTTTTCTTTCAGAGTTTTTCCAATCCTTTTCTGCGCCTAGCCTTATTTCGTAGTCATCTTTTCTTGTATTATGGCTATGGCACCTGTTCCAACTCCTCTTGAAAATATTTTTGAATTCTATAATCTTCTGACCTGTTATGGTATAGAGGTTCGCTGGCCTTCCCCGTATAAGATTAATGTTTGTGATGTTAGAGATTTAAAGGAAGGAGAATTATTGATTCCAGAATCTCACTTGCAGTGTGGATTCATTTTTCCCATTCCTTCGTTAGTTCATGAGTTTCTGTATCTTAAGAATCTTTCTCCCGCGGAGATGAAGTCAAAAAATTTTAATTACATGTGTACCATAATTGTTCGGAATCATGTTCTTCCGGAAGACAAGAAGATAAATGTTGTGCAATTGTGTTCTTATTATGAAGTTCGAACCGTCCCTGGTTCTTATCTAAAGAATATTTTTTGTATAAGTCTGGAATTATCCTTCGGCTTTGAACATGAAAATCCAGTGATGTACAAAGAGTTGGATGGCACTAAGCTTAATGATAAGTGCCCCCTCATCTTTTCAGGTTTATGGGAGCATGGTATTCGAACTGACACTGTGAGGCTGAAAGACTTTTCTTTTCCTCGTGAGTTTTTTACTAATACTTTTTTTAGGCATATAAGAAATAAGGTGCATCCCATGTCTTCTGATTTATCCATTCTTTCTCATCTATTGTAGATAAAAAAAACGTATGGAGCTAGGTTTTTCTTCCCAATCCAAAAGGAAAAGGGATAATGTATCTTCCTCTAAGGTTCCATTCCAATTGAATTCTCCGGGTTTCTGTGCGGGTCAGTCTTCTCCGAGCAGGCATAACGACTCAAATGGTGCAACAACACTAAATTTTTTACTAGCTTCTTGCCACTCGACTGATCCATCACCCTCCTCCTCTAGGCTTTCCGAGGTAGAGATTCAGATGGCATCAAAACTTGTCTCGGTAAGAATTTCTCGTTTTATGCAAAAAAGACTCTTGGTTCGTCTGTGTTTTCGTCATTATTAGCCATTTTAACTGATTAGCTAAGCATTTTTGTCAGTTTATGAACGAATTTGTTAGAGGCGTTCATTTTCAAGGCATCTCCAGCAGAAAGCCGATGAAGCCCCTTCTGCACGGTCGATGTTAGTAGCTAGGCTTGAGATTGAAAGATCCAACAGCTTGAGTTTAAATCGTCAGGTTGCAGATCTTAGCGCCAAATGTAGGCAGCTTGAGCTAAATGCAAACCTTCTGGAGGATAAAATTGTCCAGCTCGATCAACAGTTTAAGAATGCTCGTGAGCAGCTTGCTTTGACCGAATCTCTCCCTCATTCTTATAAAATCGGCGCCAGCTCTGGTCGTGATGCTACCAGCCCCGTTGGTGTTGATTTAGGCAGAGGGAAGTCTGTCCTTAGTGATAGTGATTCATATCAGTCCTAAGAGGATTCTGATTGAAATCTTATTTTTTTACCTTCGTACCCTTTTTCTCTTTTTATTTTTTGGTTGGCTTATCTTTCCTACGGTTACGAGCAACATGTCGCCTTGGCAAATGAGACCTTTAGTAGGTGCAATAGAGGTATCATCACTACACTTTGTGAAGCCTGGGCCCCCATTTTACCCAGAGCCAAAGTTTCCATAACCTATACCCGCACTTCTAGTAAATCATCCATTTATAACTGGTTTTAAAAGTGAATCATACACATCTTTGTTCGAAAACTATTGTCTTTGTTACACTTTCTCTTGATCTTGAAGCTTTCTTCCTAATAGCTTCCATAAATACAGATTTGTTGTGGTTTTTGGGTGTGATCAGCTCCTGCAGGCCTTGATTTTCTCCGACGTCTGTTTTAATGTTGTTACTTTAGAGAGAAAGAGAAACCGGGCCTTGTCTGTTTTGGCTTTTCATTTTTAAAGGTGTAAATTTAAGAACAAAAATGAAGATAATCTATGTATACACCGGTTTTATGATAGAAGGCATGCTGAGAATATCCAGCTTCTCACTTCACTGTTAATTTACGGTAATTTTGCCTCCTTTCACTACCTGACCTAGTCATAGTAAATAGGGTTCAATACTTCAATGTAATCAGTAGCTTTTTGACTTTCTCTTTCTTCATCCTGTTCATAGCCCGACAGTACGTTTCTCAAAACCGAGGTCAAACGCTTCGTAATGTTTGACCTTACTTTACAGGCGTCATATTTCCTTTTTTCTTGCAATCACCATTTGGGTGTTTATGTGGTGTATCTTTGTCACATTTTTATCTGGTAAATCGGTTCTGGTGTAATCCCCATTCGGGTCTCACCATTTTATCTTTCTGCTAGGACTCTTTAATTATTCTGTTTTTACCATTTTGGCCTCATCTAATTTTTAAAGTATTTTCAATAAAGCAATAAATTTAAGGGCAAAGTTGGATTTTAAAAGGCATGCGTTCTACAACCATGACCTGACTAACACGCGTCGACTCATCACAGAGGTCAAACTCAACCATGACCTGACTAACACGCGTCGACTCATCACAGATGACTAACATGCGTCGACTCATCACAGTGGTCAAACTCAACCATATACAAATCCAAAGCCTTTTCCAGTAACAAGTACCGGGTCCAGTAGCAAGTACCGGATTGTGGATGGTGGATAGAAACAAAAAGAAAACTTTGGCAAACTACATTAGAGATATCAAATTACAAGCATTCTTTTGGGCCGAAGCGAATACAAGAATGTTAGGGATTACGACAAATATGTTGATCTCTTTATGGGGTTCATTATACCGGCCTCAGTAATTTTTGTGTTTGTTTTCTTGGGTAGCCGAATCCCCTTTCGGTTACCCTTTTTTGTTCGGTTGTAATCATTGGGTTAAGGTACCTCCTTAAGTGCCTTTTTTCAATGAAATTTCTTTTTGACCGATCAAAAAAAAAAAAAAGATTTTCTTTGGCATTTGAAGCTTCGAGAACAAAAGGGAAAGTGGTGGCTAGGTTATACGAGATTTCAAGTAACGACATCAAGTGGAAGTTCATGTCTCGAAGTAGATACTCTCAAGCCATAATGAGGGAGATTGATTCCATAAACTCTCTACTAGAAGTGGTGAATATTCAAGTAGGGGTCGTAGACTCTAGATTGTGGATGGTGGATAGAAACAACACGGTTGATACTTATACGGTTAAATGCGGGTTTGATTCTCTTTGTGACCAACGCGATATTAGCTTTCCAAGTGAGATTATTTGGAGTCGTCATTATCCGTACAAAGTAAACTTTTTTATATGGCTTCTATACCATGAAAGATTGATGAAGACGGACAAGCTTATTAGAAGGGGTATGGATGTGGATAGGGTGTGGCAGTTTTGTGAAGAGGAAGATGAAACAAGTTCCCGTCTATTCTATGATTGTTGGCGAACAAAAAGAGAGTGGGATTATTTTTCCGAAGGATGCAACTCCAATTAGAATTATGATAGTAATATTTTCGAAACTATAAAAACTTGGAGTCACGACTGGGGTGATGAAAGACTTGATCGTATATGGAACAACTTACTGGTTGCAATATGGTGATGCATATAGAAAGAAAGGAATTCTAGAATCTTGAATCACAAAAAGAGAAACTTGGAAAGTCTAATTCGAGATATTAAGATACAATCTTATTTTCGGGCGGAGGCAAACACTAAAATGTTGGGTTTGACGGCTAACACGGTGATAGATTTGTGGGACTCGTATTTTTATCGGCCGCTTTGAGTTGGATTTGTGATGTTTGGTTATTTATTACTCCTCATTGGCTTGTTGTTATTTGTTATTTCTTTGGGTGATCGATTCCAAACTCGGTATTTTTTTTTGTGTCGGTTGTATTTATTGGGTTGAGGTACCCCCTTAAGTACCTCTTTTTCAATGAATTTTTCCTATTGACCGATCAAAAAAAAAAATGCCCCATCCGATTAAGGAACTGATCACTCCTTGGCTTTGTCACCTGGTTGACCGATAGAATATAAAAAAACTACTCTAGATACATAAGAACAAGCACAAAACACAACGCAATTTAGCAAAATATTATAAACAAATACTTCAAAGAAAAGTATCACTGCCTCCCGCTTACGAGGACTTACTACCAACAACCTTACATCACCTCGGATACACACGAGGGCGTGATAACCAAGAGGACTAAACGAGTTCTTAATACGAAAACAACATAAAACAAAGGCGCACCACAATTGTGCCTAACAAGAGGCATCCTACTTGTTATCCGTTCGATCCTCTCCCTCGGCAGCATCAGGAGCAGTTGTATAGCCCGACTGGGGCATCGGCGACCCCAATCTCGGATCCACATGAGCATCCTCGTACAACACCTCATTATTCACGTTATTTCCCAGTCGCCAAAATATAGCAAAAATGACAACTCTGATTATGCTCAGTGGCTTAGATTCATTAGAAGCCTTCTCTCACTGCACGACACACATCAGACGGTCAGATATAAAACAGGGGTAAGGTATATATACCTTAAAATATTAAGAAAGTATTTTATACCTAAGCATCCCGAGCAGCTCGGGCGATCTGCATTCACCACTTGTAAGAAAAAATAATAATAATTCACACATATTATGGATCTTCGAAGAACACGGTTCGCCCAGCACCAGCTAAAACCACAAAAAATTTTGTCATCTGTTGAATAGCGATCGACGCAGCCCAAAAAAGTGTTTCCAAGCTTAACCGCGTAAAGAGACGGAACGGCGTATGGAAATCTTCCCGAAAAAAACAATCCACTAACAGACAAATCAATTTTCTCAAACCACCGATGAGGCTAAAGACGATATGCGAACAACAGAAGTCTTTCTGAGGAAAAATCGGTGATGATCTAGAGATTAAATCAAGCAGAACCGACGAATCAAACAAATGAGAGGATATACCATCATGCTCAAGAAAACATGAGAAAAGACCTTGCCGCCATGGGGGACGAGGAGGAAAACTTTCACCAGGCATAAGAAGCTTTTATGAAGAAGACTCTGAACTTTACAAAAGGGAAGAAGAGAATGAATTTCAATTCTCCACACTGAGAAGACTCTTATAGGAATGAAAATCCTCGGAAAGCGAACGTTCCAAAACCCATGAATGTCAAAGGCGCAAAAAATAAAACATAAAACGCCGAAAATTCCGGAAGACCACCATAAAAGAAAGAGAAAGATATTCTCTCTTAAGAAACTTGTGGACAACCAACCGGCAACAAACCGGCGCCTCAAGTCCAACAAGTAAAAACGCACTAAAAGTGCAGACGTGGCAAAAATTACACATGTGGTGATAAAGACGAGGAGATCACGTAGTTTTCTTCTCATCATGCCCTCAGTAAGATGCAAAGAAAAGAGTATATTACCCGATGGCCACGTGTCAACATCTCAAGGGATAGTTATTCCCATCATGCTGACGTTGGGGAAGAGAGATATCATGAACTGCCATGAAAGCCCTAAAAATAGAAGAAGTACATGAGAGGAAGATGAAAGATGCTCATCTTCCTGGGGATATTTATTCAAGGAAAAGCAATTACGACGCGTAATGGCCATGCCGGAAAGTACGGGAGTATATTGAATGAGAGTAAATAGAATTGTAGAATCGACACCAAGTTTGACCAAAAATTCTCGTATTCTCCCACCTGCGCGAAAACCACATTACCAAGTACAGTAATGCTTTTCTAAGCCCTATTCTCCACCCTACTCTGAGCCCATGCCTACGTGTTTCACGCGGGGCAGAAACACGGGGTTCGCTTAGCTGGACTGTATCATGTAATGCTTTCTTCTCTTTAATCTAAGTTTTTTTTATCTGAAAGTTTTTTTGTATTCCATACTCTTCATCTTTAATCCTTTTTCTTTTGTTGATCAAAAATTAAAACAAAGTTTGGACTTATAAAATTAACCTCTCAAAGCTACCAACTGCAAACCAGTACACGGTTAGGATGAAAGTTCCATGAAAATTATGCAGAAGCCCCATTTGGAATCAGGTTGAAAACCCACCCTTTATTTCATCTGTTGAGTAATGTAATGTTGTTACTGTTGGCAAACGGATTGCAAAAGCTTTGCAAGCGGATTGCATCAGAATAGTGAAGTAATGTAATAGGAGTGTAAACCTTATGTTTAGTTAGGAGTTGACTAAATGAGTGGATGTAGAACATCCACACGTTTTCTTGTAATGGCTCTCTTGTAGCCAAGTATATGTTGGTTGTAGTAGAGAGAAAATGGAAAAAAATTAATGAGAATTGTAAGGTATTGGAAGAAAATAAGTTAATGAAAAGTAAGAGTAAGAGTTCCCACTTCTCCATTGACAAAATCAGTCCCAAACACCTACTTTTAATCACCCAAATTACCAACATCATCCATTACAACAAACTCATATTCCAAATCTCTATTTAGATTCTTAAATCAGTAAATACTAACCCAATCAACCTTGTATAACTTAACTCCAACAAACTCTGCATACAGACAAACAAAGTGTGAAATCGAAATAGGGTTTCAATAAACTGTGAACTAGGTTTTTTCTTTGATTTTAGTTAAATTAGAAAGTTTTTGATTCATGGGAATAATAGGAAAGAAGAAAGACATGAAAGAAAAATTTGTTGTTGATAACCATGATCAACTATGATCCTGATTGGAATTTTTCACTTCAGGTGTCACTCAATTACTACTAAAATCTTAATTTTATCCTCTCGTACTAAAATCTTAAGTTAGAGAAGAAAAACGCGTTTTAGTGAGTGGTTCCGTATTGAGTAACTAATAAAACGCGTTTTACTGAGTGGTTCCTTGTTTAGTGACAAATTGAAGTGTAGTGAGTATAAATAGGGCATGATGCTTCTCGTCGAACCATCCACTTTCTTGCAGCATCAACTGTTTTGGCTCTTGATTCTTACCCACTACAGTATTTAGTGACCAAAAGACGAGTTTAATTCCAGTACATATTTTCTTTTGCTTGGATGAATCCCTGGATAACTACTAAGTTATTTATTTGTACCCTAATATTTTACACTATAAATGGGATAACTTGGGGCTAATATGCTCCTCTTATGAGTCAAAAATGGCTCACTTGGCCTCCCAAGCATTATACAGAGAAGCCCATGGGAAAATATTCAAGTCAAGGCATAGAGGTGCACCAGGTCAGCTTGACACGTCAGCAGGGGTGATGCAGGGCAAGTTAATACAGATAGGCAGGAGGCATGCAGGGTCGGTTATTGCAGGAGGCATGCATGGCCAGTTATTGCAATTCATGCCTGCCTTGAAAACGGAAATTTGTAACATATAAATGGATGGTTTACAAACTTAAAAGGTATGGAATCTTCCACACTAATACTCATGTGAAAAACTCTATCTAACTTAAGCATCAGAGGGTTTTTTGCAGGGTACCCCTACACTGTTCAATTGGAGAAAAAAACAACGGTTAGATCATCAATTAATCACATCATATTCGTGTTTGAGGTAGAAATATTTTACCATACAAACATTAAAATAATTGTTCTGGTGGCGGAGCTGGAAAACAATTGGTTGCTTGAAAACTAATTGGGTTGGTGAGGTTGGTTTTCTCATAATTCGAGTCGTTAAAATTATTTTTTTAAACCGAGGAGTTTGAAATTGAGTAACATTAACCCTCTTGGGAAGGTGTACCGGTTAAGGCGGTTTCTTGGTTTTTCTTCCATAAAGTTTTTCTTTCATTTGTATATAAATTAATCTTGTAAATTTCTCTTTCAGTATCTTTATTTTTCTGACTTATTTCAATCTTTTTCTGCGTTTAACCTTCCTTCATAGTACCGTATTCTTTTTCTTGATTCTCATTATGGCTATGGTACTGATTGATCAAAAAAAAAATGGCTATGGTACCTTTTCCAACTCCTCCTGAAAATATTTTTGAATTTTATAACCTTCCGACCTGTTATGGTATAGAGGTTCGCTGGCCATCCCCGTATAATATTGACGTCTATGATGTTAGAGATTTGAAGAAAGGAGAACTATTGATTCCTGAATCGCACTTGCAGTGTGGATTCATGCTTCCCGTTCCTTCGTTAGTTCATGAGTTTCTGTATATTAAGAATCTTTCTCCCACGGAGATGGAGTCGAAATTTTTCAATTACATGTGTTCCATTATTCTTCAGAATCATAATCTTTCGGAAGACAAAAAGATAAATGCTGGGCAATTGTGTTCTTATTATGAAGTTCGAACCGTCCACGGTTCTAATCTAAATAACATTTTTTGTATTAATCCGGAATTATCCCTCGGATTTGAACATGAGAATCCAATCATGTACAAAGAGTTAGATGGCACCAAGTTTAATGATAAGTGCCCCCTCATCTTTTCAGGTTCATGGGAGCATGGTATTCGAACAACTGACACTTTGAGGCTGAAAGCCTTTCCTTTTCCACGTGAGTTTTTTACTAATACTCTATTTTGAGCGTATAAAAAATATGGCACATACCATGTCTTCTAATTTATTCATTCTTTCTCATCTATTGTAGATAAAAAAAAACTATCGAGCTCGGTTTTTCTTCCTAATCCAAAAGGAAAAGGGATAATGTATCTTCCTCTAAGATTCCATTCCAATTGAATTCTCCGGGTTTCTGTACGGGTCAGTCTTCTACGAGCGGGCATAGCGACTCAGACGGTGCAGCCGCACTGAAATTTTTACTAGCTTCTTGCCACTCGACTAATCCATCACCCTCCTCCCTAGGCTTTCCGAGGTAGAGATTCGAATGGCATCGAAACTTGTCTCGGTAAGAATTTCTCCAATTTATGCAAAGAAGATTTTCTTTGTTCATCTATTTTTCTGCTTTATTAGCCATTTTAACTGATAGCGAAGTAATCTTTTCAGTTTATGAACGAATTTGTTAGAGGGGTTCATTTTTCAAGGCATCTCCAGCAGAAAGCTGATAAAGCCCCTTCTACACGGTCGATGTTAGCAGCTAGGCTTGTTATTGAAAGATCCAACAGCTCGAGTTTAACTCGTTAGGTTGCAGATCTTAGCGCGAAATGTAGGCAGCTTGAGCTAAATGAAAACCTTATGGAGGATAAAATTGTCCAGCTCAATCAACAACTTAAGAATGCTCGTGAGAATCTTGCTTTGATCGAAGATCTCCCTCATCATTCTTCTGAAATCGGCTCCAGCTCTCATGGTGATGTTGCCAGCACCGTTGGCGTTGATACAGGTAGAGGGAAGTGGATCCTTAGTGATAGTGAATCCGATCAGGCATCCGAGGACTCTGATTAAAAACTTGTTTTTCACCTTTTACTCTTTTTCTCTTTTTATTTTTTGCTAAATTTGGCTTATCTTTCCTTCGTTTAAGAGCAACATGTCGCCTTGCTTGGGCATATGAGAAATTTACTAGGTGTGATAGAGGGATGAGGTATCATCACTAAAAATTGTGAAGCATGCAGATGGAGATAAAAGACCTCCGCAAAGAAGAATTCAGGTTTTTGTTGCTTGTTTTCTAGTCATAACACTTGTGTCGCATTTAGTCTGTTTCTTTGGAGTTAGAATTAGTTCTCCTTTTGTGCACATGTTTGTGCTTTGATACCCTAGAACTATGGTCTTGTTTGGTAAAATTTATGTTTTAGTACTGTAGTCATTTTTATAATAAATACCTTTCTCAAATAAATGAATATCACTGGAAAATGCTCTAAAACTTGAGAGGATTTCAAACCATGATTATACTACTATCATGTTATACTAAGTCGACAAGTTCGACCATTTCATACCATGCCGACTTACTACAACTCTAATATTGTTTAAACACATTGAAAAAATACTAAATTTCTTAAGCAAGTGAAACTGGAAATTAACATAATTATACGAGTTACTAATAAGTCCCAAACCACAATGTAAGAGTTCAAACAAGTTTCACGCATCCTCCTCATTGTTGTTATCTTCCTCCACATCGTCAGCTTTTTCACCATCAGCTTTTGCTTTCCCCTTTGTTGGACTTATGTTCACCAGCCTCGTTGTAGTAGGGGTTCACTCCAGAAAAGTCAGATGCCTTGAAAAAAGTTCTTGGATCAAATTCCTCTTCTTCTTCCTCTGATAATGTGCATTCAACTTACTTGCGGGATTGCTAGGAGTTTTCATAAACCTAAGAAATTCTTTAGGATCTTTCTTACCCATCAGAAGTAACTTTCTTACAGGGCAGTTCTCTTCAGTTTCATCCTTAGGAAGTTAGGATCTTCTATGGAAGGATAAATCTTGTCAATCCATGATAATAGCTCTGCTGCATTGGTAGGATAAGGGATATCTTTTATGTTTTCCTCTTGGAATCTAAACAAAATATTTATTTGATATGACCCTGTAGTATAAAACTTGCGACATTTCACACTTCCCAGCCGTCTATAATGAAGATTCTGGTTTCAAATGGATAAAGCTCTCTAATTTGTAACCTAAACCCATATGGGTACGAGCATATGGGCCACAAAATCCAACATTCTCCCACTTGTCCCATATGACTCATACATAACTATTACACTCATGGGGTTTTGATGTGAAACAAATTATGCGCGCAATCATAAGAGAAAGCTTACTCCATTTTAATAAGCCATATATTATTGTTTAGAAATGCACTAATGCAAGTCATGGCGGTTATACATCATTTAACGACGTACTCACTTCCATGTACTATAACATCAATTCATTACGAAACAACGAAAACATACGTTTTATTCAGTTCATAAGGTTAACCATAATAAGAGCCTTAAATACCATCAGTTTAGATTTACCAAAAGATGCTTATGTTATTCATTTCATCAATAATTGTGTGTGCACATATGAAGAACAGGAAATGCGGAAACAACACTTTTCCTGAGATTTTATTTTTCCATTCAAATTGAAGTGTTTGAAAGAAGCAATGAAGTTGTGGAATCAGACGGTTTTTGGTAATGTGAATACTCGTTTTAAGCAAGCTCAACTTAAATTTGAGGTTGCTAGTAGGAATTCTGATGAAGACCCTCATGATGTTGCGAAACTGAATGTTATGAAGGATGCTTTGGTGGCTGTACAGGAGGTGCGAATGCAGCAGCATATTATGCTCAAACAAAAGTCACGAAACAAATGGCTTTTGGAGGGCTCTAGTAATACTTCTTTCTTCCATTGTTCCATTAATATTCGTAGGAGTGTGAATACTATTTCAGAGCTTGTTTCTGAAGATGGTTTGACTATCAGTGATCCGGAACAAATTCGGGATCATGTTGTTTCATATTATGAGGCTAAATTCAATGGTACAAACCTTCCAATTGATGAGAAACTGTTTGAGTATGATCATGCTTCTATTTCTGTTGAGGAGAGCCAAATGTTAGATGTTATTCCTTCAATGGAGGAAGTTAAAACTGCGGTTTTTGATCTAGGTGCGGATAGTGCGCCAGGGACGGATGGTTTTTCAGGGTTTTTTTATAGGCATTGTTGGGACCTTATTCACCAGGATTTATTCAAGGCTATTACTTTTTGCTGGACTTCTAAATCAATTCCTAATGGGGCTAATTCTAGTCTCATTTTATTGCTTGCAAAGGTAAGAGGTGCTGATTGTTTAAGAAAATTTAGACTTATTGGTCTAAGTAATTTTTTCTTTAAAATTTTCACAAAAATTCCTGCAACAAGACTTGGTAAGGTCTTGGGAGGTTTGGTTTCTGAGGAACAGGTGGCTTTTATGAAGGGAAGGAATATTCATGAAAACATCAGTTTGGCGTCGGAGATGGTTAATGAGTTGCATATTAAATGTAAAGATGGTAATTTGGGTCTTAAGCTTGATATTTCTCAAGCCTTTGATACAGTGAGCTGGTCTTTTGTTTTGGAGGTGTTTAGAAGATATGGTTTTTCAGAAGATTAGTGTTCTTGGATTCTCGATATTCTGAAATTTGCTCATATTTTTATTCTTCTAAATGGTAGCCCGGAGGGTTTTTTCAAGATCACTAGGGGTCTGCGTCAAGGAGATCCTCTCTCGCCTCTTATTTTTGTTTTGATAGAGGATGTTCTTAGTAAAAACATCATTAAGATCTTTCAAAATAAAGACATGACTCATATGGTAAGGCGAAATGGTATTGCTCCAACTCATTTATTCTTTGTTGATGATATTATGATTTTTTGTAAGGGTAATATGAAGAGTGTGAGAAATTTGGTAAAACTTCTTGAAGTTTGTCAATGTGCTTCTGGACAGCGAGTTTGTAGGGAGAAGAGTAAGATTTACTATGGTGGGGGGTCTTTAAGTAGGCGCCAAACCATTGTTGATTTCTTGGGCATGGGCATCACTTATTTTTCGGATCGTTATTTGGGAGTTAAGGTAATGCCAGGTGCGGTGAAGTATACGCACATCAGCAACTTTGTGGAAAAGCTTAAGGAACAACTCTCGGTTATGAAAGGCAATATTCTATCTTTTCAAGATAGGGTGGTGCTTATAAAATCAGTTTCTTTTAGCTACTCTATTCACAACATGGCTGTGTATAAGTGGCCAGTAAAGTTTATTCAATAATGTGAACGTGTTATTCACAACTTTATTTGGTCGGGTGATTCAAATCTTTCAAGAGCTTTTGTGGTAGGTTATGACAAAATTTGTAGTCCGGTGAAGGAAGGAGGCCTTTGGCTTTGTAGTCTGAAAACTATGAACAAAGCTATGCTTATGAAGCTTTGGTGGAGTATAAAATCTTCAGGTAAAAAATGGGCTCGTTTCTTGGAGTCTAAATTTACTTGCAGGGATGGTCGTATCTAGGTTGTTGGGGTTAAATCGACGATTTTTCCTGGAATTCGATGGGTTCATAATGATGTTGTTCGTAATACTAAATGCATAATTGGAGACGGAAGGAGCACTTCTCTGTTTTTTGATGTTTGGTATGGAGTTACTACTTTGGCTGATGCTTTAGGTCGTTCAGACCTGGATAGAGGGGCTCGTGTTAGTGATATTATTCAGCATGGTGACTGGTTTTTACAAGGGGTTCATCTGCAAGATATCACTGCTTCTGGTGTCATTTTGGAGGAGCTTCCGAGAATTCAAGATGGCCTGGACAAGAAGATATGGATGCCTGACTTAAAAGGAAATTTCTCAGTCAAATCGGCTAGGGAACTGATTAGGATCAAATATTCAATTATGGAGGAAGCAAACTTGTTATGGAAGAGTGTGGTTCATCCATCGCTGGCAGCTCAAAACTGGAAATTTGTTCGTGGTGCTTGTGCAACATTGGACAAGGTTCGCAACAGGTTCAAGATTTCACTTGCATCTAAATGTTGCGTTTGTCAAAATGATGAGGAGTCCCTGGAGCATATTTTATGGCAATGCAGATTTGCGAAACAGGCTTGGAATTGGATTTCAGGTATTTTTAAACTTACACCTCACTATAATTTGATAGCTTCTAGTAAGGTAGCGAAAGGGTGTAGTAGAATGGTAAAAGATCTGTGGTTAGTATCCAATTTGGTGCTGCGTTCAGAGTTGTGGTATCAGCGGAACAAGATGGTGTATGAAAAGAATAAACCTTGTTGGAACTTCTTTAAGAAAAGAGTTTTTAATCTCATTCATGAGTACTCGGCTAGAATGAAGGGTTGTATGTTCAATACTGTTGAAGACCTGCAGATTTTGAATTTCTTCCGAGTTAGCTGCCGTAGGGTGAAAGTTATAGAGCCTGTTGAGTGCTTATGGTATCCGCCAATGCAAAATGAACTCTTGTTGTGTTGCGACGGTGCCTCTAGGGGCAATCCAGGGGTGGCGGGAGCAGGAGTTGTGGCTAGAAACGCTGATTGTGAAGTGGTGGGTGCGATGTGTGTTGGTCTTGGAGTTATTTCGAATTACATGGCGAAATTGTATGGGATTCTTATTGGGCTCGAATGGGCAGTTCGTTGGGGTTGTAGAAACATTTTGATACAGACTGATTCATCTAGTGTGATAACTGCCTTGGAGGAGAATAATGTACCTTGGTTTTCTCAGCAAAGATGGTCTGATGTACAAGGACTGTATGATTTTATTAAGTTTGTGCACACTTACCGTGAGACCAACTTTGCAGCTGATAAGATGGCACAAAGTGGGTGTTTATTGAGCTATGGGGTGTGGATTAATTTTGTTGGCCGTCCTGTTTTATTTAATTCTATAGAATTGTCAAATGTATCTTATTTTCGTTTTAAATAGCTTTGTGAGTTTTTGGGGTTGTTGTGACCTCTTTTCTCATGAACTATCTTGTAAATAACTGTTATTTTTAATACAATTTTTTGACTTATAAAAAAAAAACCGATTAGTTAGCATCACCCCCTACCAGAAATTTGAATGATCTAGATACTTCCCTAAAAATCTAAAAAAAAAAAAATAGTACTCAGTAATCAGTATCCCTCTAGTACTCGGAATAGTGTCAACAACCATGTTTACCTCACGATCACCCCCACTACTACAGGTTTGAACCCACCGATAAAATAAACAAAAATAACACTTAGTATTGCTACAGTACTGTGTACTCCATTCAAAGGCTACAAGCACAAGATGATTAATTACTAGTAGTACAGAGATCGAACAAAAATACATCAAGGGTTGACTATTTCTTCCAAGCCTAATTGGGTACAAAACTAATAACTATACACCAGCAGTGTACCAAAGAATTCACAAGAGAAACATCTTGTGTGTACAAACATGTATACAAGAAGCAGTTAATCCTAAGCAACTAGCTCATCTAAACGAGCGCAACTCCAGCACGGTTAAGATATCAAAACAGGAAGATTAATTGATTTGTAACAATCAAAGAACACAAAGAATGCTACACCGAAATTTCATAAGACCATCTTCCTCTTATTCTTCGTTGAAAGTCAGTATAAAAAAAATCTATAACCTCGGTTTCTTCTTCTTTCTTTTTAACAGGGAAGGGTTCCATAGAACTACTTTAGATTTATTAGATCATACTACAAAGATTATAAGAGTTAGAAAACCTACCTGATGCGGACAAACATCATGGAATGGTTCCTAATGTGGAAGCTTGGTTTTTCGATCAACAAAAGCTGAACATCATGGAATGGTTCCCAGGGTTTGATGCGGACAAACATCAAAGCTCCCATGCTAACGTGTGGGTTAAGTTTCCAGGTTTGCCAGTTGAATTTTGGATTGAAAAAACCTTGTTATCTATGGCTAGATCTCTTGGAACATCCATAGTGGTTGATAAACGTACTCTTGATCATGAGTATGGGCATTTTGCCTCTGTCTTAATTGATATAGACTTTGCTGAACACAACACTGATGCAGTTCATGTTACAGTGGGAGGCTTGAACTTCTAGCAGAATATTGAGATTTAAAAGAAACCTAAGTTCTGTTCTAAATGCAGCTTATTGGTCATTCTGATTCAGAATGCCGTAAGAAGACAAAGAACACTGCAAACAACTTACAGCTTCAGAGTTCCAATCAAGGACAAAACAAGCAGAGTAAGAGGAAGGGTAATAATGGATGGCAAGAAGCTGGACGTAAGAGGAAGGGTAAGAATGCTCCAATCATTCCAGTTGTTCCTAAAGTTAGAAATTTTTTGGTTATTGGAAGTCAGGCTGACATTGTGTATGGCCAGCATGTGAATGCAGCTCCGATAAATTATGTTGACCCGGTGACTTCTCCTATTATGGTTAATACTGTGGAAAACAATACCGAAGAGGGTGAAATTATGTCAGTGACTGTACTTGATGTTGTTGATATACATCTACAGGATGAATTATCTAGGTCTGAAGCTGCTGCGAACTCTGCCTTAGGGCAACTCTTATGATATGGAGGTAAAATCATCAATAATTTAAGGAGTATCCACATATATGTGGACCGTCAACAAAGAGTGGAGCTAAAACCCACCATGGTGAAAAATCAAAAAGATTAATCCATCCGGTCAGCAGGTGGCCGGATTGAAAAGTATGACATTTTGCAACAGATATAAGTGTTTCTAATTTGAGAAAAACACTCAATTGAATCAGTAACTGTTATAAACGTTGCAAACATGTCATATTTTCATTCCGTAACGCTAAACTTAATCAGCAACGTTTATATTCGCCACTAATAAATTCCAGTCAGAAAATAAAAAACTTCACCTGGTCATTCAGTGACCGGATGAGAATAAAAATAAAATAAAATAATAATTGATCCGAACACTTAGTGTCCGGATGGGATATCTGGTCATCCAATGACCAGATGGAGTCTCCACAACACCCTCCGCTGATTTGAGGAGTACCCTCTTGACCTCACAAACATATGGATGTTAAAAACATCCATAGTAACACTTTTTGGTCCGTAAGATGTGGATTATCACAAAGATATGGATGATTTTTTGCTCCATAGGAATTTCCCTTAGCTGAATTGGCAAGAACTAGGCTTAAGGTAACTGAGCGCGCAGTATTAGTTTCAACGGCTCCGGTGAGTGAGCTTGTTAAAACTAAGTCAATTACGGGTTCTGAAATGGGGGAGAGCAGGAATCCTGTAGTTGATAGGACTGTGGTTTATTCTTCAGACACTCCTTTGACTGACAGTTTGTATACTAGGGAATGCGTGATCTCTCCCAACCAATTTGATGCTCTTAATGTTGAGGTAGGCTTGGGAGAAAACATGGAAATAATTGTGGACACTACTACAATGTCAGGCAGTTTGTCTATCAAGTTCCTGCCATTATTTCAAGGTACCTTACATCTATTATTCCTACACGGACTGTTTCTTCTAGTCAGTCTACTACTGGGGTTAGCGTGATTCCTGCTTTGGGTATGAAAAACAAGCCTGATGATAATACTTCTTTGGGTGGTAGAATTCTATATGGTAAGAATGTTAAACAGGGAGAGTCTTTTCAAAAGAAAGACTCAGGCAGATCAGCACAATGTGTTAAGGTAAATAGCCCCAAAAAATCTGGTTATTAATGCGAGTTCTCTTTTGAAATATCAATGGGATTGTGCGGGATGAAGCACAATGTAAACTTAATGATTTAGTTAAAGAGTATAAGCCTGATATTATTGGCATTGATGAACCTAGGGTATCTGTTTCTTCTAGGTCCTTGCAACGTTTTAAGATTGATGGTTTTCATAGTTCAATAGTTCATAATTCTACAGATTCTTCTATTGGGAATTTGTGGGTTATGTGGTTTCTGAATTTTTCAGAGCCAGTGGTGTTAAATAGTTCGCGGCAGGCCATTACTATTTCTGTGGATGGTGTTCATATCTCTTTGGTTCATGCTAGTTCTAATCAGGTTACAATGAGAAATCTTTGGCGTCAACTAGATATGGATTCTCAGCAAGTTCCGTGGCTAGTTATTGGGGACTTCAATTGTATTCAGCACAATGAGGAGAAGAAGGGTGGAGTTACTCCAAGAAATCCGTTTGTTAATGAATTTAGTGATTGGTTAGATGATAACGGTCTTTTTGAAGCTGAAGCTTTGGGTTGTAAATTTACATGGTGTAATAAGCAATCAGGAGTTAGAAGAATTGTCAGTAAATTAGATCGTGCGGTGATTAATGATTATTGGTTGCAGCGTTTTGAGAATTGGCGGTGTAAAGATCTTCCTAGAGAAGTTTCCGACCATTCTCCTCTTATTGGTTAACCTTTTGTGAATACTAGGCCTCGTAGAACTCCTTTCCGTGTTCAAAATATGTGGTTTTTGCATCCCTATTTTATGAGAATGGTTCAAGAAAGTTGGAATGTTCCCCTGGTTGGATCTCCGGCTTTTATTTTTCCTCAGAAGTTGAAATGGTTGAAGGTAGAGATGAAGTTGTGGAATCAGCTGGTGTTTGGTAATTTTCATGTTCGGCTAAAGCAGGCTAATCTCAGACTTGAAGGGGCTATTAGAGTGATGGACGAAGATCCTTCAAATGTTCAAAAGCAAAATTTGATGAAGGATGCACAAGTAGAAGTTAATGATATTCGGATGCTAGCTATAATGCTTAAACAAAAATCTAGGAATCAATGGTTGGTGGAAGGGGCTAGTAACACTAATTTTTTTCATAACAACATTCGTATGAGAAGGAGTAGTAATACTATTATGGAGTTACGTGATGAAAAAGGAGTTACTGTTACTGACTGTGATCAAATAACAGACATGATTGTGAACTATTATCAATCCAAATTTAATGGGGATACTTCTTTTCCGGTTGACTCTCTTTTTGAGTTCGAACATGATAGTATGTCTACTGAGGAGAGTGTTTTTATGGATCGTTTACCTACAACGGAGGAGATTCATCAGGATGTTTTTGATTTGGGTGTTGATAGTGCGCTGGGTCCGAATGGGTTTGATGCTTTTTTCTACAGGCATTGTTGGGAAATCATTTGTGAGGACTTGGTGAAGTCTATTTTGTTTTGTTGGTCTAATAAATTCATCCCTTATGGAGTGAATTCTAGCTTGTTGTTGCTTTTGCCCAAGGAAAGGGGTGCCAATATTCTTAGGAATTTTAGACCAATAGGTCTTAGTAACTTCTTTTTTAAGATTTTTACTAAGATTCTAGCTACTCAGTTGGGAGGAGTCGTGGGTAAATTAGTTTCTGAGGAGCAAGTGGCCTTTATGAAGGGTAGAAATATCCATGAGAACATCAGTTTGGCGTCGGAAATGGTGAATGAACTTCAAATAAAGCGCAAGGAAGGTAATGTTGGTCTAAAGCTTGATATTACACAATCTTTCGATATTGTTAGCTGGTCTTTCATCTTGGAAGTGTTTAGACATTATGGGTTTTCGGAGAATTGGTGTAATTGGATTCTTCAAATTTTAAAGTCTGCAAAAATTTCAGTCCTAGTTAATGGGAGCCCAGAAGGTTTTTTCAGTATTGATAGGGGTTTGAGGCAGGGCGATCCTTTATCGCCTTTGATTTTCGTGTTGATTGAAGATGTTTTAAGCAGGAATATTACGAAATTATTTCGTGAGGGAAAGATGACGACTATGGTTACTAGAAAATGTATCTCTCCTACTCATTTATTTTTTGCTGATGATATCATGATTTTTTGCAAAGGAAACATGAAAAGTTTGAGGAACTTGGTTTCTCTTCTTGATTCTTATCAACGTGCTTCAGGTCAAACCGTTAGTCATGAAGAGAGTAAGATTTATTATGGTGGTGATTATTTGAGGAGGCCGGCAAGTAGTGATGATTATTTGGGCATGCCCATTGCTACTTTCCCTGATAGATATTTGGTGGTAAAGGTAATTCCAGGAGCAGTGAAATATCACCATATTACTAATGTGGTTGAGAAGATTAAAGAGCAATTAGTTGGTTGGAAGGGTAGGATGCTATCCTTTCAGGATAGAGTGGTGCTGGTCAAATCGGTGATTGCGAGTTTTTCCATCCATAATATGGTTGTTTACAAATGGCCTAGGAATTTCGTTCATCAATGTGAAGTTGCGATTCGAAACTTCTTGTGGTCGGGTGATTCTCAGGTTAGTAGATCCTTTGTGGTTGTTTATGATAAGGTTTGTGCTCCTTTGAATGAAGGGGGTCTTGGGATTACTAAAATGAGGGTCATGAATAAAGCTTTGCTTATGAAATTGTGCTGGAATATTCGTACCTCCAAAAAGGTTTGGGCTCGTTACCTTTGTGCCAAGTTCTATAGTCGTAAAGGTCATTTGGTGGGATATGTTAAATCTTCCATACTTCCGGGTTTTAAATGGGTGCATAGTGAAGTGTTGTTCAACTCAAGGGAAATGGTTGGGGATGGACGCACTACTTCTATGTACTTTGATACATGGTGTACTGATGTTTGTGTGGAAGATATTATTTGGCATGAGAACTTGGACTATAGCACACCTGTGAGTGATTGTATTCATAATGGGGCATGGGTTTTCTTTGATTTGGTGCGTCAGAATTTGTTAGCTGCTGGGGTGGACTTAGCTAATCTTCCAGTTCCGATGGGGGTGCAGATTACACCGTGTGGAAACCAGATTACAAGGGCTTGTTTACTGCTCGTTCAGCAAAGGAGTTGATCAGGCGTAGATAACCTGCTTTGGAGGGAACTGAGTTGTTGTGGAGACCGTCTGTTCACCCTGCACTAGCAGACAGAAATTGGAAGATATTGAGAGGAGCGTGTGAAACACTAGATGTGGTAAGAAGTCGTTTTAAGAATCAAGTTGTTAATAAGTGTTGTTTGTGTAACAGTCAAGAGGAGTCTTTGGAGCACATTTTGTGGAGTTGCAGCTTTGCAGCTAGAGCTTGGAGTTGGATTTCCGGTGTTTTTGGTCTTCTCCCGCATCAAAATCTGTTGGTTTCTTACAAGGCAGCTAAGAGTAGGAGCAGGATGGTTAAAGATCTTTGGCTTCTAGCTATTTTGGTGATTCGTTCTGAACTTTGGATGACTCGCAATGGTTTCGTCTATGGCAATCAAAGAGTTTCTTGGTTGTTTTTTCAAAATAAAGTTTCCAACCAGATACATGAATACTCAGTCAGGCTTAAGGGTTATATGTATAATTCTCAAGAGGATTTACAGCTCTTATCTTTCTTTAGAGTACGACATAGAAGGGTTAAGCATGCAGTTCCAAAAGAATGCTTTTGGGAGCCTCCCGGAAGTAACGAGCTTATGTTATGTTCTGATGGAGCGGCGCATGGTAATCCAGGGAGAGCGGGTGCTGGGGTGGTTGTTTGTGATGCCAATGCTAATGTGATAGCTGCTATGAGCGTTGGTTTTGGAGTTCAAACCAACTATTTGGCTGAATTATTTTGTATCATAGTTGGTTTGGAATGGGCCATCAAGTTTGAAATTCAAAATATTTGCATTAGAACAGACTCTATGAGTGATGTTTTGGTGTTCTCCGGTGACAACAATGAAGTTCCTTGGTTTCTTCGTTCTAGATGGATGGCTGTGAGGGCTAGATATAATATGATTCGTTTTGTTCACTCTTATAGAGAAGCAAACTTTGCGGCAAATTGTATGGCCAAGAGGGGTTGTTTTTTGGAGGAAGGTGAAGGATTAAGTTATGATAATAGACCAGATTTCCTTTTGTCTATTGAGTTACCGAATGTATCTTATTTTCGTTTTACTTAGTTTGTAAGTTTTTGGGGTGCTTTGCCTCTTTTCTTACAACCGTTGATGTAATTTCTGCTATTTATTAATACATTTTGGACTTACTAAAAAAGAAAATACCTGATGGTGCAAGAACTACGATCCTCCTGTCGATACCAAGCCTTACTCTGTTAGATCAATCTTGTTTCATCAACTTTCCTTTGCGGCAACCAGGGTTTCAAAAGAGAAGAGTTTTAAAACATATGGTTTCTTTTCTAATATTTTTGTAACAAAAAAGTTATAACCCTAATCTCCAAAAATATTCTCTTAATTAACTTGCCAAAATAGTTGAGGTTTTCCTTCACCAAAAATCTCACGACCATTACTGCTATGTGGGACAATTATGGAAACCCAAAATCAAGGGTATTATTAAACGATACACATTTTTAGCTAAGGGGATTTTACATTAGGACTACTACTAGTTGTGCATACAATTAGACCCAGTTCTAATTAAATGATTCAAGTATTCCACTGATACCTATAGTATCATTACACCCATATGTCGCGTCATTTCAAAACATTTCAGTTTCATGGACAGTATCAAAACCAAATGATAGATAACTATTTTCATGGCATTCCAGAATCGGACCAAGTTTGTTCAAGTTTTTCAGTATGAAAACTTTCCTGATTGACTTAAAAAATTTACAATAGCCTAGTAACTCAGGGTACAACAACATTTTCAAAAAATCATAATATTTCAACGGTTCATTAAAAAGATATACACCTCACAACCTAACTGCTTTTACTGCCGACATACAAAATTCAGTCAAGATTTTCTTATAATCTGAGGTACCTAAAATGATTGGAACCTCTTGAAAATTATATAGTAAGTTATATACAGAGCTCTAAATAACATACTAGAAATTTAGCTTTATACGATATACAGGTGGTGAGAAACTCACTTATTTGTCGACTTTTCAAAGCTGCAACTCAGTAAAATATAGGCAAGGTAAATTCAATACTTTTAGTTCTTTCCTATGTCTGATTGTTCTCAAATTTTTATGGTGGAATTATAACCTAATACAACACAATATTCTAAAATTTTACCCTATCCCAACGGTTAAATTTTAAGATATAAGCAAAATAAAATTCTACATTCAAGGGTTCAAAGGACATACGGGATTTTCAAGCAATAGTGGATAATGAGATGAATTGCTTCAATCAAACCATTATTATAATAAATCGCCATAATTAGAAAATATCCATTTCATCAATTTGTATAAGAGCATGAACAGTAACAAAAACCCTTAATTTTCCAACAAGAACCCTAATTTCCATATATATCAAAGCAAAGTACCATAAGAAGGAATTGATGAATTGATTTGATATACATGAATTCTCCTTTGTTTGTAACAACTCATTTCATCAACTTTTGCTAAAATTGCATGGAACACAACAGACGTAGAAATCATACTGACCTCATCGTCATAAGTATTTACAAACACCATCCCAAGAATACAATCTCAAAACACCACTCCAAGCTAGACATCTTCAACGATTTACTTTTCCAAGATTTTTGTGATGAGAGAATCAAATCCTCTTTCCTTTTCTTTTCATTTTCAGAGTCCAGAGAAGAAGAAGATAAAAGAAAAACCAATCTTTCTAAGATTCAATAGTTAATATAATTTCTCTAGCTATTTTTTTGCTTCTCCCTAACTCATATTCAATCATCTTAAATTCTTGGTTTTTGGAAGAACAAGTAGCAGAAGAAAAGAGTGAGAAAGAGAAGAGCAAAGGGGATCAGTAAGTGGAAAAAAACCCTTTCAATTTGGTTTGTTTCCTTGTTTTTATCATTAGTGATGAAAAGACTTAGGTGTCGTTGACACCATCTCTCTCCGACATGTGTTTAGTTGCATGTAGATCTATTTAGGCATCCCATTTTATGATTAGAGAAAACATTTTCCTCTCTAAGGATCCGATTTTGGATTTGAGCAGACTCATACTCATAAAATGACTCTAACTTATTTTGTTTAGCACTACCAAACAATTTTCAACTAAAAATGGATTGGACTGAACCCGAGAAAAATATTTGGACTGTCACACCATTTATCTCTTAAAAAGAACTTTGTCCCCAAAGTTCAAAATAAAATTAAGAAGTGAGGAAGATCACATGTGGTCGCATTGAAATCAAAGCATTGATGAGTCCACAACTTACAGTCTCGAATGAACCAAAATTGCTCTAATACCAACTATAACGGACCAGAAAATCTAGACTTCCAACGAACCGGGTTTCGGCCCTCTTGGCAAGCTCTGACTATCTGATACGCCACTCAAGAAACCAGACTTTCAAATTTTGGAACCAATTTGAATTCGAATTACCTAAACTGATTTAAAAGCAAGCAAACTTAGCATTTATTCTCCAATTATGAGAGATGACCAGTTGTCAAAATGAGAGACAGACAGTCGCCAAAAATAATAGACTTATATGGCCAGTTTCCAATTATAACAATTAATATGGCCAGTTGCCTATTCAAATAATTCATATGGCCAGTTGTCAATTCAAATAATTCATGTGGCCAGTTGCCATATGGGCAGTTGCCATTTCAAATAATTCATATGGCCAGTTGCCAATTCAAATAAGTCATGTGGCCAGTTGACAGATGGCCAGTTGCCATTTCATATAATTCATGTGGCAAGTTGCCAGATGGCCGATTGCTATTTCGTATAATTCATGTGTCCAGTTGCCGATTCCAAATAACTCATGTGGCCAGTTGCCAGACGGCCAATTTCCATCGTTTTACAGCGACGCCATTGGCCAATTGCCAATGGTGAAGGATGGTCAATTGCCATCGTTTTACTGAGACGTCATTGGCCGGTTTCCAATGGTGAAGGATTGAAATCATCTCTCAATAGATGGTATAAAACTACAAAGCAGTAACCAAGACTTCCAGATGATATGAACAACCTTGTAGAGTTGTGCTGAACCGCATAGGGGTTGTCTACGTGCCCTCTCTGTTGCTCGAAGGGATCAAACACAACCGTAGTTCGTCATTTATTGATTAATATAATATGAAATACTCATGATAGTAGCAATTATCTCTTACTATATGATCATAACTATTAAGATCAACCAACAATCATCTCTTGCATAGATTGTATGAACTGCTTGTTAAGACATCAACAATCTCTTTAGTAGTATGAACTGCAGTAACTATTTGTAGCGATGGATAAATGACAAGATGTCAACATTTCCGTCTGCACACATACATGTAACTGCAACTCGAACTCAACAGTAGAATACAATTGTGTTCTATATATGACGTTATACATTCACAGTTTTGCAAATACCTAAAAACAGATAACCACGCTGTCATAAACACTTTCAATATTAAACTATTCAAAACCACCCTTAGCACAAGCACCATTAGATTGACACTTTATTTAAAGTTCATCCAAGTAAAATAAGGTCATTAAAGAGTGAATCTTAAGAATAGAATCTGCATTCGCACCCACCACTGAACATATGAATAAAAGTAGACCAATAGACTAGTATAAGTGGAGTCACTTCTTCAATTATCCAAGCAAGCAACGATTCCATACCACTACTGCTTTCATGATTTGAAATGAAGAAACTAAACAAATTTATCAATAAGTTGTATAATAATGATGGATTGCACAAGGGCCTTCATTATGGAAATGCTTTTTATAAATGAATACAGGTTCCTCATTTGTAATCGTGTTATTGTAACAACAATTTACGAGTGCAGACTAAGGTATTATGTTTCCTGCACTTGTTTATAAACTCAATCTCATGACTGCAGTATATTAAATTAATAGTTAATAAGATTAAAAGCACCAAGTTAACATTCATCTGGTTGTGCCACTAAAGTCATCACCACTGCAATAAAAGAACACTCCATTTAAGTTGTTCCCACTAAGTAAACCATTAAATATTGTAAAAGAGAATACTTAGGTATTTCTAAGTTCTCCTTTTGTTCCCCAGATCATCATTTCTACATGTACTGTATAAAATTCACTCAAGCATCTCTAATTATTCTCGCATCTCTGAACCCAACAGAGACACCTCCAAAACGAAAAACATAATCACACCAACAATTATACACACACTATAGAAGAGTGATACTGCCTTTATTCATACAACAAAACAAAAACATAATAAAAAATACCAAATTATGCATACATACAGGGAAATATCCATGATTACCGAAGAACGACCCTATTTTTCAGTAATTATAACGATGCAAAAATTAGCACGATCATTCTTTAACATAACGGATATCCCATTATGTATAGGAAGGTATAAAATCATTTTATTGTTGCACATCTTTATACCTTTAACACTGACCTAACTCCTACACGTTAAGCGAGATATGTACAACATTTTGCAAAGGAAGCCAACCACATAATGCTATAAGAATCACATTGGCCAATCCAGTGCTCAAAACCGACAAATTAAAATAAATAGGTCTTACCCACAATTCTCCATTATAAGCCAAAAATGAAAATGCAACGTGAAAAAGCGGGGGTACAACAATCACACCCAACAATTCGATTAGCAATTTGTATGGACAAACTCCAATATACTTTCTAGAGAATCAACTAGACAGTCAGACTCAATCTAGAGAAAAGTATATCAAAGAGTTTATATCTCAATCTCTCGAGTTGATCTTTACTCAAGCAAATAGAAATCTGCGAGTCTTTATCATATAGAGATAACTTCAATGGTACCAAAGACCAATATCCAAGTGTCAATCAATTTAAATCAACAACCAAAAGGTCGGATAATCTAATTGATTGAACAACGCACAACCTTTGATATTTCAATTATATAAACAAATATAATGCGGAATAGAAATTACACAGATACCGGAATTTTGTTAACGAGGAAACCGCAAATGCAGAAAAACCTCGGGACCTAGTCCAGATTGAACACACACTGTATTAAGCCGCTACAGACACTAGCCTACTCCAAATTAACTTCGGTCTGGACTGTAGTTGAACCCCAATCAATATCACACTGATCCAAGGTACAGTTATGCTCCTAAGCCTCTGATCCCAGCAGGATGCTATGTACTTGATTCCCTTAGCTGATCTCGCCCACAACTAAGAGTTACTACGACCCAAAGTCGAAGACTTTAATAAACAAATCTGTATCACACGGAAAAGTATACGGTAATAGATAAATCCGTCTCCCACGAATATACCTGCGAGTTTTTGTTCCGTCTTTTGATAAATCAAGGTGAACAGGAACCAATCAATAACCCGGACTTATATTCCCGAAGAACAGCCTAGTATTATTGATCACCTCACAATAATCTTAATCGACGCAGCGAAAAAAGATATTGCGGAATCACAAATGATGAGACGAAGATGTTTGTGACTTCTTTTCTATCTTGCCTATCGGAGATATAAATCTCAAGCCAATTATTTCAATTGTACTCCTAACGATAGAAACATCAAGATCAGATCACACAACTACGATAAAAGTAGTATCGGTCTGGCTTCACAATCCCAATGAAGTCTTTAAGTCGTTAACCTGGTTTAGAAGAAGAAACCAAAGGTTAAAGGAGAATCGACTCTAGCTTAGCACAACTAGTATCACACAGAAGGCGTGGGGATTAAGTTTCCCAGTTTCTAGAGTTCTCCCTTATATAGTCTTTCAAATCAGGGTTTGCAATCAATGTTAGCTTGGTAACAAAGCATTCAATATTCACCGTTAGATGAAAACCTGATTAGATTCAAGCTAATATTTCTCAACCGTTGGATCAAAAACTTATCTTGTTACACACAAATGAAATGTCTAATTTTGGGTTTATGAACCGTACCCAAACATTAACATTTGTTGGTTCAATAACAGTTAACCAATGGTTAGCCATATGATCACTTTCATATCAATCATATTCTTCTTCACCATAACTAGTTCAAATGACTCAAATGAACTAGTTAGAGAATTGTTCAGTTGCAAGGAAATCTTATGTAACTACACAAGACACAATCGAAGCAAAAACAGTTTGATTCACTCGAATCGTTTTATGAACTTTATAGCCACGGTTTGCAAAAGCATTCCTTAGTTTATTTAAACATGAATTCAAGAACAACCGATTTTAGGTATAACCACTCAAGTTCGCGGACTGGGTTCGCGGGCTTAAGCTCATGGAAGGAGTACACAAACTCCAGCAGAAATTCTCGGGTTTGAGAACTTCGCCAGTTCGCGGACTGAGTTCGCGGACTTGGATCACGCCACTTCCATTTCTCTTGATCAACAAAGTTCTCAAACTTTGGTTCAAGGAATAAGGACTTATACATATATGTGTTTCCGCAACAATGCTTACATCCTACCAATGGTTATGTAATATAAACTCTCATTTCAATCATTTGAAACATTCTCAGAGAACGTTATATAGCCGTTATTCACAGACCATTTTTTGTCAGAGCAATTTCCAAAGTGATTGAAACATTACATGACTTTCGTCACTAGGTAAAGATGAATTTGGCTAAAGCGAAAGCTTACCAACACACATTTCGAGAAATAGACATGCGACATAAACTCGGCTCAAAATAGCAAATGTGTATAATGAAAGTCTATGCCAAAATTACTTTTGTCTCAAGAGTAGGAGATAGAGTAAATAGACTTTTGAGTGATAGATAAGTTCAAGTCTCCACATACCTTTTAGTCGATGAAGATCCACCAGTTCCTTGAGTATTCCTTCGTCTTGTATGATGATTGCCATGGAGTCTTGAGCTCAACTATACTTTCTATCCTAGTCCGAGACCTTTAGCTATATAGGATAGAAATCAATACTTACAGTTTCGATCACTAACATTGACAAACATGCTTGAGATAGCAACGCATGCGATTTCGACCGAGCAATGATCTAACAATCTCCCCCTTTGTCAATTTTAGTGACAAAACTATTAATACATATGGAATACAAAAATAAATAAATTAACTTTTGTAGCTCTTATTCCACATGCCTAATCTTCAACATTACTCGAAATCTTCGTCACTTCCAAGTACTCCAATGATCCCAAAGCTTGTAAGTTTAGCATTATCGTTGTTGAAAATACGTAGCTATAACAACAAGAAAACAATAGTTCTCAATCATTGTTATACAGTGTCATAGTATCATTACACAGCGTCAAAGTTCAATTGTATCACAACTTCAACAACAATACTATGGTGATATGTATCACTCCCCCTTAGCTAATATTCCATCTCACATGGAAACCACTCCCCCTTACATAATTATCCGAAAACCATATGTATTTGTAGTGTGAACTACATATTAATTCTCTCCCTTTTTGTCAATAAAATTGGTAAAGGTACAAGAACGGGATCCTAATGAAATTTCCGAAAGAGACATTTCATGACCAAAAGAAAGAAACACACATAAGCTTATTTAGATGCAATCATAAAGCCGAAGCTAAATGCATTCATCAAGGAGTTTAAAGATACAAGATAACCCCTATAGTATTCCACATCCGCACTCCCCACAAAGATATGGAAATTAAGCGCAAGTTCAAAAAGAACTCTCCCCCATAATATGTCATTCCCGAAAGAACAACAAGAGCGACCTTAATTTCAAAATAAAAGAAGGATTTCT
The DNA here is from genome assembly GCF_003573695.1 of Papaver somniferum. Taxonomy (NCBI): domain Eukaryota; kingdom Viridiplantae; phylum Streptophyta; class Magnoliopsida; order Ranunculales; family Papaveraceae; genus Papaver; species Papaver somniferum. The sequence continues at coordinate 155,517,019 of NC_039366.1, read as the reverse complement.
TTGGACATAACAAATCACATACAAGTATGACTTTGAATCCAAAATATCCAATCAAATTAACCACAAAAGAACGCATGATTAATTCAATCGAAATACGCAACCAAACTAATCACAAAAAGTAATCAATTTAATTGGCCATACTCGCATAAGAGAATCTATGGAGCAATGACTAAGTTAATCATGAAATAATCAACCGAGTCAAGAACGCTCAAACATAAGAAAACTTATGGATTCATAACTAAATAACCAAACAAGATGATTAATTTAATTCAAAAATACTCGACATTAAGTACCTTACGGAACAATAACAAAGCTAATCACAAAAATAATCAACTTGGTTATTATAATGCTCAACATAAGACACATTACGAAGTCTCGTAGTAATACATAAAATATGAATCAGGGAAGATCAATTACTGGGGAATACACAAGGATTCATTTTATTTTCCATCACAATTTGCACAATGACAAACAATAGACATGATGCTTGGAAACAAAAGAATTTAACCTATCTTCCATCAATAATTGACAATATAGACTTAACTTTTGTATTTGTCAAAAGTCCATTCATTCCTTTATCAATATAAGAATACCGACTTACGAAAGACTTTACTTTTGAGAAGGTATGGGGCAAACATAGTTCACGGACGCAAACACACATATCCCATAACAATATTGCAATATATAAAACCATATAGATTAATACTTCAAAAATCATCTTCCAAACAAGTTTAGAATTTAAACCAATAAATCTAAAAACGTGAAGATGAAAACGATGGACATAGCTATGTGTAATCACAATAATGGCTATTCCAATCTCTAGTTATTCTTCTAAATAAACAAGAAAAATAGAATTCTCATCTGAAGACTTACTAGACGTTGTAGATCTTTCTCAGAGCCTCTACCGAAAATTCCTTCTCATTGTTGAAAAACCCATTGATTATGGGATCGTCAATTCCTCCAAATCTTCAGAAATATCAGTCAACTCACTAAGTTCTCTTTTTAGTTCACGCAAAGTGTTTTTTGTTAAAGAAAACATTTGTTCATAGTGAGCTATCTCTTCTAAAGATAAACAATTTGAGATTTTAAATTGTTTCTTTTGTTGATGAAATCTTTCACCAAACCCCTAAAGTTATCATCAAGAAGATAAAAAGACATTAGGTAGTTAGAGGAAGAACCTTCTCCATACTTTGTAGTCTTCACTTTCTTTACCCTTGAGGAAGTTATTCCTTTACACAGGTACACAATAATCGTTTCAACTGCATCCCTGCTTGTGGTGCCTCTACTTACAAGAGCCATGACATGTATCTTTTTAGAAGAAGAAAGAAGGTCTACAAAGGTTATTAAATAGACTTGTGAAAAGTATAAACCCTAGAAGAATAAGTCTTACATGGTTTAAAGATCCAATATCTATATGGTTAGGAGAATATATATATATATATTTTAACAACGAAAAAAACTACTTGAGTTACAAAGACGCAAAACCTCATTTACTCAAGTTTAAAGATGAGGATACGAACGTCTATGAAATTAGAGAGAGACGTTGTGAGCCAGACACTCTCCTTGTTTACCAAGGCTTGTTGTATAAACAGGTTTCCTACCTCTTCTGATTCTGGAAGCATTGGTTTTATGAGACACATGTTGATTATCCAGATTCATCATTTGCATGTTCTTTTGCAGTCTGGAAATTCTTTTGTTGTTCCTCCTGAACCTCCAACACGTGCTTTGAACATGCTTTGCATTTCCACAAAACGAACAGATCAAGGATCCTTTATCTTGTTGAAGCGCCTTCTGTTTATCACAGCCGTCAACCTTAATTTCTTCATGGATAGAAACAATGGGGTTGACAATACTTGCGGCCTTGCTTTTAAATCCTAAACCATTTGTGTTTCCAAAGAATTTCTGACCAAATAACATTGCTGAGATTTTGTCATAACTTCCAGACAATCTTTGCAGATCATCCTTGAGAGTATTAGTATCTTTCTCCTTTAGAGCAATGGTTCTTGTAAGTTTATCATTGAGACATTCTATCTCAAGATCTTTCACCCGGATTAATGATTCTATTTTATTCAAGGAAGCTTTTAATTGAAGATTTTATTGAAGAACCTCTCTATTCAAGAATTCAAAAATCTCTGTGTCAAACTCAATTTCTGAATCAGACCTTGAGTATGTGGATGTTTCTGCTGCAACGGCTGCGGGTTCACCACATTCATCAGACGTATTTACAACGTTGACACTTAAAGATTTTTCTTCCTTAGAATCATTAGCAGCAAAAGCTGACAGAAGATGTTTATCACATCTAATGCTTCTTTTTACAAAATCCTTGATACTTTTTGTTATCAATGGTTTATCGAACCAATTACCATTTGAACAACATTCATCAGCCCAAGACAAGTTAGAGGATTCACTTGTGTCGGAAACAGCATTGAATGCAAAGGTTTGAACAGAATTTGAATCAAGAATTTCAACCTTTCCAAGAGAGGTACTTCTGGAGAGGGTATTGAGGTTATTTCCTCCATCGATGACTGGTGGTACGTTAATGGAGATAAAACCTATGTCCATAGAGTCAGATCGCTACAAACACAGACTTATAAGGTCTTGAACGTGTTTGCCTGCTCTGATACTAATTGAAAAAGAGGGGGTACAACAACCACACCCAACAATTCGATTAGCAATATGTATGGACAAACTCTAATATACTTTCTAGAGAATCAACTAGACAGTCAGACTCAATCTAGAGAAAAGTATATCAAAGAGTTTATATCTCAATCTCTCGATTTGATCTTTACTCAAGCAAATAGAAATCTGCGAGTCTTTATCAAACAAAGATAACTGGGATGGTACCAAAGACCAATATCCAAGTGTCGATCAATTTAAATCAACAACCAAAAGGTCGGATAATCTAATTGATTAAACAACGCACAACCTGTGATATTTCAATTATATAAACAAATATAATGTGGAATAGAAATAACACAGACACCAGAATTTTGTTAACCAGGAAACCGCAAATGCAGAAAAACCTCGGGACCTAGTCCAGATTGAACACACACTGTATTAAGCCGCTACAGACACTAGCCTACTCCAAATTAACTTCGGTCTGGACTGTAGTTGAACCCCAATCAATCTCACACTGATCCAAGGTACAGTTATGCTCCTACGCCTCTGATCCCAGCAGGATGCTATGTACTTGATTCCCTTAGCTGATCTCGCCCACAACTAAGAGTTACTACGACCCAAAGTCGAAGACTTTAATAAACAAATCTGTATCACACAGAAAAGTATACGGTAATAGATAAATCCTTCTTCCACGAATATACCTACGAGTTTTTGTTCCGTCTTTTGATAAATCAAGGTGAACAGGAACCAATCAATAACCCGGACTTATATTCCCGAAGAACAGCCTAGTATTATTGATCACCTCACAATAATATTAATCGACGCAGCGAAAAAAGATATTGTGGAATCAGAAACGATGAGACGAAGATGTTTGTGACTTCTTTTCTATCTTGCCTATCGGAGATATAAATCTCAAGCCAATTATTTCAATTGTACTCCTAACGATAGAAACATCAAGATCAGATCACACAACTACGATAAAAGTAGTATCGATCTGGCTTCACAATCCCAATGAAGTCTTTAAGTCGTTAACCTGGTGTAGAAGAAGAAACCAAAGGTTAAAGGAGAATCGACTCTAGCTTAGCACAACTAGTATCACACAGAAGCTGTGGGGATTAGGTTTCCCAGTTTCTAGAGTTTTCCCTTATATAGTCTTTCAAATCAGGGTTTGCAATCAATGTTAGCTTGGTAACAAAGCATTTAATATTCACCGTTAGATGAAAACCTGATTAGATTCAAGCTAATATTTCTCAACCGTTGGATCGAAAACTTAGCTTGTTACACACAAACGAAATGTCCAATTTTGGGTTTATGTAGCCGTTCCCAAACATTAACATTTGTTGGTTCAACATTAGTTAACCAAATGATTAGCCATATGATCACTTTCATATCAACCATATTCTTCTTCACCATAACTAGTTCAAATGACTCAAATGAACTATTTAGAGAGTTGTTTAATTCAAAGGAAATCTTAGGTAACTACACAAGACACAATCGAAGCAAAAACGGTCTGATTCACTCGAATCGGTTCATGAACTTTATAGCCACGGTTTGTAAAAGCATTCCTTAGTTTATTTGAACATGAGTTCAAGAACAACCGGTTTTAGATATAACCACTCAAGTTCGCGGACTGGGTTAGCGGACTTATGCTCATGGAAGGAGTACACAAACTCAAGCAGAAATTCTGGGGTTTGAGAACTTCGCCAGTTCGCGGACTTGGCTCACGCCACTTCTATTTCTCTCGATCAACAAAGTTCGCAAACTTTGGTTCAAGGAATAAGAACTTATACATATATGTGTTTCCACAACAATGCTTACATCCTATCAATGGTTATGTAATCTAAACTCTCATTTCAATCATTTGAAACATTCTCAGAGAACGTTATATAGCCGTTATTCACAGACCATTTTTCGTCAGAAAAATTTCCAAAGTGATTGAAACACTACATGACTTTCGTCGCTAGGCAAAGATGAATTTGGCTAAAGCGAAAGCTTACCAACACGCATTTCGAGAAATAGATATACGAGATAAACTCGGCTCGAAATAGCAAATTTATATAATAAAAGTCTATACCAGAACGACTTTTGTCTCAAGAGTAGGAGATAGAGTAAATAGACTTTTGAGTTATAGGTAAGTTCAAGCCTCCACATACCTTTTAGTCGATGAAGATCCACCAGTTCCTTGAGTAGTCCTTCGTCCTGTATGGTGATTGCCGTGGAGTCTTGAGCTCAACTACACTTTTTATCCTAGTCCGAGATCTTTAGCTATATAGGCTAGAAATCAAGACTTACAGTTTTGATCACTAACATTGACAAACATGCTTGAGATAGCAACGCATGCGAGTTCGACCGAGCAATGCTCTAACAATCTACCCCTTTTTCAATTTTAGTGAGAAAACTATTGATACATATGGAATACAAAAATAAATAAATTAACTTTTGTAGCTCCTATTCCACATGCCTAATCTTCAACATTACTCGAAATCTTCGTCACTTCCAAGTACTCCAATGATCCCAAAGGTTGTAAGTTTAGCATCATCGTTGTTGAAAATCCGTAGCTATAACAACAAGAAAACAATAGTTGTCAATCATTGTTATACAGTGTCATAGTATCATTACACAGCGTCAAAGTTCAATTGTATCACAACTTCAACAACAATACTATGGTGATATGTATCACTCCCCCTTAGTCAATACTCCATCTCACATGGAAACCACTCCCCCTTACATAATTATCCGAAAACCATATGTATTTGTAGTGTGAACTACATATTAATTCTCCCCCTTTTTGTCAATAAAATTGGTAAAGGTACAAGAACGGGATCCTAATGAAATTTCCGAAAGAGACATTTCATGACCAAAAGAAAGAAACACACATAAGCTTATTTATATGCAATCATAAAGTCGAAGCTAAATGCATTTATCAAGGAGTTTAAAGATACAAGATAACCCCTATAATATTCCACAGCCGCACTCCCCACAAAGATATGGCAATTAAGCGCAAGTTCAAAACGAACTCTCCCCCATACTATGTCATTCCCGAAAGAACAACAAGAGCGACCTTAATTTCAAAATAAAAGAAGGATTTCTTTGGACATAACAAATCACATACAAGTATGACTTTGAATCCAAAATATTCAATCAAATTAACCACAAGAGAACGCATGATTAATTCAATCGAAATACGCAACCAAACTAATCACAAAAAGTAATTAATTTAATTGGCCATACTCGCATAAGAGAATCTATGGAGCAATGACTAAGTTAATCATGAAATAATCAACCGAGTCAAGAACGCTCAAACATAAGAAAACTTATGGAGTCATAACTAAATAACCAAACAAGATGATTAATTTAATTCAAAAATACTCGACATAAAGTACCTTACGGAACAATAACAAAGCTAATCACAAAAATAATCAACTTGGTTGTTATAATGCTCAACATAAGACACATTACGAAGTCTCGTAGTAATACATAAAATATGGATCAGGGAAGACCAATTACTGCGGAATACATAAGGATTCATTTTATTTTCCATCACAATTTGCACAATGACAAACAATAGACATAATGCTTGGAAACAAAAGATTTTAACCTATCTTCCATCAATAATTGACAATATAGCCTTAACTTTTGTATTTGTCAAAAGTCCATTCATTCCTTTATCAATATAAGAATATCGACTTACGAAAGACTTTACTTTTGAGAAGGTATGGGGCAAACATAGTTCACGGACGCAAACACACATATCCCATAACAATATTGCAATATATAAAACCATATAGATTAATACTGCAAAAATCATCTTCCAAACAATTTTAGAATTTAAACCAATAAATCTAAAAACATGAAGATGAAAACGATGGACATAGCTATGTGTAATCACAATAATGGCTATTCCAATCTCTAGTTATTCTTCTAAATAAACAAGAAAAATAGAATTCTCATCCGAAGACTTACTAGACGTTGTAGATCTTTCTCAGAGCCTCTATCGAAAATTCCTTCTCATTGTTGAAAAATCCATTGATTATGGGATCTTTCAATTCCTCCAAATCTTCAGAAATATCAGTCAACTCACTAAGTTCTCTTTTTAGATTACCAACACGCATTTCGAGAAATAGATATACGAGATAAACTCGGCTCGAAATAGCAAATGTGCATAATGAAATTCTATATATTAAAACGACTTTTGTCTCAAGAGTAGGAGATAGAGTAAATAGACTTTTGAGTGATAGATAAGTTCAAGTCTCCACATACCTTTTAGTCGATGAAGATCCACCAGTTCCTTGAGTAGTCCTTCGTCTTGTATGATGATTGCCATGGAGTCTTGAGCTCAACTACACTTTCTATCCTAGTCCGAGACCTTTAGCTATATAGGTTAGAAATCAAGACTTATAGTTTTGATCACTAACATTGACAAACATGCTTGAGATAGCAACGCAAACGAGTTCGGCCGAGCAATTCTCTAACACAACGATATATCGATAAACATCCGACAACATTGAGATAGTAGTTCAAAAATCAATAAATGTACAACTTAAAAATGAGAGCAAAGGTATGACCATAATAATACCTTAATAAGCAAGACATAAAGTGCAATATGACTTATGTATATGGAGTTTACTATCATTCTAAAATCAGCAATGGTTTATGCTTGAAGTCGGTGTCTAGGGATACAAAATAGTACTATATAGTACAAATGACCATGCAAACATTTTAAAAAATAGTACATGGGCACCTAGAGAAATGAGAAATAGAATTAATCCACTTAATCATCATTGAAATGATCTTAAATTACTATATTCTGTATAAAGATATCAATGCATTGATCTCCGAGTACTAAATTAAAGACAGAGATATCAATAATAATGATTAGGACTACTACTAGTTGTGCACACAATTAGACCCAGTTCTAATTAAATGATTCATTTATTCCACTGATACCTATAGTATCATTACACCCATATGCCGCGTCATTTCAAAACATTTCAGTTTCATGGACAGTATCAAAACCAAATGATAGATAACCGTTTTCATGGCATTCCAGAATCGGACCAAGTTTGTTCAAGTTTTTCAATAAGAAACTTTCCTGATTGACTTAAATTTTTTACAGTAGACTAGTAACTCAGGGTACAACGATATATTCAAAATATCATAATATTTCAACGGTTCATTAAAAAGGTATACACCTCACAACCTAACTGCTTTTACTGCCGACATACAAAATTCAGTCAAGATTTTCTTATAATCTGAGGTACCTAAATTGATTGGAACCTCTTGAAAATTATACAGTAAGTTATATACAGAGTTCTAAATAACATACTAGAAATTTAGCTTTATACGATACACAGGTAGTGAGAAACTCACTTATTTGTCGACTTTCCAAAGCTGCAACTCAGCAAAATATAGTCAAGGTATATTCAATACTTTTAGTTCTTTCCCATGTCTGATCGTTCTCAAATTTTTATGGTGGCATTATAACCTATTCCAACGGTTTGAATTTAAGATATAAGCAAAATAAAATTCTGCATTCAAGGGTTCACAGGACGTACGGGATTTTCAAGCAATAATGGATAATGAAATGAATTGCTTCAATCAAACGATTATTATAACAAATCACCATGATTAGAAAATACCCATTTCATCAGTATAAGAGCATGAATAATAACAAAAACCCTCAATTTTCCAACAATAACCCTAATTTACATATATATCAAGCCAACGTACCATAAGAAGGAATTGATGAATTGATTTGATATACATGAATTCTCCTTTGTTTGTAACAACTCATTTCATCAACTTTGCTAAAATTGCATGGAACACAACATATGTAGAAATCATACTAACCTCATCGTCATAAGCATTTTCAAACACCATCCCAAGAATACAAACTCAAACACTACTCCAAGCTAGACATCTTCAATGATTTACTTTTTCAAGATTTTTGTGACGAGAGAATGAAATCCTCTTTCCTTTTCTTTTCATTTTCAGAGTCCAGAGAAGAGGAAGTTAAAAGAAAAACCAATCTTTCTAAGATTCAATAGTTGTCTCAAACCATTTACGGTAGGTTAACCGCTAATGGGTTGCGTATCACACGTATGATTGGACGCGCATTCTTGCATCTTTCAATCTATTTTCCCTGTAAGTAACACAAAATTGGTTAAAAAGACCAAAATCAATAATTCCTAGGTGAAAAAGACATGTAAAATTTGATACTGTTTAGATGGACGAAAATGTAAAAATAGTCAGGATGTAAACAGTTTCATCCTACCCATTTTCAAATACTTTTTCTTATTTTTAATTTACATCAGGATGCATCCAGTTTCATCCTCGCTCTTTTTTAAGTTCAAGTCAGGATGAATTCAGTTTTACTCTTGTTATTTTTTTGGTGTCCATTTCATCCATATTAATTTTTACTCGTCCATTAGAATCATGTTTTAAAAATATTTGGACAAATGACCCATTTTCCGTATAATTAAACAGGCGCGCATTGGATGATTGGATAGAAATTATTGATCAGCCGTAACTTAAATCACCATTAGCAAACATAAAATCGTCATTTATTATGGAGATTTTGGCACTGATCAATCAATTATACCATATAAATAAATATACACTAACGTTTTAAAATTCAATCTTTCATCATTAGATTGACAAATCTTGATCTAAAGGGAAGATCTTCACATTTAATAACCGTCCAGAAGAATATTTAATCCCCTCATTTTAATAATTTCTCTCATTCCATTTTGTTCAAAAATGATGCAAACTCTGTGCTTGATCCTTTCCTTGGCCCTGTTTGCAACATGTATTCTAATATTCATCATCCTGAAGTGGGAGAAAAAGAATCTCCCACCAAGTCCTCCTTCAAACCCAATTATGGGCCATCTGCATCTCTTGAAGTTACCGCTCTATCGAACCCTTGCCACCATTTCGAACAAATATGGCCAGATTATGTACCTTCGTTTTTGTACTAAACCCGTTATAGTCGTGTCATCACCGTCTATGGTCGAGGAATGCTTCAGCAAGAACGATGTAATCTTTGCGAACCGTCCACGTCTTTTGATAGGTAAGCACTTGGCTTATGAATATACCCAACTAATTTGGGCTCCGTATGGTCCTCATTGGCGTAACCTAAGAGGAATATCCGCACTGGAAATTTTCTCATCCGGCCGACTCAAAATGTTATACAGCATTCGAGCCAACGAAGTTCGGTCAATGATTTTACGGCTCAGTAGCGCCAGCTTTGATCAGATAATGAATACGAATTCTGTGTTTAATGAGTTACGGTTAATATCATGATGAGAATGACGGCTGGGAAGAGGTATTATGGTAATGTAGATCAGGAAGAGGAGTCAGAATTGAGTCAAGAGGCAAAACGATTTAGAGAGATACTAAAAGAGGCGTTGGCTTTGAGTACAACTGCAAGTTTGGGAGATTACTTTGTTATTTTGAAATGGATTGGGTTTTATAACAAAGTGGAGAAGCAGATGGTGAGATTGAAGGAAAGAGGAGACTACTTCATGCAGGAATTAATTGAGCAACGCAGACGAATATTATCAAAGAGTACTAATGATGCTGATAAAGTAGTCAGTAGAGAGGAAATGACCATGATTGATGTTTTGCTGTCGCTTCAACCCAAAGATCCAGATTGCTATTCAGGAAATGGGCTATATAGCCAAAAACACAAGTTTTCTGGGCCATATGGACTGGTAGAAGTTTCCTCTGGGTCAAATGGACAGTTCAACTTTTTAATTGAAACTGACCCAATTACCCTTTTGTAACTGCACGTTCTCCGTCTCCTCAACAAAACCACGTTCTCCTTCTCTCTTCAGATGAAAACCGCCAACATCCTTCTTCTTCATCTTCTCACAAACTAGAAGAGGAACAAATTCGTCCACTGTTTCCCTACACCAAAAACCATCAGAAATCGATTTCCTCCACCGTCTCCTAACCATCAACAGTAGCAGATTCATCAGAAACCATCCGAAAATCAGTTTCCTCCACCGTCTGCTAGTTTCATCAACCTTCAACACCTTCGTGAAATTGGGTTTCATTCACCGTCAACACTTTCGTGAAATTGGTTTTCATTAACCGTTTTCAAACACCATCAACACTACTCTACAACATCATAGGTTTCTAGGGTTTCAATCAATCTATCAGTTCAGTGAAGAATCAGGGTTTTAAATCAATTTGAAGAATCGGGGTTTCAAAATATATAGGATGTAACTGGGTTTCATCTGATTCCTGTAGAAACTGGTTTTTATCTAGCTTTGAAGATAGGATATAATTGAGTTTCATCCATATTTAAAAATATGATTTAACTGGTTTTGTGCCAAATTTTTGCAGGAAGCAGTAACATAACTACTTATGCAGATAACCTAAACAATGCATAACTTGTCATGCTGTCAATGTTGGATCTGCATAAGATGTTATGCAGTTAAAAAATAAGTGACACGGGCAAGGCGTAAAAAAAAATTTATATGCATAACTACTTATGCAGATAACCTAAACAACGCATAACTTGCCATGCTGTCAATGTTGGATCTGCATAAGATGTTATGCAGTTAAACAATAAGTGACGCAGGGAAGGCGTAAAAAAAAATTTATATGCATAACTACTTATGCAGATAACCTAAACAATGCATAAGTTGTCATGCTGTCAATGTTGGATCTGCATAAGATGTTATGCATTAAAACAATAAGTGACGCAGGGAAGGCGTAAAAAACCTTTTATATGCATAACTACTTATGCAGATAACCTAAACAATGCATAACTTGTCATGCTGTCAATGTTGGATCTGCATAAGATGTTATGCATTAAAACAATAAGTGACGCAGGGAAGGCGTAAAAAACCTTTTATATGCATAACTACTTATGCAGATAACCTAAACAATGCATAACAGGTCATGCTGTCAATATTGGATCTGCATAAGATGTTATGCAGTTAAACAATAAGTGACGCAGGGAAGGCGTAAAAAAAAATTATATGCATAACTACTTATGCAGATAACTTAAACAATGCATAACTTGTCATGCTGTCAATGTTGGATCTGCATAAGATGTTATGCATTAAAACAATAAGTGACGCAGGGAAGGCGTAAAAAAAAAAATTTATATGCATAACTACTTATGCAGATAACCTAAACAATGCATAACTTGTCATGCTGTCAATGTTGGATCTGCATAAGATGTTATGCATTAAAACAATAAGTGACGCAGGGAATGCTTAACAAAAAAAAATAACACTTCTTATATGCATAACAAGTTATGCAGATACTCTAAACAATGCATAACAGGTATGCATAATAAGCTACGCAGTTCAGCATGTTTGATTTTACTGCATAAGCAGTTATGCATAATAAGCTACGCAGTTCAGCATGTTTGATTTTACTGCATAACCAGTTATGCATACTAAGCTACGCAGTTCAGCATGTTTGCTTTTACTGCATAACAAGTTATGCAGTTCAGCATAGTTGTTTTTACTGCATAACCAGTTACGCATACTAAGCTACGCAGTTCAACATGTTTGCTTTTACTGCATAACAAGTTATGCAGTTCAGCATAGTTGTTTTTACTGCATAACAAGTTATGCATAATAAGTTACGCAGTTATGCATAGTTGCTTTTTCTGCATAACAAGTTATGCAAATAAGCTATGCAGTTCAGCATGTTTGATTTTACTGCATAAGCAGTTATGCATAATAAGCTACGCGGTTCAGCATGTTTGATTTTACTGCATAAGCAGTTATGCATAATAAGCTACGCAGTTCAGCATGTTTGATTTTACTGCATAACAAGTTATGCAGAATAAGCTACGCAGTTATGCATAGTTGCTTTTACTGCATAACCAGTTATGCATAATAAGCTACGCAGTTATGCATAGTTATTTTTACTGCATAACAAGTTATGCACATTATGTTTCCTGCGTAACATATGTTATTTAAAATAAAAAGAAAACTTAATTTTGAAAATTCCATAAGATATATTTTTATGAACAAAAGAAATAATCCAAGATAAATACAAGTTGAGAAAATATAATTCAAGGTAAATGAATCTTAAATGTGCAACAAGAGGCTGCAGAGAAGAATAAACTAATAAAGATATCATGGTAAAAAGATGCACAGAAGAAATGAAGGCTGGAGATGTTCTTAAGCAGGTACTTAACGTTGCTTTTTCGCAGGAGGATGAGGACACGTCGTCTTGTTATGATGTGCCTGAGTATGGCAGTTACCGCACGTAATTGGTCTCTTGAAACTTGCACTACCTGTGTTAGGAATCCGCTTCTTCTTCGGCCTACCATGTTTTTTTCCTACGACAGTTGGTGGGTTCACGAGATCTCCAGTAGCAACATCAATAGGCTTGTCATAATCAGGAATGGGCTTGATAGGACGATCATACGAAGCACGGAATCTAGCAATGCTGAAATACGGATTAATGTACTCGTAAACATTGATGTTATTTGAATGCATACACGCAATAGCGTGATCACAAGGGAATTGCTCAGTAAACCAAACCCTACAGCTGCACTGAAACTTCGAAATATTAACAGCATGTGTGTGCTTTCCATCAAAAATTTCCCACTCCGTGTCACCAGACTTGGTTATTCTCCACTGGACACCAGCACGAATGGAAGCCAACACTTTTTTCTCTAGCCTGGGACAAATGAATCCTTTATACGTCGCCCCCTTCCTCTTCCTTGTACTCATCTGTTCCATAATTTTAAGTCTGATCCAGTTAACAAGTGTTGCAATAGGCATACCTTTTGCTTCCTTGATCCAAGAGTTAAAGGACTCTGCAATGTTTGAACACATGTCGCCATAACGACAGCCCAGACAATGTGCATTGGACCAACATTCCACTGGAATCTCACTCAAGAATTTGTGAAGACCATCACATCCCATATCCTTCAACTTTTGCATACCCTGATCAAAGCCTTCATGAGTCGATGAATAGAAACATTCTTTGAACAAACCCATCGCAGCACAATGCTCTCCCTTTTTCTTGTTGGTCTTACTGCGGACATTATTCTTCAAATGCTGGTAACACCAAGCATGATAGAAAGTTGGGAAAACATCACGAATCCCTTGGATCAAACCCTCATGGCGATCCGAAATAAAAGTTAGTACACGAGGACCCAAGATAGATTCTAGTTTCTTCAAGAACCATTGCCAATTCTCAACAGTTTCAGATGATACTATACCATATGCCAGAGGAAATATTCCTACAGAAACAAAACAAACGCAAAAAGAAAAAATCATATCAAACTGACTGAAACTGCTATTATACATAATGAAACTAGTTTCATTCTCTAGTCTGACTTCACCAGTTAAGGATGAAACCGGTTTCATCTAGTGATAATCTGACATAAAAAAAAATTATGACATCAAAAATAAAAGAAGACGTACCATTATTCGCATTCTTCTCGGTAGCCGCCATAAAACAACCCCTAAATTTTCCAGTTAGGAAAGTTGCATCCAAGAACAGTACCGGGCGACAATATTCGAAACCAGAGATGCAAGCATCGAAGGCTAAGAACAAACTCTTAAACTCGCCACCTTCAACAACTAAATCAGCCCTACTACCTGGATCGTGTTTCTTCACGGCTTCACACCACCATCTCAGGTCAGTGTATGATTTAATGTCCTCTCCATACAATTCCTTGAAACATAATTCTTTCCCGGCATGCGCCTGATCGTAGCTCACTTCCAACCCATAATCACTTTTGAGTTCTCTAACAATATCCCTGGCTTTCTTGTTGGGATTCTGTTCAATCTTCTCAAATATCAAACTCTTGATAAGTTCGCGCGTAACCGGATCAGCCTTTGTTCCACCACTATAACCAGCACAACATTTATGTTCCCCGTTATAGGCCTTGAGGAATAAGTGAACCTTCACATTGGAAGTCTTGGGAGCTGCATGGAACATCCAGTCGCATTCCAATTTCTCCTTGTAATAATATTCGACCGTATATCGTTCTGGATTGCTCTTGACGACTCTCACCCTGTGACAAAAAAAATGGTTATATTTCTCAACAACAAGACGAGCTTCATCTCGTCCTCCATAAAAATATTGACCAACACCTTTTATAATAAACTCCCATTCAGCCGCCTTGCAAGATCTTTTAATTGCCAACTTTCCATTGTATGTACGTTCTTGAGACATGGGGATATCTTGAGAAGAAACAAGCTCTTGAGAGGAAGGAAAAGGTGACTGAGCTAAAAGCAACTCCGTCATTGTAGGTGTAGGAGTAACTTTACTGCTGCTCGGAAGATGACAAGGATTAACCAACTGAGCTCTGCTAGGATCTGGTGCTAAACGAAACTCGCTCATTCTACTGTTGCTCGGAAGATGACAAGGATTAACCAACTGAGCTCTGCTAGGGTCTGGTGCTAAACGAAACTCGCTCATTCTACTGCTTCTCGGAAGATGACAAGGATTAACCAACTGAGCTCTGCTAGGGTCTGGTGCTAAACGAAACTCGCTCGTAGTAGGTTCACGAACAAAATCAGGAGCACGAAGAGGAACACGTTCAAATAAACGAATCTCCAAGAAAGACAACTGGTTAACAATACACAATGACAAGAAAGAACAGAGCTTCACATCACTGTCAACAACATTGCTTCTCCCCTCATAGTCAAATACAAACTGAATTGAGTCTGGTAAAATGCTATTCCAATAAGAACAGACATGCGCCTTCAACTCATCAATTGTTGACTTCGTAGTAACTTGGTATGGACACGCATCGGTACCCCGGATAACCACACAGAGAAAATGACGATCCATCTACAGGGAATATATAAAACAAATATAAATGAATCTGGATGTATTCAAAATTAAAATATCAAATCAACAACAACAAAGATCAAATTTAAAAAATCAAATCATATCTATCCTGCATAACATCTTAGGAAGATCCAAAATTAACTGCATGATTTGTTATGCATTGTTTAGAGTATCTGCATAACTTGTTATGCATAACTGGTTATGCAGTAAAAACAGCTATGCATAACGTTATGCATAACTGCTTATGCAGTAAGAGCAGCTATGCATAACTGCGTAACTTGTTATGCATAACTGGTTATGCAGTAAAAGCAACTATGCATAACTGCGTAGCTTATTATGCATAACTGCTTATGCAGTAAAAGCAACTATGCTGAACTGCGTAGCTTATTATGCATAGCTGGTTATGCAGTAAAAGCAAACATGGTGAACTGCATAACTTATTATGCATAACTGCTTATGCAGTTAAAATACAAACATTGTTTAACTGCATAACATCTTACTGCATTCATACAACCCATACTCCAACATCTCTTCCACTCTCTCAACAACCATTATAATCTCGCTACAGCAACATCTCCTAACGCAGATGTTCTCCTCCCTGGAATCCAGATTTGCTCATCACGAATAAACGAACATCTGTGTACAATGCCCTATAAATTAACTAAAACCAAAAATGGTTTGCATCTGTGTACCATCAAAGTACCATTTTGGCACAATGTACCACCAAAGAAGCTGTCATAAATTACTATGTACTTCTACGACTACGAGTACTGCTCTAAACAGTTCCATATATTACTTTCTCCTTCAGCAAGTTACTATGTACTTACTAGCAAAGTTCTATTTCCCTTAAGCCTCTAACACTCAACCAAGTTATCATCAGTAAATACCCAAAAAAACAAGAACCAATCAATCAATCCAGAGTTCATCACCAATATTGAAAGTAACATAAGCATCAACAACTGCATGCATAATCTGTGGTTGTGTAAGGTATTTTTGATTCCAATTGCTCACAATAACATCTCTAGGTCTTTCAATAACATCTCTGTGGTTGTGTAACGTAAAGGAGAAATCCTAATAATAACCTAAACCCAAAATTGGTTTGCATCTGTGTATATTGCATTGAAAATAAGATTACTAAACCCTAGAAAACATGATTCGAGACAAACCCAAATAATGTCATATAATCAACTAAACCCTGGATATTCCAAATCAACAACTAAAATAAAAAATTAACAAAGATTAATCTTCAAATTCATAAAAAATCATCAACAACTAAAAATTACTTCAAAATCGACAGAGAAACTTCAATTGGACAAAACCAAATCAAAATTATTTCAATTGAAATTTACCGTTCGACGCTATTAGATGAAACTTCGATTCAACAGTTGAAACTCTAATTGAAACTTCGATTCAACAAACTATTCAACAATCATTAATCACCATGATTGATCAACCAGATCTGAAAAAGACACGAGCTCTGAAACTTTGATCGAATTCTGCAGGTGAGGAATAAACGAGCTCTGCCGGGACGGGGAGGTTTTGAAAAGAGAAATAAATTCTCTTTGAAAAGAAGAGTTTAGAAGGTTAGGGGTATTTTAGGTAAGACATATTTTTTTATTTTAATTTTCCTGGGCCAAATATCCAAATTGGCTATATAAACAGTATATTTCTGATGTTTGGCTATATAAACAGTATCAAAAGCTAAAAATCTATTTCATCCAGGAATTTTGTGTTTTAGTCTTTTTGACCAATTTTGTGATTGCTATTCTGATCATATGATTCGAGGTCTTATTGGGGTATATATCTCAACTCTCATTCTCAATGTTTTTTTTCTGTCCTATCATTATATATATATATATACATATAGGCGGAAGGAACCTCTTTGGCAGAGATTCAGCAAGACGGGAACACTAGACCGCCCACCATGAATAAGATTACCTCAAACTAAATGGCGATCGTTTTTATTTTGCTTACAAGCGTATGTATGTATGTATCTTCATAGGTATTGATATCTGCAGGAACGGACACCACAGCAGGAACAATGGAATGGGCTTTATCCCTATTACTAAACCATCCACACAAGTTCTCAAAAAGGCCAAAGCAGAAATCGACATCCACGTGGGGCGGCATCGTCTAGTCGATGAAACCGACCTCAACAATCTCCCATATTTTCATGCCATCATCCTCGAGACACTGCGAATGCATCCAGCTGGTCCACTATTAACACCTCACGAGTCGTCAGATGATTGCACCGTCGGAGGTTACAACATTCCTAGTGGTACAATGCTCTTTGTGAACGTATGGGCCATACAAAATGATACGAAAACATGGGAGGAACTAAACAAGTTCAAACCAGAAAGGTTTTTATTTATTCTAGGAGTAAGACAAGCGTATAAGTTGATGCCATTTGGAGCAGGAAGGAGGGCTTGTCCTGGTGATGCCTTGGCTATGCGTGTGATTGGGTCAGCTTTAGGGTCTCTAATTCAAAGTTTAGAGTGGGAACGGGTCCATACAGATGAATTGGTGGACATGACCGAGGGTACTGGACTGACATTGAATAAGGCACATCCTTTGGAAGCTAAATCTAGGCCTCGACCGGACATGTTGCATCTCATTTCTCAATCTTAAGGATGGTTCTCTTCGAATCTAACGGTTGTACCGTTAGATCCTAAGAGAACCGTTCACCATCTGTATAGTATCCATCATTGTTGAGGTATTCTCTTGGCTCCATAAAATTGATGAGCTCAACCATCTTTTCTAACCAGTTAGAAAATTCTACAAACTCAACGAGTGCCATGTATCTCAGCCAATCTATGCTTGCATCTATGCACTGTTCATCACTCTTGTGGATAGTAGCCTTTAAAACACACAACTGATTTAGCATGCAAGTTGTGGTAGGCACTGACAATTGTTTCCCACTTATCACCTTTAGGAAAATATCAAACAACGAAAAATTCCATGCCGATCTCAGCTGTAGTAGAGTGCTGTGGATGTTCACCTCTGGAAGCAAACAAAATGGACCAACACAATGCTTCTCTGCAAGAATGATAATGTAAAACGCAAATTCCATGCGTACTGTAATATTTGTTGTTTTTGAGATTTCTTTCCCCCTCTCATAGTAATTATCAGAGTTATTCCCAAAAGTGAAATCTAATGGAGCTGCTTGAATGCTAACGCACTTCAAAAATTGAAAATTACTTATTTGTGACTTCTCCTTACGGTCGTTAAGATCGACCACCGTACATTTTTCTTGAACCTCCAATAATAAAATTAAAAGATTCCTTGAAGTAGGCTTAAAGGGAGAATATGGATCACTTACGCACCTTTTTTTTAAAACCTTTGTTGTCACCTGTCCCATGTGTAGTATATAGTTCCGAGACAGAGGAACTTAAGAGAATTATAAATGTTCTTTGTTGGTCGACTCCAAGAAAGGTTTTGGTCCACCATGTAATGGTTGCATGGTTAGGATAACGGAAGTATGCAGATCCTTGCCAAATGTGAACTAAGAAACATTCACCATCATCGATGAGTAGAACATCTTCTGCCATTCTATGCACTCTGTAAGTATCAACATTACCCGGAGAAACTGTTGGAACAGAGAAGAATATTTGGTTTCTCTATTTATGATTGGTTTACACTGCAAGAAAATATTCTCTAGATATGTTGCTATCTATACGAATATGTGGTATGTATAGGATATATATATAAGTCTTGTAAAACCTCCATTGTTAATAAGAAACCCTAATCATTCTTCTCCCGTGGACGTAGGCTATAGCCGAACCACGTAAAACTGTGTTCTGTCTTCAACCTGTTTAGTTAACAACATGGTATCAGGGGATCGTTAACGATCCTGGCCATTTCTCTGTAATCAAGTTTCGTCTCTCTGTGTGTTTACTATGGCACAATCAGATCATAATACTAGTTTGCGTTTAACCTCTGTCTTGATGAATGATGTCAATTATGTAAGCTGGTCTAGGGCTGCTGCTCTTGCTCTTGGGGGTAAAAGAAAATCTGGGTATATTGGTGAGAATAGTACATGTCCAGATGCTAAGGATCCAAAGTATGAAGATTGGATTGATGATGATCAACTGGTTCGCACGTGGCTTCTTCAGTCGATAGAACCACATATTTCGGAAATCTTCTCGTTCTCAGAATCTGCAAAGGATTTGTGGAAGTCTGTTGCTAGTCTGTATGGCTTACGGAATAATGCTGCTCGGGTGTTTGAGCTGAAACGTGAGATTGCTGAGGCTGAACAAGGTACGAAAAGTTTTACTGAGCATTTTGGTTATTTAAAAAAGAAGTGGGATGAACTGGATACATATCTTCCTCATACAACTGATGCCAAAATTATCTTGAAGAGGGTTGAGGAGGATAAAATCTTTGATGTGCTCAGTAGCCTCAAACCAGAGTATGAATCTCTTAGAAGCACTATTCTCATGAGTGCTGAATTACCAAGTCTGTCTAATGTCTGTGCGACTGTGCAGCGTGAAGAGACGCGTAAGAAAGTTATGAATCCTATTTCTAAAAGCATTGTAGACCTGGATGTCGCTGAATCAAGTGCTCTTATGAGCTCCAAAGATGATAAACGACGAGCCATGCCATTTGATAAGGACAAGAATTCTCGTGCTAAGGGTAAGAGAGAAGTTTTTCATTGTGATCATTGTAATAAAACTGGTCACACCAAGGATCGCTGTTGGGATATTTATCCTCATCTTAAAGCTACTTTTGACAAAAATAAGCTTGCTCGAGCTGCTGTAGCTGATAATTCATCCTTTACCATAGACCAATTGAAGGATTTCTTTAACTAGTTGGGTAATAAGACTGAGCGCAAGGCCAACCATACTTCAGGTAACCTACTAGCCTTTCTTACTACGCTTGTTTACAACCGCCACGTTTGGATTATTGATTCAGGAGCTACATATCATATGGCAAATGATCCTTCGTCAGTTCATGCATTTATTCGCAGCTCTCATAAAAATGTGTCAGTTGCTAATGGCTCTACTGCTCCTGTGATGGGCAGTGGGAAAGTGCATTTTTTCCAGATTGTCCGCCATCTAATGCACTTGTTGTTCCATCGTTTCCTACTCAGTTGTTATCTGTTGGTCAAATCACTAATTCTCTGAATTGTGATGTTACATTTACCCCTACCTCGGTCATCTTTCAGGATCGAAAGACGAAGAAGACGATTGGTAGAGGCATCTTTTCTCATGGATTGTACCTGTTACGTTCTAGTGACATGGCATGTCTCACTCAAAGATCTACTCCGCAGTTCCTTTATCATAAAAGACTTGGACATCCTTCCAGTCGTGTTTTGTCTAGGATTTTGCCCACATTTTCTGTCCAGGCTCAAGTCTGTGATGTTTGTCAGTTTTCTAAACAATCTTGTTTTCCATTTCCTAATTATGTGACTCGAGCTACAATGTCTTTTGAATTAATTCATTCTGATTTATGGGGCCCTGCTCCAATTGATTCTTACGATGGGTATAAGTATTTTGTTATCTTTATAGATGATTGGTCACGTGCTACATGGATCTATTTACTCAAATCCAAAACTGAAGTTTCATCTGTATTTGCGGATTTTCATTGTATGATACGCAACCAATTTGATGCACAGGTTAAAAATTTTAGATCAGATAATGGCACTGAGTTTGTCAAAGGCACTCTTCCAGGTTATTTGCGTAGTCATGGTATTATCCATCAAACTAGCTGTGTTGGTACTTCACAGCAAAATGGTGTTGCTGAACGGAAACTACGTCATATTCTGGAAACTACTCGTGCTCTTATGATTCAGATGCATGTTCCAAAGAAATTCTGGTCTCATGGTTCTCTGACGGCCACTTATTTGATCAATCGTCTGCCTAGTCGTGTGCTTGAGTTCAAATCTCCATTAGAGGTTTTAAAACATCATCAGCCTGGCATTTCTCATCTCAGAGTTTTCGGTTGTGTCTGTTATGTACATTTACAGGCAAAGCATCGTGATAAACTGGATTCACGGGCAACTAAATGTGTGTTCTTTGGTTACTCATCTACAAATAAAGGATATATTTGTTATCATCCACCCACTAGAAAGCTACAGATTTCTCGTGATGTTGTATTTGATGAAGCAGTGGCTTACTTTCAGTGTGATTCTGGCAGTCGGTCTCAGGGGGAGTGTTACACAGATTTGGCACCACTTCCAGTTACTAATGAGATACCTACTGCAACAGATTCCCACAGAGATAATGGTGGTGGGGTAGAGTTGGTGGACTTACCTAATGCAGTGTTGGATGTGCATAATGAAGCAGTTCATGAAGAATCTTCAGACAATAATGTTAGTGTTACTGATGATAATACAGGATTACAATATGTACCGCATCAAGTTCCATAAACTGAGGTTATGGTTCCACAAGATCATCAACCAGTGGTACCAATTGTCAGAACCTCAAGTCGTGAGAAGAAGGCTCCAGAGAAATACAAAGACTTCTTTACATATCATTCCGCTGCGTATCCTATACAAGCACATTTAACTTATGATCATGTAGGTTCTTCACACTCTGCATTTCTAAGTGCTATATCTAGTCATCAAGAACCTAAAAACTACAATGAAGCAAAGTCTAATCCAAAATGGAGGGCACCAAAATGAACCTTAGATGTAAATAATACATATAGTATTGTCAGGTTGCCTCCCGGGAAGAAGACTGTTGGATGTAGATGGGTGTACAAAATTAAATACAGAAGTGATGGAACTGTTGAGCGTTATAAGGCAAGATTAGTGGCAAGAGGTTTTACTCAGAGATATGGAGAAGACTACACAGAAACCTTTGCACCAGTTGCAAAGATGAATACTTTTCGTGTTCTCATGTCTCTTGCAGTTAATAAAGATTGGAAATTGTTTCAAATGGATGTGAAGAATGCATTCTTACAAGGTGATCTAGAAGAAGTGGTATATATGAGTATACCACCTGGACACCCTCGAGAAGGAGAGAGCAATATGGTTTGCAAGCTTAAGAAGGCAGTATATGGTTTAAAGCAATCACCATGTGCATGGTATGCAAAGCTAAGTTCAGTACTCATCCAGAATAAGTTCAAAAGGAGCTCTGCTGATTCTTCCTTGTTTATTAAAAGAAGTAATCTTGGTATAACTATAGTTCTAGTGTATGTTGATGACCTTGTGATTACAGGAGACAATCAACAAGAAATTAGAAATCTTAAAGCAATGTTTCATTCCAGATTTGACATCAAGGATTTAGGGATACTGAAGTATTTCCTGGGATTAGAAGTTTCTTACTCAAAGAAGGGTATTTTTCTGAACCAAAGCAAATATGTGTTGGACCTGCTGAAGGCTACAGGAAAAATGGGAGTAAAGCCTTGTGATACTCCTACAGAAAATGGCAACAAACTTGATAATGATGGTGATGTGTTAAGTGATATTGGGTCATATCAAAGGTTAGTAGGCAAGTTAATTTATCTCACTGTTACCAGACCTGACATAGCACATGCAGTAAGCTTAGTCAGACGTTATATGCATACACCTCGTGTTAAACATTTGAATGCAGTAACTAGGATTCTACAGTATTTAAAAGGATCACCAGTAAGAGGAGTTTTGATGACAAAGAATGAAGCCTATTCAATTTCTAGCTACTGTATAACAGCATATTCAGATGTTGATTATGCTGGATGTCCAGTTGATCGTAAATCAACAACAGGGTACTGCATATTCTTTGGTGGTAATCTGGTTACGTGGAGAAGCAAGAAACAAAATTTTGTTTCTCGATCAAGTTCTGAAGCAGAATACAGAGCCATGGCTTCAACAACATGTGAGATTGTTTGGCTGTGAGCATTAATTAAAGATTTGGGTTTTCTGTCACCTCAGCCAGCTAAGATGTTCTGTGACAATCAAGCAGCAATACAAAATGCATCAAATCCCACCTTTCATGAGCGTACAAAGCACATAGAAGTGGATTGTCATTTTGTTAGAGAGAAGGTATTGGCCAAAGTAATATGCACTCCCTTCATTCGTAGCCATCAACAACTGGCAGATGTTTTTACTAAGGGTTTACCTGTCAAGCAGTTCAATGGAATTCTATCCAAGTTGGGCTCCATTGATATCTTCGCACCAATTTGAGGGGGAGTGTTGGAACAAAGAAGAATATTTGGTTTCTCTATTTATGACTGGCTTACACTGCAAGAAAATATTCTCTAGATATGTTGCTATCTATACGAATATGTGGCATGTATTGAATATATATATAAGTCTTGGAAAACCTCCATTGTTAATAAGAAACCCTAATCATTCTTCTCCCGTGGACGTAGGCTATAGCCGAACCACGTAAAACTGTGTTCTGTCTTCAACCTGTTTAGTTAACAACAGAAACAAAATCAAAAAGAATTTGATTTCCGTTTCATGACAATCCAGATATTTCCATCTCGTTTATAGTGGATCTAGCTATTGTAACCTTGTCGATGTATACGTGACTGTTAAAACCTTGAGCTCTTATTTGTACTGTATCGCAGTGGTGACGAGTAAAAATCACCAACTTCTGAGACTTACATGACGATGAGGTGACAATTTTCTTGAGCTTTCGATCTTCAAAGAATACCTTCTGAGACTTGCCAGAGGGTTTAAAATAGAAAGTATGAACATCTAGCTCTTCATCGACAACATCATTATCGAACACAATAAATGGAGTTTTTCCTCCAGGCTCCCAAGTAATGTGCGTAACATTGAAATTTGCTGGTAATCCAAGTATTGTTTGTCCAATGGAAGTTGATCCTGTGAATGTTACCTTGTAGACGTCCCTGTTACTAGCAAGAAATCTATAGGAATATCTATTGCTCCATGTCTCAGTCTTTCGAATTTCATCGAACTTGTCAATCCAAGCAAGAAAAACTCTACAAAAATCTTTGTCATTGTCTTCCCAAAGTGTAGAAAAGTGTACTGAATGTGTGTATACCACCAGATGTCCACGACCAACCTCGCAGTCTTCTACCGGCATATTCGTGTAACTACAAATTCTCATCGTGACAAAGTCTGATATCCTCCTCGACCTTTTCGTCCAAGGTTGGTAATTACACAGCAACTCTAGGAAGATATACCATATTCCAATCACTAAGAAGAAAAGAATATTCGCGGCGGGCACTAGGATCAATGAAGAGAATTCGAAGAACTTGAAAAATATAGGGAAGTATTTCTTCATGCTAACACCAGTTCGAAAATTCATACTTCCTTGATCGACACAATGATACTCGATGACATACTGTACAACCGATGCATCTGTTTTTACATGAAGCAAATTCACACTATCGTCGTTATGAGCCAGATTTAGAAAATCTTCTTTAAAAAATAGAGTAATGTTGCCAGAAAAATACGAACTATGCGACACATCCTTCCAAAACTGGATTGTTTCTGAGTCGTTACTCCGAAATGCATAACTTGGTACCATGGATCCATTATCAGTGCGTCTCCGTGCACACTCCAATTCGGACTCCTACTGCTTGCAGTCACTGAAAGTAGCCAAAGATATTCTCCATGAAATCTCAAAGAGAAGATGTTGTCGTTGTCATTCCAAGACTCCAAAACAACTTGGATTTCCTCCAAATTCCAGCTCGGATCAGCTTGAACTATAGTGCCTAGCTTGTCCACATAAATCAACCATACCCCATTAAGCATTACACATGTTGTTCCATGAATTGTATTAGCCAAACTCAGTATAGTGTCAGCATTATATTCAACAATTGGTGCCACTAGCTCCGGCTTAAAACCAGATGAACGAAAATCATATGAAACGGAATGTTATATGTGCAGATGTACTTCTTCATGCTAACACCAGTTCGAAAATTCATACTTCCTTGATCGACAAAATGATACTCGATGACATACTGTACAACCAATGCATCTGTTTTTACATGAAGAAAATTCACACTATCGTCGTTATGAGCCAGATTTAGAAAATCTTCTTTGAAAAATAGAGTAATGTTGCCAGAAAAATACGAACTATGCGACACTAACATCCTTCCAAAACTGGATTGTTTCTGAGTCGTTAATCCGAAATGCATAACTTGGTACCATGGATCCATTATCAGTGTGTCTCCGTGCACACTCCAATTCGGACTCCTACTGCTTGCAGTCACTGAAAGTAGCCAAAGATATTCTCCATGAAATCTCAAAGAGAAGATGTTGCCGTTGTCATTCCAAGACTCCAAAACAACTTGGATTTCCTCCAAATTCCAGCTCGGATCAGCTTGAACTATAGTGCCTAGCTTGTCCACATAAATCAACCATACCCCATTAAGCATTACACATGTTGTTCCATGAATTGTATTAGCCAAACTCAGTATAGTGTCAGCATTATATTCAACAATTGGTGCCACTAGCTCCGGCTTAAAACGAGATGAACGAAAATCATATGAAACGGAATGTTATATGTGCAGATGTACTTCTTGTTGCCAGGAAAAACACAAAAGCATTCTTCTTGAAAGCACAAAACTCGACATCGAACACATTTTCTGCCATAAGCACTCTGTTTTTGACAAAACTCGACCACGAATTATTCCAGTATAATTTTCAATATCAGTATCACATGCACAATTAACAGAGTTATGAAACGACACAGAAGAATTACCAGATGATGAATTGGTAAGCTTGTCCTTTTTATGGGCTATATCTGAATCCATTGGTTTATTTGATGGATCAATATTAGCACATACAAAAATATTTTGAACAGGAAATCCAATGTCATGAGTATTTCGTTGAACATCATATAGCGATGCTGTCACAGTGGTAGAAGGAACTTTAGGAAAAATCCATCCAATACCTTTCGGTGTAGACCATTGCACAAATGTCTCTTCAATGCAAAACTTATCATGTGAAGGCACACTGCACATGAGGCTTTTCAAAACCGTGAAAAACCTTGCAGCTAAAACTTTTCTACCGATGTAATCTTCAATATATACATATTTCAGAGGTAGTTGTTCACAAAAATGGACACACATATCAGATGACATGAAAGAATTCTGTTGGGTTAATTCCATCAGTTGAACCTTGTTAGGGTTTGCATGCAATATCATTCTTTTATCTATTTGCTCAAAAGCTTGATTATTATCAGCAACAGATAAAACATGCATATCAACATCAGGAGTTAGCAAACTAAGATTCGAAGACTTACCATTAAGTTCTAACGAATCATGCAAAATCTCTTCAACTAAGGATGTATTGGGAACAGCCATAACACCTTTAGATGATGACGAATCCTTTTGGTTGGATGGCAAAAATTCTTTAACCTGAGTTTTATCATTTTCTTCAGAAGTAGTTTTAATATCTTCCTCTGGAACAACAACCTCTATCTCGTCTTTGTTAACTGAGGTAATCGAAACATCTTTAACACTCACGGATGATAACGAAACCTCTTGAGTTGAAGACGAAACTTGTTTATCCTGAAGTGTATCTTTCTCAGAAGTAGGTTTAACTTCTTCCATGTGAACAACAACTTTCATCTTCTTTGCATTAACTGAGGTAGATGAAACAGCTACAGAAGCATTAGAAGACGATGATTTCTTTGGAATTGCTTTACCGGCAAGTTTGGCCCATATAATTGGATATGCACGTGTAGATTCATCCAAAGCAATCCAAAACTCTTCACGTTTTTTAGCTTCAGTAATTATAAATTCGTCAAGACTCTTCAACTCTTGTTGTTTCTGTTTTATGTCAATCAGAAGTTCTTTTTGTGTTATTTTATCATTGTAGTACGGATAAGGTCTATCACGAATCTCCTGCAATTCATCTTTATAGTCTGCAATAGTAAGTCGTAGTTCTGCTCGACGCTCCAGAAGATCTTCTACATATGATATTTCCATGATCAAAAACGAGAATATTGAAAAACTATTTTTTATTGTTTATGGTTTTGAGTTGCGGAAGCGTTTCTAGGATCTGTTTCTAGATAAAAATCTAAAACTCTGTCGAATGATACCAACTAATGGAGAACGAATAAGAAGAAGACAATACGGAGATTGCAGGTGATGAGAAGGGAAGAAAAGGATGAGAAAACAGATGAAAATATAATAGGGTTTAAGAAAAAGATAAAAGAGATGAGAGATTCGTATTAAACGATAATAATATTGATTGATTGATAATAAGATTGATTAACTCTAAATAAGGAGGATTAGCCTTTATATAAGCTAGCATAACCGTCTAAAAAATAAAAAAAGAAATTACCTAAACTAGGAAAGTAAAGGACTTGCAAAATAAATAAGCTAAAACAGACGCAGTGGATCAACAACTATTGTTGATACAGACTAAGCTAGCTAGCATAACAGTTGATGTCTTACATCAAATTCTATCTATACAAGTTCAAATTTCAAAGCTCAAAGGAGGGAATAATCCAACGGCCGTAACTCAATCTTCATATTCCCATTACTTTTTTCTTTAATTTACTTTTTTCTTTAATTTACTTTTTTCTTCAAAGGAGTATAATAAAATAAAAATAATAGTAATATCTTTCTGATCAAACTTTTTAAATTGAAACAAGGGTACGCTAAAAATCTCCTTTTATATCATCATCTCTCGACTCTGAAACTCTTTCTCACACACCCAAAAACCTAAAAATGGAGGAAGAATTTGCAGCTACGAGTATATCTGATCCTAAATCAGTACAAGTGAAGGGGGTAAAAACTCATGGAGGTAAATACATTCAGTATAATCTTTTGGGTAACTTGTTTGAAGTCTCAGCTAAATACATCCCACCAATCCAACCACTTGGTCGAGGTGCTTATGGAATCGTTTGGTATTACATTTTCAACTCTAAATTTGTGGTTTCATTTTTAGGTTTTAAGTTTAATTTCAGCTGAAATAATCTGGATTTCATAGTAATAATTTTTATTAGGGTTTTGTCATTTGAAATTATTTTCTACTTGTTTGACTGTCCAGTTGGGAATTTCAAGGTTATTGTATCTAGTTTTGAATCTTTTGATAGTTTCAATTGAAATTTGTGTACATCCGTGGTGGAAAATTCAAATTTATAGCTGATTTTTAATGTGTTTAGAGTTTATTCACTGTCTAGTATTTCTGTATTGGATAGGGTTTAAAGCGAAAATTGTTTGGTTTTGGAGCTAAGGAATTGATTGATTCAATTAGTTTTTAGCGGTATGCAGTGAAAAGTTTCATGAGATGAACAATTGAAATACTGTTTGTGGAGAAAGAATATGTGAATGCGGAAGTCTTGATGATGAGCTGCAACACTTGATTAGAGATTGCGTATGTCCACTGTTTCATTAAATAACTGTTGAGAAATTGATAGCACAGAGATACAGACTTGATGAGTTTTAGGGTTGGATACCCCTTTGTGGAATATTATAAACTTACTTAATAAGTGATTTGCTGTTCTTCATCCATAATTTGTTTAGTGTTGCACTTGCATTATTATTTATGCTCTTATCATACAGCTGCGCGAAAAATTCTGAGACAAATGAAGAGGTTGCAATAAAGAAGATTGGAAATGCATTTGATAATAGGATTGATGCAAAGAGGACACTTCGGGAGATCAAACTTCTTTGCCATATGGATCATGAAAATGTAAGATAAATGGAACTAACTCTTCTGGAAGTTTCTATCCTTGAATTCGCAGACTCAGAGTTGAAGTTAAATTGAACTTGTTTTTCTGCAACAGGTTGTCAAGATTAAGGATATCATACGCCCACCAACACGTGACATTTTTGATGATGTTTACATTGTATATGAGTTGATGGATACAGATCTGCATCAAATAATACGCTCTACACAGGCACTGACTGAAGATCATTGTCAGGTAATTTTGTGGTTCTGTACACTGTATCTGTCAATCTTATTTTAGACATTTCCTTAAGAGAAGATATGTTCACCTCTATAGATTCCGTATAGCCTTCTTGCATAAACTATTATAAACTTGTGTATCCAGTAAAGTCATGAAGTCATCCCAATTTAAAAGTAACCTTATGTTGCTTTTTGGCAGTATTTCCTGTACCAGTTACTACGAGGGCTGAAATATATACATTCTGCAAATGTTTTGCACCGAGATCTTAAACCAAGCAACTTGCTTCTCAATTCAAACTGTGACTTGAAGATTTGTGACTTTGGGCTTGCAAGAACCACTTCAGAGACAGATTTCATGACGGAGTATGTAGTAACACGTTGGTACCGAGCTCCAGAGTTGCTTCTTAACTGTTCTGAATATACCAGTGCAATTGATATCTGGTCTGTTGGTTGCATTCTCATGGAGTTCATCAAGAGAGAGCCCATTTTCCCAGGAAAAGATTATGTTCAACAGTTGAAACTTATCACTGAGGTATTAGCATCCTCCCATCAGTTGCAGTTTTTCCTAAATGAAGATATGTTTGACCAAGTTAGACCTGATTTCATTGCTTTATCTCTATAATATGTTGTAATACAGCTATTAGGATCACCAGAAGAGTCAGACCTTGGCTTCATAAAGAGCGATAATGCTAAGAAGTATGTTAAACAGCTCCAACAAGTCCCAAAGCAATCATTTTCTCAAAAATTTCCAAATATGTCATCAGTAGCCATCGATCTTGTGGAGAAGATGCTAGTATTTGATCCATCCAAACGCATAACAGGTACATCTCTTACAGTAAAATATTCAACTGCAATGTTTTTTAGGAGGCATTCCTTATGTTTCAAGAATTTAACAATTTTTTTCTCCGTGATATGTTTTTGAAGTTGACGAAGCGTTGAATCACCCGTATTTGTTGAGCCTCCATGAGATCAACGAGGAACCCATTTGTCCATCTTCCTTTGTATTCGATTTTGAACAGTCAAACTTGAGTGAAGAAGATATTAAACAGCTTATATGGGAGGAGTCTCTTAAGTTCAATCCAGACGACACGATCTAAGTTTTTGATCCTAAATCAATTTTTGCTTTGGTTCTCTTTCTTCGTTCCCGCAAAAAAACAGTGGAGAGATTGTTTTCGCTTGAAAGGTATGTTTGTATATTTTCGCATTTTATGCATGAGCTGAGTGATCCAGGAGATAGGTTCTCCATGCGTATTCATTGAGATGTTGTGTTCCAGTGATGTTGTTGAAGCCATTAATTCACATTTGTTTTTTTTTTACTCGAACCCGTGACTTGTGCTGAGAAGGAGACGGTGATCAAGTTTCCTACAAGTCTTATAGTTCATTACTCAAACCTTATTGCTCTGTAAATTCTGAGTTACTGATTTTATATACAAGCCTCTATCCCGGTGCATACACACCGAGAGTCTGCAAAGTGTTTGTGCGTAAAATTCACATTAACTAACCCATTAATTTGAACTACAACCTCGTACCCTTTGAGTCGGAGTGTTTATTTGGTATTCTTACGGGTACGATTTTATTATTATTCGAAGACGACTTTTGTCATGTAGGAGTAGGAAGAACAAAATATGCGCATGAGAAAAACCTCGCTTCTGAAATTTGGTGTGGCGTAAATTAAAGAAACCATTAGCATTAGCATCATAATTAGTTTATTTAATTTATTCTTGAAAACCCTTGAGACTGTATCACTCGGTCCTCCTTTTTGTGTCCTGACACCAAAGGCGGTTTTTGTTACGGCCACATGGGGTCACATGTGAAAGCAAACATCGATTGTAGTTTTTAATGTTGTTTCAGGATCTTTTTTTTTTTACCTTGGTCCTCCCTTGGACCGAAATTTCCTTCAAAAATGGAGGAGGTTTCTTCGCCTGATGTAACTTAATCTTTTCCTGTCGACAACATATCAAAAATTTGGGATTTGAAGTTTTCTTGCTTTTACCGTTTCTTCTTCATAAAATAAGATACTCTGCAACACAAACATATTTTGATTTGCAATTAAAGAAGCCACCTATGATGCAGTTGGCTAGTTATACTGGCAGTCATTTTATCTTTTGTCAATGATCCTCAATTGGACTTTTCCCTTTCAGATACTACATGATCATCTCTCGCTATTCTGAACCCCTGTGCAAGAGGATTAGTCACCCCACCAATAATTTCCCTTAAATTTCTAGTGCCTTCATTGGCATTATCATGCACGAAACAATTTGATGATTAGTTACATAAGGTCCTTGCCTTAAACAGATTGCTTACTAACATTGTGTTTATGATGATTAATCTCAAATCTTGATTACAGAGAAGATACAATTCATTACAGAATAAAGAATATAGAGAAGGTATTAATACATGTCTCAACCAACACTAACAGACAGAAACAAAGTGATCTCACACGTGAGAAATAATAACAGCTTATGACAGGCTGGCTGTTATCCTACACCACTAAATGAGCTTAACCTGCACTGCATCTGTCTTCACTGATAACTCTGTCTTTAGCCCCCCTCAAGCTCAAGGGCAGAGAAGTGACATTGAGCTTGGATCTTAACACACCAAATCTAGGAGCATGAAGACCTTTAGTAAATATATCTGCAATCTGATCCAGAGTATGAACATAGAATACACCAAGAGACTTTGACTGAACAAGCTCTCTTATGAAGTGGTAGTCCAACTGCACATGTTTCATCTTTGAGTGCATCACAGGATTAGAAGCAAGAGCTATAGAGCTGATATTTTCACAATCCAATTTGAGAATGGAGGGAATAGAAAGATGCAAATCTTGAAGTATATAACAAATCCAAACCATTTCAGCTGCGCTGTGTGCCAGTGTCCTATATTCTGCCTCTATGCTAGACCTTGCAACTGTAGTTTGCTTTTTAGAGGGCCAAGATATAGCATTAGAACCCAAGAAGATACAATAACCTCCAGTTGATCTTCTGTCATCAATATTACCAGCCCAATCCGCATCTGAGAAACCTAAAAGAAAAGTATCTCCTCTAGGATGCTGCATAAATTGACACATAAGATTGATTGCAAAAGCAATATCAGGCCTAGTCCAGTAATGTATTGTAAGGCACCAACCAATGATCTGTATTCAGTTGGATTATCAAGAAGATCCCCTGAAGAAGAACTGAGTTTTGAATTTGCTGAAATTGGAGTCTGACAAGGTTTAGCACCTTCCATGTGATATTTCTTAAGAAGATCTACAACATACTTAGTCTGAGTAAGATGCAAAGAGGTGGAATTTCTGGAAATCTCAAGACCCAAAAAATAATCTAACCTAGATCTTTTAGAGGAAAAGATTCTTGCAGTTTAAGAATAACATGCTTAAGAAAAGTTAGAGAAGACCCAGTGAGCAATATGTCATCCACATACACTAATTTAAGGCTTTGAGAGCAGTGCTGAGCTTATCATACCAAGCCCTTGGTGCTTGCTTGAGCCCATAGATTGTTTTGTGAAGAAGACATACATGATCTGGCTTATCTGGATCTACAAACCCTGGTGGCTGAGTCGTATAAACTTCTTCCTGCAAGTCTCCATGTAAGAATGCATTACTGACATCAAGTTGATGCACTGTCCAATCAAACTGAACTATCATTGAAAGAACAATTCTAATAGTGGTTGGTTTAGCAACTGGGCTAAAAGTTTCTTCAAAATCCAGTCCTTGTTGTTGATCATACCCTTTTGCCACAAATCTAGCCTTGTGTATATATGAATTTTTCCATATTGATGATATTTGATCCTAATTACCCACTTGCAGCCAATTAAATTTTGAGAAGGATCTGGTTTAACCAAGGACCAAGTTCCAGCATTCATAAGTGCATTGTATTCATCAGTAGAAGATACCCTCCAAACTTTTTCCTTGATGGCTGCAGCAATGGTTCTAGCAATTTGACTTACAAAAGCAGTCTGCAAAGGATGTTTAGTAGCATAATAGGACTTTGGAGTGTAAATTCCATTCTTTCCTCTAGTAATCATGTTATGATAATTTCTAGTAAGAACAGAAGAAGTAACTGATTTTGAAGTGGAATGAAGAAGAGGAGAAAGAGTGGAAGTGGGAGAAGCACTTATGTTGGAAGATGAAGGCAAAGGATCAACAGATGATAATGATGATGCAATGTCAGTGTATGGGAAAGAATGTTCATTGAATGAAACATATCTGGAAATATAAACAATACCTGTATTTGGATCAAGACATCTGTAACCTTTATGTTGCAAGCTATAACCTAGAAAAATGCAAAGTTTGCTTCTTGGTTCAAGCTTGTTAGAAGTATAGGGTTTTAACCATGGAAAACAAGCACATCCAAACACTTTAAGAAAATTGTAATCAGGTTGTTTGTGAAACAAAGCATAATAGGGTGAAGTGAAATCAAGATCTCTAGTTGGTAATCTGTTGATAAGGTGGTTAGCAGTTTGAAGAGCTTCTACCCAATACATGTTTGGTAAACTAGATTGATAAAGTAGACTTCTAGTGACTCCTAGAAGATGTTTATACTTGACTTCGGCAACACCATTCTGTTCTGGTGTGTGAGGACAACTGAACTCATGAGTAATTCCTCTAGATTGACAATATTGGTTAAGAAAGGTATTTAGAAACTCTCCATCATTGTCAGTCCTGATAGTAATGACAGAATGAGATAGAAGTTTTTCAACTCTAGTTATAAATGAGATAAAAGCTTGTTTAAAATCAGATTTGGAAGTCAAAGGTAAAACCCAATAGTACTTTGTGTATTCATCAATGACATTTGCATAATACAAATTGCCTGACACAGAAGCTACATGACATGGTCCCCAAAGATCCATGTGAAACAATTCTAAGGGCTTAGTATCCACAGAAGAGGACAATTGAAATGGCAATTTTTGGGATCTGCATAATTTGCAGTCATTACAAAAGACAGGTTTATTTGAAACATTAGCTAGATTTAAAAGTTTACAGATTTTCTGAAAAGTCTGAAAAGATGGATGGCCAAATCTTTTGTGTAGAAGAGTTGTATCACTGATTGTGGAAGTGTAGGCTTGAGGTGGTGAACTGAAGTTGATAGGGTATAAGCCATTTTTATGTGGACCTTGGAAGAGAATCTTCCCAGAGGTATGATCCTTCATAGAGAAACCATGAGAATCAAGAGTTAGAGAACAATGATTGTCAGTAGTGAATTTATGAGCTGATAATAAGTTTTGAGAAGCATGAGGAACAAGAAGAATATCATTTAACATGAAAGAATGATCATTAACAATCTTACTAGAGTGTCATGTATGAGTAATAGACATACCTCCTCCATTTGCAGTTTGAATGATTTCTGAACCATCATAAGGAGTAACTTCTTGTAAAGTAGCAGTTGTTCATGTGATGTGATTGTTAGCTCCACTATCTACAATCCATTCATCAGTGTCAAAAATATCAGCTGCAGCTAGCATTGCTTGCAGATTTGTTGGTGGTGCTCTTCCTTTGTATGTGAAGTTAAGTCTATGGTTACATTCTGGTGCAAGATGACTATCAGATAGACAAATTTGACACTTCTCAGGAATGATGTGTCATCTACCATATGAGTGCCTGGAGAAAGTTGAAGGATTTGGATATCTACCACCTGTAGAGATTCTACCTCTGAAATTGCCTATGCTTGAATTTCCTCTATAGTATCCCCTTGAGTTATTTGCCATAAAAGTCGTTGCATCCATTTCAGTTTTAGTAGCTTTGAGTCTATCACTAACTACTACCTCTTCACTTAAAAGATTATTGTGTAACTCAATACTAGTGATAGGTGGATTTCTGTGCCTCATAGATGTAGCAAATGGTATGTATTTAGAATTAAGAGCCTTAAGAGTGACAACAACAATCTCTCTATCTGACACAATTTCCGCTGAAGCAGCTAATTGATCTGATAACTGTTTGATCTCATTGATAAGAGTAGGAATCGATTTATCACCTTGAGTTAGAGAGAGAAGTTTTGTTCGCAGTTGAATAGAATGTGTGGATGAAGCTTTAGCAAATCGATCTTCTATACTTTTCCATAACTGATGAGAAGATGTAGATCTTGAGAAGTAGGCAATTACAGTATCTGAGATTGTAGAAATGATCCACATAATGATAATAGAATTTTCTTCAAGCCAATCGGTGTAGTTAGGATTCTCAATACCATTGGCTTCATTTCTTGGTGAAGTGTATTGAGGAGGACATGGATATGAACCATCCAAGAAGCGCCTAAGCTTGTATTTTTGAATCACAGGATTCATGAGATTTCTCCATGTGAAATAATTGTCTTCTTTGATTTTTAGATGAACAAAATTTGTGATTTGATTGAGAGGAACTTTAGAAAAAGTAATGGCGGTGGGATTTTCCATTGAAAAAGTTGAAAAACAGATCTGAGATTCAGAAATTGATGTTGAAAAGAAAGAATGTAATGAAGCCAAAAGAGTGAAAAAGAATCATAGTAGCAGAGTAAATGATAGGAATTCAATTGATAATCCTATCAAACTAGATTTTAATGACAAAATCTTCAAAGAAACGATCAAGAAATGAGATAAGTGTGTAAAGAAATCACCAGGAACACATCGAAAAAGCTTCAAATTTGATTGAAGAGTTAGAGAACACAGCAGATTGCAGTGACTTGTTGTAGATCACACAGGATCGAAGCAGAGTTGATGAACAAACCCTAACCTATCTGATACCATACTAACATTGTGTTTATGATGATTAATCTCAAATCTTGATTACAGAGAAGATACAATTCATTACAGAATAAAGAAGATAGAGAAGGTATTAATACATGTCTCAACCGACACTAACAGACAGAAACAAAGTGATCTCACACGTGAGAAATAATAACAGCTTATGACAGGCTGGTTGTTATCCTACACCACTAAATGAGCTTAACCTGCACTGCATCTGTCTTCACTGATAACTCTGTCTTTATTACTTCCCAAATATCAAATTATTGTCACCGTTTGGTAAGAATATCTTACACTGACTCTGACAATTGATTCTGAAATTATAAGGTCCTTTCCCATCATTAGTTTTTAATCAACAGTTCCACCCATCGATGTGAAAGCGAACATCGAACTGTGTCTGCCCTTGTAATCCCAACGGTTCCTTCAAACATTATAATTGGTTCAGAAGCTAATTTTTTATCTGCGACACCAGCGGTATATCTATATGGTTCCGTTGACACAGATCTATCACATTTCCACTGGTGCAGCATGCACTCATCATGGCTTTCTAATCAAATATGCGTCCAAGTTCTCACTGATTCTATTAATCAAGACAGCAAGGTCATCATCATATTATATCTGTTGCCTACATTAAGTACAGCATTTTTCTTACAGATACCTGGACATTGAGAGCCTCAAATAAACTTAAAGTGCATCCTATTTGGGGTTCCATGAACAACTTAACTACATTGTTAGTCGTCATTAAAAAAGAAATTTAATATATTCGTCGCCTTTGTGCAGTGCAAATATAACTAATTTGTTGATTACATTAGTATCTTATATAAGATCCGTACCTGTTCACCAAAGGTCTTCCGTCTGCATCAACAATTCTGGGTGAGAATACGATTGAGATCTACCAATCAAGTGAAAAAGGTCATTTTAGTTGGTTCATTCATTATTATTCCACGCTGCTCTCCAGTGGAAGTCCACATTTTCTTTCTTTGTTTATTTTTTTTTTGATCGGTCACATTTTCTTTCTTTGTTAACACCTTATAGCACGACTTTACGGTGAACCCGCCATCTTCCAAGTCTTTCCATCTCCTCGTGTATTCATTCCATTAAAATTGCTTCACTCCTCTACCATTGAACAGGGATCGAGTACATAACATGCCCACATTTGTTATATATGAAGTTAATATTGCATCTACCTAAAATTCTAAAACACCACTTCCACCAAGTCATCTGTATATCATTATTGTTTGTTACGAAACATAATATTGACAGCA
This sequence comes from Papaver somniferum, assembly GCF_003573695.1. Taxonomy (NCBI): domain Eukaryota; kingdom Viridiplantae; phylum Streptophyta; class Magnoliopsida; order Ranunculales; family Papaveraceae; genus Papaver; species Papaver somniferum. The sequence continues at coordinate 155,479,876 of NC_039366.1, read as the reverse complement.
TGTCCAGAATTTAGGAGTAGATGTTTTCTTGGTTGTATCGTTTCTTTCTCCATATCATCAATCGATCCGCATTGTTCCAAAGTATTACCTTCGTGGGTTATAATCATCATTGTTTGGTCTTTTGCTGTTCCAAATAGGCTCCGTCTTCTTCTCCTTCTTATAGCATAGTGCTTAAGATATATATTGAAATAGAGTTTTCCCAAATATTATCAGTTGGGCGGTTATGATGATAGGGAAAATATTCAAATAAGGCAACGACTGATGGTGTTAGTATATTGAAGATCGCACCCGTAGAAAATTTGAGTGTTTGCGACTGTTGGAGGTGAAGCGTCATGTCATATATTTATTGAACGTTATGTGACTGTTGGAGACTTAGTTGCATGTTGTGTCACTTCAACATTATGTGACTGTTGGGGTTGCCTACTGGATGTTTTCTTATAGGGGAGCCGATCATTTTTTGAACATATGAAAGTTTTGGTGTAGGCAATTGTATTAAGTGACTGTTGGAGACTTAGAGTTGCATGTTGTGTCCCTTAAAACTTATCTAACTGTTGGGGTTGCCTACTGGATGTTTTCTTATAGGAGAGCCAATCAGACAGCAGTGATAGGGATAATTAGTGCTGATGTGGGTTCACCAAAATTAAGAGTTATTATGGGTTCGCTATGTGGCGATTTTGGGGTCCTTATCATAAAGAAAGATCGGAAGAATTGGAGATATATTATGTTCTTACTGCTCTGTATTGTCTACTGCTAATTGTGTGTAAACTGGAGCTGGAGTATTTTGGATGAAGAATGAAGTACTATTGTATGTTCTTGGAAAATAAGAAACAACTTCGAGTATCTTAAATGACCAAATAAGAAAATGATCGCATGTTCGGTCTCTAGGTAGGACTGCGAATAAGATCCCGAGCAATGTATGGCCTAAGTCAAATATGTTGTCATTTGGAGTGAGATATCTTTTTCGCATAGAAAATTGCGCTATAAAGGGATGATTTTAGAGGTACGTCTGATCAAATTTGGTGAGGAATAAGGTTGGATTTAGTAATGCTTTTTCTTCTTCAAAAAATATATATGGTAATAATTTTTATATTAGAGTTTGGTAAAAGAAAAATTAAAGCATTGTTTAGAGTCGTGCTGTAACGTAGTCATCCACGTGAAAGCTTCTATAAAAGCTCGTCTTTGAACCCTTGGATATATAAATGTGGACAAATTTCGGGACAAAATTAGAAAACAAAATATCTCGTGGACTTTGGACGAGTATTATGTCACTCTAATGAGTGACTAATTGATCGAGTCTGGAGTGTTCCGAGAAACTCGGCATTGTTTATTTATGATTGCATTCAAAAGTAATAGAAGGCAGCATCAGCAACGTTGATGATCAAATCGCTTAGAAAGAAAGTTTGTGAGAACCATCAAGTGATTTGATAAGAGTTCGCATCTCGTAATTACCAAGTAAATTCTCATTTGAAGGAGTTTGTATATACCATGGGGATCATTGTTCTACCCTATAAATTAAACTTATCAATAGGACCACTCACTCATAATTTGGTAAGCTTTTCATGAAATGCGCAAAACAAAGTACTGTATAATCTGGTACGGTACGGGGTATTGTATATTTAGATCCTCTTTAGGTGTTATGTGGCTTCCAAGTGGAGACCCGTGTTTTTGGATGGCATTTTTCGAACTACTTAATTTTATTGATTTTTGGAATTTGGGACAAATTCCTTTTTAACGGGTTAATAGTGTGAAACCCGTGTTTTCGGATAGCATTTTTCGAACCTAAAACCGGTAAAATTCAACCCGTGTAGTGTTGGTTGTGTATTTCTAAACTTGGGAGTCCATAACTAAAATTAAAGTAATATATAAAAAGGTTAGCTCTTATCTCTGCGAGATGGTTGGGAATAAAAGATGTCTAGAAATTTGTCCCTTATAAATATATAGGATGTCCTTTAGTAGTTGTATAAGAATTCTCCATATATCAAGTGTGATTCTCTCTCATTTGTATTTACAATTATTAGGGTTATTAAAATAGGTATATATTATCCTTTTTCTTAAAACCCTAAAATAAAAGTTAGCAGTCTTTTACCTCTTTCTTCCTCTACGATTCCTCTACTCCATCTCCATTTTTTACAGAAGAAAAAGAACACCTTCTTTTTTTTATTGCTTGGAAAACGTGAGAATTTGGATCAAGATATTTGGAATGGCTCTCGAGGAAGAGGTTTCTCGTAATAAGTAAAAACTAAACTATTTTGATGATTTATTGTTTTCATATACACTTCTGATTTGCTGCAAAATAATGTCTCAAAATTGTACCATGTCCTGCGTACTTCACTAACCCTGTCACTGTTTTTACTGTTTAAATCTTTTAACATAATAATGCTTTTTGTCTACTTGTTTATTTAAGAAATTTTATGGGAAAAAAAATATAATAAAGAAGACAATTCATTTGTACATCTGTCTCCCCTGTTTCCATCCATCAGCCAATATGTTAGATCCAAAAGGGTTTTAAATTAAAAAAAAAAAAAGGTTTATAGCTTCTGTTTTGTCTCCTAACCCTTGTCTTCAACAAATTAACCTATGCTATGCCTATTTGATTTCTCTGATTTGGGAAACCAGAGTAAATATTCAACTTTAAAAAGTAAACAAACATAATTATTTATTGAGCCTTTATCTTCCATCCCATGTGACGATAGTGACTTCACGGTTTACAAGAGTACTTGTAAAAATATCACCGTTTCCCAAGCTCTTACCTTTAATTTAATTGATCTATTGAATACTGTGTTTTGTTTTCTCTCCTTATTATCAAATGTAAAGAGTGGTTGTGTAGTAACTCCCTTTTCGGCTTGTACCTCTTTTATTTTAATCAACTACCTACTGGTCCCTTTAAATTGATACCAAATGAGAACTGTGTTGGCTCCTCCTCTGTTAATCAATAACCTCCTTTAATTTCTCGTTACTAGCGAACTAATTTATATAGTCAAAATTCTTTCTCGTTCCGTATGCTGATAAAGAATTTAATCATTTCCTATTTTGAGTCAGTAATTGTACGTAGGGTTGTTTATCAGTTGGTGGAGTCTGTCTGGTTAATAAACAGGCGCTGGGTAAATGGGTTGGCATGTAGATGGTCTCTGTTTTCGAGTACGAATGCATTTTTCCTATTATTATAAATATTATATAGATGCATTGATCAGATTTTATGGAATTATGGATGTGTTTGAGTTTTTGTAAGGAATTGAGTGCACTTGTAAGAAATGAATTTTGGATACATAATCTCTGTTGCTGCTGAAATGTCAGGCCTTTATGGCATCCCACCACTTGTGGCTATCCTGAGAAGACTGTTCGGGGAACAGTATGGTTTGTTACCGGAATAACTTTGACACTAGATTAGAAACCTACATTATAGGTTGGCTTATCTGAGTAAAATGAGTAAGTAATTTCAGAAGATTTTGACTTGTATGGGTTTTATTATTTTATTCGCTGCATGGTTTAATTTTCGGTGCAGTATATTATTTTTTTGAAATTCTTACTGAGATGTGGTTTGCTCACCCCTTTTTCTCCCTTTTCACAGAGAATGAAGAGATACTATCCGCAAAAGAAATTACTGTTTATCATGGGGATTTGGGCTTTGCGCATTTTGAATTAAACCAGAGTGTTGGTTTGTTTTAATATACTTTGATTTTGTGATTATTATTTTACAGTTTTGTAATTTTGTGATGTAGTCGTCGACATTTGCTTCAAAGCTAGTGTGCCTGCTCGTAAGGAAGTTTCTTTGGGATTTCTGACGAATGATGACAACGAGCTGAAACCTGCTGATATTCTTGTGCTTAACTGGGAAGACGGAAAGGATGTTTGTATGGATGTCACTGGTGTTTCGCCCTTCGCAGGTGATGGAATTCGCTCTTTCGTCCCAGGGAAAGCTATATCTAACGCGGTTTCACGTAAACACTCTAAATACTTGGACAAGTGTATTTCACATGGCCATGGATTGAATGTTTTGGCTTTCTCTACTCTAGGAGAGTTGGATGAGGATACTTTGTGTTTTTTCAAGCGTCTGAAGAATTGTTTAGTTAGTAACGACGCTAGTAGTGGTTTTGGTAGCTTTATTTTTCATAGATTAGGCGTTGCTATTCAAAAAGGTGTTGGAGCCCAGCTTGTTGCTAGGTTACCAACCAAAAGCTTTGTATAATGATTTTATCCGAAATATTAAATATATATTTCTTATTTTATAATTTTAAAAGTAATATTATATTTCATTTTATAAATTTCATTTGAGTTGAGTTTTGTATTTTATTAAAATCTTTTGGAACGAAAAATCTAGTACTACACGAGTGGCGGTCCAGAAATTTGGACTTGCTAGCTGGATCGGACCCGACCCACAAGGTCAAATCCATGTCCGCTGGAAATCCGAAAATCCGGGTTGTCACAAAGTTTTGTTCGAGTGTCTTTTTTTCTTGAAAATTATTTAGATTGAAAACAAAAACAAAGGTTACATAGGATCATCTAATGTGTTGGTTGCCCTTATCCCATTACAATGCATTGAGATATTGGCTTCTACCAACATACTATTGACCTCATTTACTGGACTAAAGTTCATAACAGAATTTGAAAAAACAAAATCCAAAAGCAAAGTATTAGAAATGAAGATAGGCATTTGTAATCAAATTTATGTATCCCCATTTGTGTGCCTCTTTTGCCAAGGTATCAACTACTTCATCGCATCTCCTGTTTTTAAAGACAATTCCCAAAAAGTTATTGCAAGACTGAAGAATCGTCACTGCCTTTGAAACTATCGCCTGATTCCTCCAAAAGATGTTGTTGGACTTGTTATGTGCATAGAGAGTTTGCCTTTCATAGTCCCCTTCAATCCAGAAATAACTTAGCTCCATACTCTTTGCCCAACAAGCTGCTTCCAGCAAACTCAAAGCCTCTGCTTCTTCTGCAGTGAATGCTCTGATGGACCCAGCTTTAGCTTGTACAACTTCTTCTGTTTCATTTCGCAAAACTATACCATATCCAGCAGGTGAGATGTTATCAATCTAAGAAACATCAAAGTTAATATTTAATTGATTAGTTTTAGGTTTTGTCCATCATACATCTTATAAGCTCATTTGAACTTTGTGCATCACAATTAGAAATTGTTCCATTTCTAAGTCTTACATGTGTAAAGGTTTTCAAAGTGGACCAGAAATTTATATGTCTTTGAACAACAAAAGAAAATTGAAGACTGCTAGTAGTTGATTTAGATTGAAAGATCCTTAAATATCTTTCTTTCGAAATCAACCAGCACTTGGTTGCCATAATTTTCACCATTATTATCACTCTTGCGATCCAGTTTTCATACATATGTGCAAAGAAAAAGTTAACATCATTATTTGAATTAATGTCTACAAGAGGAGGTAACATGGCCACTGATTTAGCATAAGGGAAATCAAAAAATAGACGTTTAAGGGATTCACATTCATCTTCACACAAAACACAATTCATATATATATCTTTTATTATATTGGCCTAATTTTTTTCCTAACTAGCAAAGCATTACGTATACATTTCTATAAAAATATTTTAATTCTCTATGATATATTCTGTTTCCAAAAGGACTTCCAAAAGGTTGTAATATAAGTACTCGATGCGATCATAGAAGGATTTTTGAGTTTCAGGTACATGGATTTAACTATAAAGTTTTCATTCTTGGTGAGTATCCACCTAAGTTTATCTGTTTTCATCACTCCTTGACAGTTAGTAGATATTCTGATGCTAAGTATCTTTTCAGCTATATAATCTTGAAAGTTAAACTTTCATTTCATTCCATTTCTTCGTATTAGAGTCTAGTAACTCAGATACAAGTGTTAAAGAATTTAATTGAGAACCAAAATGTGTTAACAGGTTGCTTTCCATACCTGGAGTCCATTTTATGACCTAATGCTTATTGACTTACCGTCACCTAGCTCGCAGCAGCTGTGTTTATGAATCAAAGATATCCCCTGTAAAATGCATCCCCATATCCAAGATGCATTCAGTGCTTCTTGGAATGGAAAACAAGAGAGTTTTTAAAGTATTTCTCCTTTAGAACAGAAGATAATAGAGAATTTTTATTTGTTGTCAATCCCAAGAGAGTTTGGAAATCATTGCTTTATTTATCTTACTTGTTTCTTTAAAACCTAAACCTCCGAATTCAACAGGTTCGCAAAGAAAGTCCCAGCTAATATGATAAAATATTTTCTTTTTTGCCCACCAAAATTCTCTTTGAATGGCATTGATTTTCTCTGTAATTTTTTATTGGAAGAGAGAAACACCCCATTTAGTAAATAGGAAGACTAGACAAAACAGATTTAATTAGAACTGATTTACTTGCCTGGACCATTGTTCTGACATTCCATCTTTGAGCTCTGTTTTCCATATTAGTTACAATCTTATCAAAAGTTTTTTATTTTCGATATATTAACGAATAAGGGTGCTCCTAGATAAGTGTCAGAGATGCTTTTTTTTAACACCTTATCATGATTCTTTGGTGTTTGGAATGTATCTTTTTATTGGAAAACAAATCCCCAATTTTTAGAGAAATAAATCAGCTATCCTGATGCATTACTGAACTAGGTTATTATGTTTAGTAAGTTCTTACAACTTACTAGACTAGCTTTGAGAAATGCATACATTCGTCTGCGAAAAGTAAATGAGAAATAAGAATACTATATTTGGAAATTTTTATACCCGTTATATGTTTATTGTTCTCTATAGCAGTAAGAAGCCTAGAAAAAACATCCATACAAATTAAGAAAATATATGGGGAGAGAGGGTCTCCTTCCATGAACCCTCGAGATGGGGTGAAAAAGCTCTCAGGTGAGCCATTAAGCAAAACTGCGATGGAAGCAGTAGAGAGACATTGGTATATTATGATACACCAATCTTTACTGAAACCAAAAGCAGTTAAGGTTTGTATCAAAAAGTCCCAACTGACTCTATCAAAAGCCTTTGACATGTCAGATTTTATTCCTAGCCCTCAATATTTAATTTTTATTTTCTTTAGAGAATGAGTTACTTCATGAGCCACAATAATATTATCTGCAATTTTTCTTGAAGACAAAATTGCTGACCGGTAAGGTGAGATCATTCTTTCTAGGAAAACTTTGAACCTATTTGCTAACAGTTTGGATAATATCTTGTAAAGGGTATTACTTAAACCTATGGGTCTGAGGTCATTAGGTGATTTGGGTTATTTTTGTGATTAAGAATAAAAAAGTCTCATTTAGTTTAGGATTTATCTTTTTGGTTTTGAAAATCTCTTGTATGATGACAATTATTTGGTTCCCTACTAAGCTCCAGTTGCTAGTTTGAAGAAACTCATCGGGAAGCCATCCGGTCCCGGTGATTTATTTAAATTTGGCTTCATATATTTAACTACCAACCAAATTTCTTCAGCAGGTGGAAGCTCAAGTAGAGCAGCGTTATCCTGTTCAGATATAACTTTTGGTATTAAATCCATAAGTTCTTGATCATGTATAATAGAAGAGGTAGTAAAAAGTGCTTCAAACTGCAATTTGAGTTCTTCGGCAATCTGGGGTTTTTGCTTTAATATATCCCCATTTTGACTCAGTAAACAATCTATTTTATTTCTTTTCCTTCGTTCAAGTGTTTTTATATGGAAATACTTAGTATTCCTTTCACCTAGTTTAACATAATTGTCACGTGAGAGCTGTTTTGAGATTGGTTCTTACGTATCATACAAATGTTCAAGCTCAGGGTATATGTTATTTAAAAGAAATTTTTTATTTAAATTTTTACTATTAGGTTGAATATTTTCAATACTTTTCAGAAGTTTAGAGATTTTTTTGGTGGTACTCCGAGGACATTTTTCCGCCATATTTTTAGATTTTCTCCTGAAGTTTAAATTTTGAAGTACCACCTAAGTGGCATTCAGCAAGAAAGAATCCCAAGTATTCATTATTAGTTGAATACAAGAACTTTTCTTGAACCAGGTATCAAAAAATTTGAATGTCACCAACAGATTATTATTTGATTCCTGGTATAGGTCTAATCTAATTGGACTGTGATCTGAACCAAAAAAAGGAAGATGGGTGAGATAAGATTCCGGAAACTGGCTTATCCAATCATCATTGGTATAAGATTTATCTAGTCTCTCCTGGATGTTTTTTACACCTTCCATTAGTTGTTCAACGTAAAAATGTTTCCTTTAAAACCTAAGTCAGATAGGCCAGCTCTTCGCAAAAGTCTTAGAAAAGGTTCAACTTCCATATTATTGACAAGCAATCCTCCTAATTTCTCATAAGGACTAAGGACTTAGTTGTAATCCCCTATTACAACCCACGGCATTACTAGAGAGAGCTACCTTATAACAGATCCTAGAGAAGATGCAGTCATAATAGTGAAAGTTCTGTAGATTTAGTAATTGGACCCAGATCGAAATAAACTTAAGAGCATCTCTTTCAATTAGACCATCAGAGAATATGGGGCACATAGGAAATGCATCATCATAAACCTTCCATTGTCTATAAGACAGTATTAGAGCTATGTGTTCCCTCTGTTGAAATTCAACTAGAAACAAAATCTCAAAAATAAAAGAAATTTTGAATTAATCCTAGGACCCCATCTATATTTTAAAGCATATTTGATGTAGTCTTTATCAAAGATAGATGTGGAGAAAACTCCGCCAGTTAACAACATCAAGAATCAGAGGAAATAAAGGTGAAGGAGGTAAATCTCTAGTGGAAGCACGACTTAAGATTGGTTGAGCATTTAAGGGATGTAGCCCCACAGGCAACAACATTGGTAAGTTACTAAGTTCATTTAAGAAACACATAAAAGCAACAGAAATACTAAATGATGAAGGACAAAATCAGATGGAACAAACTCTTTCGAAGAATAGTTTAAGCTGGTAGGTGAGTCGTTTTGGCAAGATATGTGCTAGTGAAGCCTAATGATCTGTTTAATAAATGACTTACAAAATGGTAATATTTCTTACTGATATATGGTTTGGGAAATATGTAGTAGTCTAAGATTGTTTGCTTTAATGGATAGCTAGAATCAGTTACAGTTTCAAACTCTTTACTTGGATCTGTATACACCTAAAATTACACAAAAACATCAGATTCTAGTCCATCCTTAACTAGTTCTTCATGAATCTAAATACCCATTTTTCTTTCATTTTCTGATACATAAACAGAGCTCTGTTTTGATTGGTTCTTGTGTAACCTCTGATCATTGAATTTCATAATATAACACTTCGGTTTTTAGAAAAATGGGAGGACTAGTGGGTCTACTGTGTATATTAGTTGACTTGTTTCCATTATATTTTTAGATGCATACTTTGTTATTTCTATGTAACTCTTCTGGGTAACCTATTTAAATGTTTTTCCTTTGTCGCTTGTTCTTCGAAAATATTAGTTTTTCTTGATAATATTTCTAGGAAAGTCATTTAAGGAAAAAAATGTGAATTGATTCTCCGAGATCGTAGTTAAGTGCAGGAACAAATGATGCAATGTTTGCAAATCTTATGTAATTATTCCACTTTAACTGCCCAGTTAGTCAAAAGTCCTTATTTACAGTTTACCTTTGGTTATACGTAGAGTGTGGACTCTGAAGTGATCTTTGTGTTGGTAGCTTTTTATTGTTGTGCTTAGTGGAATTAGAACACAAGTTCAGCATCTTTTCTTGCACTCTTGTAGTTATTTATTATCGTTATTACTTTTTTTTTTTTTGATATCACATATCCATTTGGCTCATATTCAAGTACTTTTGATGATTACTCATTGAATCTTATTTTTACATACAACTGAAGAGTAATAAACTAGAAGTATTGATGTCATTCTATTTCTTTTGAGACTGATCTTCACATTAGGAAGAGTCACTAAACATGGTTTAGTTTGTGCAGGCTTAGTATGAGCAAACATGGTTGAGATTACAGAAGAGATGTCAACGAGACCTCATATTCCCTCTCAAGATGCATCTCAATCTGTGCAACGAAGGGTTAGTAATGTTGCATCTCCACCACCTCCACCTCCACCATCTTCTCAACCTGAGGTCAGAGAAAGTAGGAAGCGGAAGTGTACATCTTGGGTATGGGAGCATTTCACGAAGAGTGTTGATGATGATGGTATTAAATGGGGGAAGTGTAACCATTGTGAAGGTGGTAAGTATAAGGCTGGTGGTAAGGAGTATGGAACATCAAATTTGAACTATCATTTGTCCAAGTGTAAGAAATATTTAGCTACACTAGAATCTGCGCAGTTGGGACAACATTCTCTCGATCAGCCTAGTAATCTGGGAGATCAGCAACAAATGGTTGGGGTTACGTTTTGTCAAGAAGCATGTAGGAGAGCCTTGATAAAGTTCATTATCACAGATGGAAAATCTTTCCGAATGGTTGAAGGTGAAGGGTTCATAGCATTTTGTAGGTATCTTGAGCCGAGGTTCAAACTTCCATCTCGGATGACCGTCTATCGAGATATCTGCAGACTGTTTGTGACTGAAAAGGCTAATTTGGTGAACTATTTCAAGGTGAACAAGGTTAGTGTTTGTCTCACAACAGATACTTGGACGTCCATTCAGAACTACAACTACATGGTAGTTACTGCTCACTTTATCGATGACCACTGGAAGTTATACAAAAGAATCATATGTTTTTGTTTAATCACTAGTCATGGAGGTGAACATATTGGAAGAACATTGGAGAAGTGTTTGATAGAGTGGGGGATTGAGAGAGTGTTCACCATCACTTTCGATAATGCATCTGCAAATAAAAAAGCAATAGAATATGTCAATGAGAGAGTTGTAAGTTGGGGATCGTCAATTTTTGGAGGTAAACATTTACATGTCAGATGTGCTGCCCACGTATTAGCTTTAGTTGTTAAGGATGGGTTGAAGAAGTATCATACTTCAGTGGCCAGAATCAGGTCAGTGGTTAAATATGTCACAGAGAGGTTCTTAGAAGCTGTATCTATCGAAAGAATAGATTATAAAAAGGGATTAATGTTAGATGTGAAAACAAGATTGAACTCCATTTATTTGATGTTGGATACTGCGGAAAAATATGAAAAGGCCTTTATAAGGTTAGGACGGTCAGATAAAGCATTTCGTGAGAGGTTTATCTTCGATATTCCCGATGAACCAGAAATGGATAATATTGATGATACTGACAGTACATATTTTTCTGATGAATTAGAATCTAGTTCATCTGATACTGATGCTCCTGAAGAACCCTTAGCTGGTCGGAGAAAAGCCAAGAAGAAAAAGCCTCGCGTGCATGCTCCTGAAAAGTATGATTGGGCTAATGCTCGAGTCCTAGTTCAGTTTCTACAGGTATTTTATCTTTCTTTATCAACCATTGTAGAACTGATTGCATGATACAAAACAAGGTATGAAACCAGTAGATAGATTGTACACTGCGATAAACAAGGTCTCATTCTCTTTAACTATCAACATGATTATAAATATTTTCAGCTGACTAGCCGTAGATGCATAATATATTAATTTAAATTATTCTTAACTTTTGATGATTACTCGTTGAATCTTCTTTTTACATACAACTGAACTGGGTTAAGAAATTTACTGAAATCGTTGATAATCTTCTTTTTACATACAACTTTTGATGATTACTCGTTGAATCTTCTTATACATGTCACTATCAGTTGTCACTTGTCACTAATACAAGATCTTCAAACTAGTATCACACTGGGTCTTTGTTGCTCCACAGTACAAGTGGTTGTATTAGTATTATCCCATTAGAAACATATGCACATGTACAATCCTTCAATTTCAGATTGAAGATTGCACTGGGGACGAATATCACAGAGCTGGGTACCCAGCTTCTTAGACCAGTAAACTTGGTACCTGTTATGGAATTCAGAACCAGGGTTATTTATCATTTCTTGCCTCGTCTGTGTTTATGTTTTTTTCACATTTTCTAGACAACTTTTGATGCTTACTTAGATAACAATTAGTATTGTTTCTACAGGTATTTTATGAATCCACTGTTGAGTTCACTGGTTCTACCTATGTCACTTCGCATACATTTTTGGAGGAAATTAGTGATGTCTGTGGAGATTTAAATGATTTGCAAAAAGCTCATGATCCTTACTTAAGCCATATGGGTGAGAAGATGTTAGTAAAGTACAACAAGTATTGGGGTGAGTATGAAAACATGAATCCTTTATTGTTTATTGTTGTGCTTCTTAATCCAAGAGAAAAAGAACGTGGATTGCAAGTAATATTATAAGAATTGATTATGCATGATATTCCTTGGATGAAACAAAGATGGTAAAAAATTGGTTAGATAAAGTGAAAGAGGATTTTAATGAATTATATACAGCTTATAAGACAAAATATACAGGTGTAGGAAGTGTGTTAGCCTCGTCAGAATCAGTAGGTGAAACTGGTGGTAATCCTAGTCAAGAGAGTTCTAGTTCTACGATACATAGAAAGAAAAAACATAAGGCACATAAAGAAGAACGTAAAACCCATCTGTCTACAATGGAGGATTTTGACAAATCAGAGGTGGAAAGATATTTATCGGAGCATATTTACTCACCAACAAAAGACAAGAAAGAAGGTTCAAATTTTGATATATTGACTTGGTGGAAAATCAACACTGCAAGGTTTGATATTCTGTCACTCACAGCAAGAGACATACTTGCGATTCCCTTCTCTTCAGTTGCAAGTAAATCCGCTTTCAGTACTGGAAAGAGAATTCTTGGTCGCTTCTGAAGTTCTTTAAGGACCCGACTGTGGAAGCATTGATTTTACTTCAAAACTGGTTGCGGACACCAATTGACATGGATCCTTCTACATTTGGAGCTGAGGAAAACGAGGATGACGTCTTAGAGTCAGGTATACAACTTTCCCTGATCATTAATTTATGTAAATACATTATACTTCTGCTAACTACTTAAATTTGATGATGAATAAAAACCTTAGGTCCCTTAGAACTTAATAACATCCCTACTTGGTGTGTATCTCTTCCCTATCTTACTTTGTGGATAGTTGAAGCATATGTAGCTAGTGGTCCTAAACTGGTAAGACCAACTGAGATTACACCTTACATTATTCTGATTCAGCATTGTATTTTCCTTCCTTGTGATTGGTTTCGAGATAGAAAACGTTTTTGGTTATCAATAGACATGTATGTATGCTCTTAAACTTTTCTAACCTTCAAGTTTGTTAGGAAACATGGTACAGGTTCTGTCTAGGGAAACCATTGTTTTTCTTTTCCTTTCATATAGATTTATTTGGTTTCTCTTGATATCTTAGTTAACTTCTCATTGTCAATGACCTTAGCTAAAGGTGTAACAGACTAACAGATGTTTTTTTTGGGGCTATCAAAAATTCTAAACTGGTGAGCATGAAAACTAATAGGTTTCTTGATACCGATTACTGATTAATATTGCTGCATAAGATTTGAATAACTAGATACAGTTGATTTCGTGATAAGCATATGAGATAGTTAACTTGTCAGATGGAGTATTCTGTTGGTTAATAGTCTTCTTTCTACCTGAAAAAGCGGGGGTCTAACAACACCATCCAATATTTCACTTAGCAATATGTATGGACAAACTCGAATATACTTTTAAGAGAATCAACAAGACTCAATTAATTAAAAGTATATCAACGAGTTTATATCTCTGTCTTGATTTGATTTACTCAAGCAGGAACTGCGAGTTCTAATCAAATACAAGGAATAACTCGGATGGTACCAAAGACCAATATCCGAGGATCAATCAATGACAATCAACAACCAAAGGTTGGATTACTCTAATTGATGATCTAACGCACAACCTGTATTAGTTCAATTATAAAAATAAAACAATATAATACGGAAACTGAAATAACACAGACACCAGAAATTTTGTTAACGAGGAAACCGCAAATGCAGAAAACCCCGGGACCTAGTCCAGATTGAACACACACTATATTAAGCCGCTACAGACACTAGCCTACTCCAAGCTAACTTCGGACTAGACTGTAATTGAACCCCAATCAGTCTCCCAATGATCCAAGGTACAGTTTTACTCCCTACGCCTCTGATCCCAGCAGGATACTGCGCACTTGATTCCTCTAGATGATCTCACCCACAACTAAGAGTTGCTACGACCCAAAGTCGAAGACTTGATGACAAACAAATCTGTCTCACACAGACAAGTCTATCAAAGATTTAATCTTTCTCCCACAGATAAACCCTAAAAGGTTTTGTTCCGTCTTTTGATAATAATCAAGGTGAACAAGAACCAATTGATAATCCGGTCTTATATTCCCGAAGAATAGCCTAGAGTTATCAATCACCTCACAACAATCTTAATCGTATGGTAGCGAAACAAGATGTTGCGGAATCACAAACGATGAGACGAAGATGTTTGTGATTACTTTTTATATCTTGCCTATCGGAGATATCAATCTCAAGCCAATAAATATGATTGTACTCGTACGATAGAAGATACAAGATCAGATCACACAACTACGATAAAGTAGTATCGGTCTGGCTTCACAATCCCAATGAAGTCTTTAAGTCGTTAACCTGGTTTTAGAAGAATAAAACCAAAGGTTAAAGGAGAACCGACTCTAGCACGCAAACTAGTATCACACGTAAGGTGTGGGGATTAGTTTTGCATTGATGCTAGATGTCCCCTTATATAGTCTTTCAAATCAGGGTTCGCCATTAAGTTACCTAGGTAACAAAGCAATCAATATCCACTGTTAGATGAAAACCTGATTTATATTCAAGCTAATATTTCTCAACCGTTAGATCGAAAACTTAGCTTGTTACACACAATTGAAATGCACGCTTCTAGGTTTGTTAACCGTACCCCAAAAGTATGCACTTGTTGGTTCAATAATAGTTAACCAAAAGGTTATCCATATGAGAATTTCATATCAACCATGTTCTTCTTCACCATAACTAGTTCACATGACTCAAATGAACTAGTTAGAGAGTTGTTCAATTGCAAGGAATTCTTATGTAACTACAAGACACAATTGAAGCAAAGATGATTTGATTCACTCGAATCGGTTCATGAACTTTTATAGGCACGGTTTGCAAACTGCATTCCTTAGTATTTTTAAGTTTAAGCTCAGAAATCATCTTCAGATATATAACCTTCTTAAGTTCGCAGACTTGGTTCGCGGACTTAAGTTACCGGGCAGAGTTTACAAACTCCAGCAGAAATTCTCGGGATGAGAACATCGCCGGTTCGCGGACTGAGTTCGCGGATTTAGCTTCACGCACTAGTTTGTTAACTCCAGCAGAAATTCTCGGGTTTGAGAACTTCGGCAGTTCGTGGACTGAGTTCGCGGACTTGGCTCACGCCATTCTTCTGGTTCTCTTGATCAACAAAGTTCGCAAACTTTGGTTCAAGGAATAAGACTTATGCATAAATATGTTTCCACAACAATGCTTATGTCCACCATTGGTTATGTAATCTAAACTCTCATTCCAATCATTGAAACATTCTTCGTCAAAGCAATTTTCAAAGTGATAGAAACATATCATGACTTTCGTCACTAGGTAAAGATAAACTTGGTCGAAGCGAAAATCTTACCAACACATATTTCGAGATGTAGATAGGCGAGGTATACTCGGCTCAAAATACCAACTGCGTATAATCAAAGTCTATATATAGCATACGACTTTTTGTCTCAAGAAGTAGGAGATAGAATATATAAACTTTTGAGTGATATATAAGTTCAAGTCTTCACATACCTTTTTGTCGAGAAGTTCCACCGGTTCCTTGAGTACTTCTTCTTCTTATATGATGAATTTCCATGAAGTCCTTGAGCTCAACTACACTTTCTATCCTAGTCCTAGACTTAGCTATAGTAGACTAGAAATCAAGACTTATAGTTTTGATCACTAACATTGACAAACATGCTTGAGATAGCAACGCATGCGAGTACGACCGAGCAATGCTCTAACACTACCTTAGACTTGAGACACTCTCTTTCTCACCACTCTCTTTCGAACAAACTATATATATGTTGTAGTAGCAAGCTGTGTATTCACCCAATAAAATTATAAAGCCTTGTTGAGTGGAAGATTGTTGTGAAGGTGTTCTTTGTTATTCTGATGTTATGTAATTCGCCAACTAGTGTGTTTTTAAGTTCTACTGCATTGTTGATATGTTACGACTCTTAATTAATCTTTGTTAATCGGCTTTGATATGTAGCGTATAAAGAGATTTTGATGTTGATTGGCTTTATCTGTTGTTATGCAGCTTTATTTGGTGATCTTAGTACGTATTCCATCATTGTAGATGATGATTGAAGAAGAAGGTCATATGAAGAGCTTTTGATGATGATACTCTTATATGAAGAACAAGGTTACGTGAAGAACATGGAATTATGCTGGCATTCATCGTCGATTTTGAAAAAAATAGAACTTTTGTTTCTTGAGACTACAAATGGCTTTGTGCCTAGCTGGATGCTTTTGTTTGTTCATTTTTCCCTTGTTAGATTGGCAGTACCATTAGATAGGTTGGCTCTTATTTGCTGTGTTGTTGCAAGATTTTTTTTTTGTTTTTTGGGAAGTATTTTTTGTATACACAATCAAGGTACTAGTAACCATAAATTCCAGAACAACGAAAACTAAATAAATAAAAAAAAACGGTTATACCCGTCACCCTATCCTACCCGAGCCGCCAATTAATGGGTCGGGTAGGATCTTACCCGCTTAATGGCGGGTAGGATGACGGGTAAAAAATTTCTTACCCACCAGTTAGCGGGTAGTGTGGCGAAAATAGGCCATATCCTACCCACCCTACCCGTTGTGCAACCCTAGTAAGTTTATTTAAGAAACACAGAAAAGCAATAGAAATCAAATACTGAATGATGAAGGACAAAATCAGATGGAACAAACTCTTTCGAAGAATAGTTTAAAAGAAAGGGATAAGAAGTTCTATTGCAATGAAAAGTTTGCAAGAGAACTGGGATAGCGACTACAGATGTGCATGAGAGGCATTAAATAGCAAAAAGTGGAAACCAAAATTACTTCAGTTAAATGGACACGCTTAGAGAGAGAGACAAAAACCTATGTGGTAGAGGTAATGCTTCATATTGTTATGCAATATGGTTTAGCCGTATGAGGTAAGATTGGAGGAAGTACAGTCTTAGCTGTCATTTGTATAAGACAAAAAAAAAACTTTTAGTTGCTCTAAAGATGCCACTGTTGAAACTAGATTAGATAAACAACAATTGGATTGGAAACCACTAAGGCTGCACAAGACCCGATCCGGAACCGGAAAACCCGGACCGGAACCGGTGTTGCCGGGACAGGTAACGGGAATGGAATACAAGAACCGGTGTAGAACGGGACATGTACCGGTTCTTACCTTATTCCCGGTCACCCCGGACCGGTAGTACCCAGTAGTAACCTGAGCCATAAATTATAAGATCACCATCAATCTTAACCGTCCACTAAGCATCAATATCACTCGATTCTCCTTAAGAAAAAACTCTTCACTTCTTCAGTCTCCTGTTCTTCTCTTTCCTTCTCTTATGTTCTTTTTCTTATACGACTTTGGCGATTCAGAGAATTCAAAATAGATGGAGATATTTTCGTAGATGCTTCAAAGGAATCAGTTGAACCGAGAGCTGATAATCGGGATGTTGATGAACATAGAAGAATCGATGGTGGTGACGAGATCGATTGAACTCAAAAGATTGAAGAAAAAGGTAAATCAGAATGAATAGAATTAGGGTTTGTATAATTTTATTTCTGAATTGGTGTTATTATTGTAAGTTGATGAAGAAATTGCAGTTGTTGATTTTGATTGAAGTATTATCAGAAATTAGGTTTCTTAAATGTGTTTGGGGTGTTTTCAGAAATTGGAAAAATGGGATTTGATTTAAGTGGATGTAAGTTGAAATTAGAATTTGGTATTGAGTTAATTAAAGGTATTAGATTTGAGATTACATGTGAAATCAAGTCTTAGTCAGTGGATTGATATCTCAGGGGTATTAGGGTTTGAGGATTTTGAGTGAGGAATCGAAACATGTGAAGGGGTTTGTTCAATTTAGTTTATGTAGTTAGCGTTTGCATGTTAATTTGAGTAACAGGAAGAAAGGTTGGATGTGTTGGTCCTTCAGGTCAAGGAAGAGATACCGGTGAAACTCAAGTTCTGATAAACTCAAGTAAACTCATCATTTACTTCATATGTAATTTACTTTGTTTACTTCATATATAATTTACTTTGTTTCAAGTTGTAATAAATGGAACTGGGATTGGTATTTTGATTTGTGATGGTGTATTGAGAAGAAATAATATCTGAATTGGGTAAAAACCCGGTACCGGAGTGGAACCGTCCAGTCTCACCGGTACAGGTAAAACTCCAGGTACAGGTACAGGTACCGGTCCTCAAAGTGAGGAACCGGTCAATACCAGGTATAGGTACCGGGTTCACAAGAAACCCGGACTGTACCGGCTCATGTGCATCTCTAGAAACCACCATGCAAAAACATTGTAGCAATGCGGAAAAGTCCAACAAAGAAAAACGACCAGTGTCACAATCCTACAGATGCTTAAGGAGCAAACCCAATCACCAAAATCACGAGATCAACAAGAAAATGATTTTTTTGTTTTTAATTTTTCTTTATAAAAAAATGTGACCAGTGTCAAATTTAAAGTTTGATAAGAACCAGCATCTTAAAAACCAAAAAATGACTGATTTGTTCATTTAAGGGAAAGATAAAAGAAAAGATTGACGAGTGTCAAAAAAATTACTCCTTCTCAGAATAGCTCAGCAGTTCTAAGTTCAAATTCAATTTTTTTTGTTATAATAATATTATTTTATAAATTTGACCGTTTTGAACTTCTTTCCCAAACACCCTCACTAATCATAACAAAAACCCACCGCAAGAAAAACTCATCGCTATCAAAAAACATCCAGAGACAAAAAAAAACTGCAAACTCATTCAATAATGAATTGGATCAGCCAGAAAAGGATTTGAGGATTATCAATCAATAATAAGTAACGTATAAGAAAAGGATTGACCAACGTTTTTAAAACAACATTTAGTAATGGGGATAAAAAAAGAAAATTCGAAAATATAGATGAATTTAGAGTATAAGATGTATAGAAGACTTCATAATATTTTCAAAGGATTCAAGTATACATATGACTCTCCTAGATTTAAGGAAACGGACCTACACACTGGTAACACAGGAATCCTGATGTCTACATTGCTTACGGTTTAATCAATTGATTGATATAAAGAAAGATATTTGTTACAGAGGCAGAGTCGAGATTATATACTCGATTGAATTCTTCTCTCAACTATCAACACTCTTAACCTCACACGTGCATAGCACACGACTATTACATGACTTGTACACGGACAGTACACACTCACAGGACTATGCTATTACACACTACACATATTCAATCACTCAAAAGAGGGGAAAAAAAGATGGCCATTATTCTACTTCATGAGTTAATTTATGAGTGTCGTGATCACCATTTGCATCATTTATTAACTTATCAAAATACTGAAGCTGAAGCTGACTTTACAGAAGAAATCTTGGAGGCCCATAGTAAAGGAGAGCAAGGTTTTACCATTTCATTAAGCATTCAGAATGCTATGGCGACGTCTAAAACGAAAGGCCAAGAAAACAAGAGGAAACTATCTCCAATCTCTACTATTATCCTAGATATATCTAAGAAAAGATTTTGGAATATGTTTTTTCAAAGATTAGGATGATAAGTTCTAATGGAATTTTATTGTAACTGATTTACTGATTTTTTATTTCAAAACATCTTAATTGAGATACTGAAAAATTGCAACAAAACAGGAATGAATAAAAAACTTTTGAAAAGTTTTACCATGTATTTTTAAAAAGAAAACTGACAGGGAAGATCTATAGGAGAAAAAGGTAGTCTAAAAATGAAGAGAGATGATTGCAATTCCATAATTTTGGCGCTTCAGATCTTGACTATGAGGCTCATAGAGAAATTTACTCCATAACCGAGCTTAGAGAGAGGAGAGAGGATAAAAACTTGAGTTTGTAAAATGGAAAAAAAGAATATTTTTAAAATGCATGTATGATCGAAGAATATAAATACCTAATCGAAGAACTAATATAAGCTAATTAGAAAACATTATATGCAAAAACAGTGTACATGAACAAGTTGCAGTTTTACTCTTGATGTGGTGATTTGCTTAATGGGAAACCGAACTCTAATGAACCCAAGTTACGGATTCATTCTTGGTTGATATTTTCATCGGGAAGTAGATTTTCATCGGTGTTCATAATTAACTATAATGTACTCACATGTCAAAGAAGATTAATTTGATTTGGTTGGAAGTACTACAAATAAAATTAAATTAGGGTTATGAATATAAAAATATGAAATTTATTTTCTAAATTTTGTCTCGAGATTCATCCGTGTCTATGATGTAATATCCAGCGGTTAAAAGGTGAGCTCTTACAGAAACTGCCACGATGATGACCTCGTCACAACAAGACTCGTGCTTTTTATCCAAAATATTTCGAAAAGTCCCCAACTTTTAAAAGCTGGGAGAGGAGCATAAGATTCGGTCTCACCTGAATTTAATACTTGATTTATCTTACATATCTCTATTTAATTTTATAAATGACAAAATTACCCTTAAATTTATAAACAATCAATTTTTTATCCATATTTAATTGCATGTGAATGATGAATTTTGAGAAGTCTTAATGAGTTCTATAGTTTCAGTTCAAGATTGGAGTGTGTTGAAGCAGTAATACTTTTGATAGAAACTCACATATCTTAATGAGGAAGTGGGCCACTTCCTATGAGAATATGAGCTTCGATTCTCTAGTGCATTATGAGAATACGTCCAAGACCAAAATGGACATAATGACACGAACTTTGCAACGCCAAAAGGATATCATGTGTGGTTGTTATCATAAATTACACCAAACGTTAGCAGTTCAAGACATCACATTCACTGTCTCTAGCAAGTAGTTTCGCTAATTTCTCTCTAAGGGTTCAAGACTTTATGAACACCTTTTCCTATATGGTATATTCCGCTTTCCGATTTTTCGATTTTTATTGGAATTTCATTCATGTGGGGGATTGTTGGAGAAAATGAGTTTAATAAAATGGTTTTTGATCTTGGTATGGTTTGATCTAATGACCCAAGGGTAAAACTAAAAAGGAAACTATATGGGTGGTTTGTTATGGGCGCGCAAACGACACATGCCTTTGAACGTGGGCTTGTGGACATATGCGCATATGTGCGTGTAGGCGTCAACCAAAATATATTTTTGATAAAATAAATAAATAATATTTTACAAAATACTTTCTTTCATTGTTTTATTTATGGATAATTCTTTTTCCTATTTTAACTTAATTTTTTTTTCCAGGAAACCAACAACACCCTAGATAGTTGTTTTTCTTATATAAATAAGAACTCAAGTTGTGTTGAAAATTTGCATCCAGAAGCGGATACTATCCTGTCTTCTTTTTACATATTCTTGATTTGTTTTTCCCATTGCGTTTTTATTTACTCCACAAGAGTGGGTAGCTTGCGTTTTGCTAACACGAGCTATATCAGACAGTCTCATCCTGAACACATCTTCGCCCGTGTGGGTTTAGCATTGCTCATTCTTGAGTATACCCGCGAACTTAGAGACAACTTATTGAACCTGTGACTCTGCCCTCGTCAAGTTGTTCGTGGTAAAGTTATTTCCGTTCAGTATTTCATTAACGTTGTTGTTCATTGTTGTAAGGATTCAACAATACCTCTCATTTATGTATAGATTTCTACGATGATGTTTATTTCCCAACTGAGCGCGAACGACGTTGGATCGATCCCACTCGAGCACGTAAGCATTTACTTTAGTGATGCAACCACTCCGGTTTAAAAGTTTTTTATTTTGTTTTTGCGTTTCTTCATTTTTGAAAATAAAGGGAGATTTTCGTATATTTTCATAAATGTTTGCAGTTTACCAGAAAATTCTACAAGCACGTCTTTTCCCAAACCATTCATGGATGTCTTTTGAAGGTGTCTGTTGGAGATGAAGATACATCTCCAATAAACATGAAACCCTTTATAAATTGCGAAGGCTTTCTACCATTTCAATACATTAAAATCTTTGATTTCTTTTCTCTCTAAGCATCATCAAAATCTAATAATTGTGTGTTCTTTGTTTGGTCAAGAAAGTACAACCCTTGAATCCAATAACATTGTCAGGCTTCATAATATCCTGGAAATATTATTTCGTTGACCAATCATACTTGCCAATTATTTGGAGAGGGTAGAAATATTTGGTGAAAAGAATCGCAAGGCCTTAACCCCGTTGTTACAACACTCTTTTATGTTCTCTAATTTGTCATCCTCTAATGCCTATTTTCCAACATACTACACTGTATAGGCTCACCAGGTCCCCAAATGTGTATGTTGTCTGTACCTATGCAGAATCCATCCGGTTAAAAAGGGAAAACTCTAGACATGGGACAACTGTTATTTCCAGATATAGGACAATAAATTTGGGCCTTTAATCATTCCCCTCTTCACCCCATTACTAATCCCGGTGTTAGAATCATTCCACTCTCAACCATTAAGATTGTGCCACCTCATGTCCCAGATTTGGACAAGGCCCTGTTATCCCAGCTGTAGGCGCTTCCAATAAATAGCAAGGCAGCCCATCAGGAGGTGTTCCTCTGAATCCATTCCACTTGCTCACAACTACTGGTGGTATCTCCTTATAAGAACCCTGATTTTGGGCATACCAAAATCTTCTTAGGCATATAAAGCACTAGTCCTAACTTGGGTGACCTTATAAGGGGTACCCTATGGGGTGGTTGAATTACCTATATGCCCTTAAATCCTTTAAATTACTACTAATCTATCCCTAAACCTAATACAAAACCTATAATCAACTACACCTAAAATCAGTTTCATTCACCTTCTTCTTCTTCCTCTCCACAACCGAACTCATTCACCCTTCCCTTTCTTTTTTTTTCATCGCGGAAATTTAATTGTCGATTCGTGAAACTTTAATCGACGATTAAACTCATCTATATAATGGGTCGTCATAAGGCAGTATCTCGTTCAAATCGATCGATTGAACAACCTATTGACGAAGAAGAAGATTTAGAGAGTGAAGAACAAACTCAAAATCAACCACAAAATCAACCGGAAGAAGAGATTGAAGAAGAATCAACTCCGGAAATGAGAATAAGAAGGTTAGTTCTACAAACCCATCTCATATTTGATGTTTTTGATTGTTTTGGTCGAAGATTTAGATGTGCACCGAGCTGTTCTTGGAACTGAACCCTGAAAGTGCATATGAACGACTCGGCGTAGATCTGAAATCCGTTTTGAGCCGAACTTAGTGACACAGAGACTCATATTTAGAATTGGCTTATTCCATGGTGTTAGTTTTGTGCCGAATATGTTTTGTGAATTTCAGAAATTTTGCATGTGCGTAGGATCGGCTTGTATGGTAGTATTAGTTTTGTGCCGAATAAATGTTGTTTGAATTTCAGAATTTTTGCATGTGCTTAGGATCGGCTTGTATGGTTGTATTAGTTTTGTTCCTAATAAATGTTGTTTGAATTTCAGAATTTTTGCATGTGCTTAGGATCGGTTTGTATGGTTGTATTAGTTTTTCGCCGAATAAATGTTTCAATTCATAAGTCTAGATTCGTCTTATTCGATAGTATTAGGGTTGCGCCGAATATCATTGTTAAAATTTCATAAATTTTACAAGTGTTTAGGATCGGCTTATTTATATGATATCATGTTGCGCCGAATACATGTTTGAGTTCATAATCATAGATTCAGCTTATTCGACGGTATCGATTGTGAGCCAAATATATAGGATCGGCTTATAATTGTTTTGTGGTATGAGACGATCCACTCTCTGTGTAAGCTAATAAAAATTTCAAGACATGATTCATACTTGCGCCGAATTAGTCTTATAACTTTCATACTTGTGTCAGGACCAATGCCGCGGGTAGGGAGATGTTGAAAAAAATGAAGGCCAAACTTGGTTGCAAAACACCAATGACCGTGGAAGAACAAAAATACCTCATCAACAAGTAGGATGCAATCATCAACAAAGGACAAGACCCGAGGAACCCGAACAAAGGCCTACCATTAAGAAGAGGGGTTGTGGTTAAATGCCCTTTTATGTTTCCAACTTCCTTTTAATGTTTTTCTTAAGTTTTAAGTACACTTTTATGGTGTTGCAAACACCTTTGCTTCTAGGTGCTCAACTTTGTTTTTAATGGTGCTGGGATTGGGTTATGGACCCCTTCAATTTCATGTTTTAATGAATAGCTTAACAGTTATGCGCCGAATGTATAGAGTTCGGCTTATCCTCTAATGTTAGTTACGCGCCGAATCATTTGTCCTTCAGGTTCGGCTATTTCTATAATTTGAGTTATAAGCCGAGCCTTAAAAATCATTATTGGTGTAATACAGTATATAGTTCGGCTTAAATCTCACCAATATGGCGAGCCGAATCTGTAAAAATTTTCAAATTTTTTTAAAAAATAGTCGTTACTTATATAGGTTCGTCTTATGTTCTAAAATTGGCGATAGATCTTCCAAGTAGTTATCGTATATAAAATTGATAGGCCTCATATACCTACCGGACTTATCTCTTTTGGGTCCTCTCATCCTACCAATTTCATGTACGGTCCTTTTCTCCTTTATCTTAGTTTGTGAAGGATACATCTTAGCCTTCCCCTTGACATCCTCTTTACTATCCTTAGCTTGTGACGGAAAATCATTATCATTCACCTCTTTGTTACTTGTTTCCGATTTTTGAATACTCGGGCGACCTCGTTTTTTTGGAACTTTGACTTCTTCCTCCTTCATCAACTTCTCAATTTCTTTCTTTGCCTTTTCAAACCTTGCATCATGGTACTCAACGCCGGATGGATTCCTTTTATTAGCCAATAGTTCCTTGTTGCTTGTCTAGTTTGAAAATTGTTCATTTTCTTACTCTTCCTACCTTTCGGGTCACTCTTCTTCGGTTCCAAAATATTTTCTTGGGTGAAAGGATACATGACCGGCATCATGTTGTCCCATAGGAATTTCTTTTGAGGTCGGGACATATTCCTATACATCTCCGCCAACTTTTTCCCATTTGTCGTGTCCCATACTCTAGATCATCCTCATCGTCTTCGGTTGGGAGAGGATCGAAGCTTAATTGTTTCCAAAAGTGATCAATATCCTCAAATGGTATGATACCATCCTTGTACCGAAGTACGTCATGGCGGCATGGAAGTCCCATAGATTTCTTAATTGTACAAACACACTCTTCCTCCAAGGTGGCGCCTAATGTCTTAATCAAATCCACTTCTTTCATCAACAAGTCGATGCATAGATGGGAGACTCTATAAGTTAATTCCCGTAGCCAATTAGTACCATAATTCTTGTGTCCAAACATAAGGTCATGCTCGAACGCAGTTTTAATTCTCACAACATCACTTTTGAAATATTCATCAATTGCATCAAAAACCGTGACAAAAGTGTCAACACAACCAAAAAGGTTCTTCTTCAACCGATAATGAGCCGACTCTACCATACTTGTGGCTTGGTTATCGAAGTGTTTGTGCCGATTTGTGAAACAACTCACGAACCTTTCTTTATTAGGTTCCAACACATCTTTGACCAAGTAAGTAATGACATCGGGGTAGGCGGTCTTCCAATGCTTAATAAGCATTTTAAAATTTTCTTCATAGACATCCTTGGTGATTGACCATATCAAAGCTTCCCATTCGCCTTGGAAAGAAGCCCACAACATCTCATTATGTTCATATGATTTCAATAATTCCTTCCTTTTCTTTACTCGTGTCTCCAACGGTAGCTTAGCAATATTCTCTAATTCTTTCAACTTAAGTGGTTGAATTATCGGTTGACATTTTTTCCTCACATTGCACCATATGTGAAACGTACAAAGAAAATTGAATGCATCCGGAAATACCTTCTTAATAGCATACATCAACGATGAATCTTGATCGGAAACGAATACTTTAGGAAGAGCACCCTCCCGGAAGATTAACTTCAATTGTTCTAACCCCCAAACATAACTCTCTTTCTTCTCGTTTTTCATGAAACAAAAAGCCACGGTGAACGGTGCCTTTGTCGAAGTATGCCCCACAATGTTCATCAACGGCGTCTCATATTTATTAGTCTTGTACGTGCAATCCAATATAATAACTTGTGGGAAGCATAGAGCCAATTGGGCGCATTCCGGGTGGGCAAGGAAAAGGTGTGTGACTTGACCGAAGTCATCCAACTTCTTTTGGCAAGCGTAGTTATTCTTCACCCCTAACCACATTACTTGTTGCATCACCATCCTACCTTGCAAATTGAGTATTCTAATCTTTTGTCTTGCATTGTAGATAGTTTGCATAGTCGACTTGTTATTCTTGTTGTGCGCCTTCAATTTGCTTAGAATCCTAGAAGGTGGCAAACGTGCTCGTGTCATTTTATCCACTTCTAGCATCTCGTCGGGTTTGAGTCGCGCTACTTTCGCATGTCCATGAAGGTCTTTGGGACGTGGGTGGTTATGACGACAATCCATATCTTTATTCATTATCCAATATTGATCTTCTTTGTTCATGGACTTATTCTTGAGGTTGAAAACGATCTTGAAAGGGAAATTTCTTTTCTTCGTCTTCGTCCTATTCTTTCTCCCGGTCTTCCCAACGTATACAGTACCCTTTTTAACCTTGCTAGCACCGGTTCCACAACGCTCACAAATCATTTCAAACCGATCCCATCGGCTTTGTTGTCCTTTAACTAGTACATAATTTATCTTCATCGCGTGTTCCTCAAGCCAATCCAGAACTTCTGGTTTAGTTTTCCATATCTACGTTCATTCCAAAACAAGTAATTTGTAAGAAAAACTTTGGAATATTCCGACAACATTAAGGTAAACAAAAGGTTCTTACATACCAAATCATTTTGGAAGTGATCCTTGGTATCCTCGTGAATTATGTCTACTGGATCAGGTTGATTTTCCATGTGTCCAAGCACGATCTACAAAGAATATCACAAGGTTAAACACTAGAAAGGGAATATAATAACAAGGTTCGGCGCATTCGATAATCACATTATGTGCCGAACTATAAACATTTACAGGTTTCGGCTTATACGATATCCTCAATATGTGCCGAACCATGAACAATATTTTAACCCAAAAATTAACAAATTCATGTTCGGCTCAGACGATAATCATATTATGTACCGAACCTTGAACATAAGAGGTTTCGGCTGATACGATATTCTCCATATGTGCCGAACCAGTAACAATATTTCAACCCAGAAATTAAAAAATTATGTTCGGCACATACGATTTTGGATATATAAGCCGAATTAGTAATGATTCTATTCTGGGCTATTCAGGATGTTGTTCGGCTTACTATGAAACTTTCATATAAGCCGAACTAGTGTTTAGCAAAAGAGTTGGAATTGGAAATTATAGGTTCGGCGCATGCAGTAAACAGATTCAGTAAGCCGAACCGTTCATCAATTGGTAGATTCGGCTCATAGATGTGAGTCGAACCTCAACCTGTTTCGCCGAACCATGATTCAAAAAACCTAACTTTTGATAATTGAGAGCTATAGAAGTGAGATTAAGTATAGGATATAAGTGTACCTGTGTATTAGAAGCATTGGGTTCCTCATCAATGTCTTCATCATCAGGATTTGGCTCATAAAAATCATCATCTTGAGTTTGTGTTTGAGTTTGAGCTTGAGTTTGAGTGGGTGTAAAATCATTCTCATAATCTAAGAAATCAGCCATTTCTGGATCATTGTTGTAGTTGATATGTATTTTCCTAGGTTTTTTAGATGAATGATGACCCTCCTCATCCTCCATTGAATCAAGAATTAGAATTTTCTCACTTTCTCCTTCTCTTTCTCTCCTTCTTAACCAAACCAAAACTTTGATTTTTTTTTCCTCAAATTTTTCATCTAAACAACTCTTATAATTCTGAAAATTATTTTAATCACTAAACAAAATATTTAATCACTAATCAAAATTATTAACACTAATACGTAAAGGGCAGATTTGCCATTAAAAAAATTGGATTAAGGGGTTATCTGATTTTGCTATTTCACAACCTTTTTTGTCTTCATTCAGTATGCCTTGGAAGATTTTGGTACGCCCAAAATTATAGTTCCCTTATAAGGTTATAACCTATTTAGAGTAGATCGGTTCTGCTTTCTGAACCTAAATGGAACCAGAACTGGTTCATTTTGCATCTTCGACTTTCATTCACATACAATTAGGGGTGTCAACGGGTCCGGGTCCTCCCGGGTATCACTAGACCCGGACCCGGACCCTACTTATAAAGGTCGGGTCTGGTTCCTAACGGTTCCGGTTCCTAAATTTGTGGACCCAGAACCGGACCCGTTTAAATACCCGGGTACTCGTCGGTTTCGGGTACCCATTGGGTCTAAAGAAAACTATTTAAAAAATCTCAAAAATTTAATATATTTCTCTTTTTAGCTTGGATTTAAGTAATTTTTATAAATTTTTTTTATTATTTCTTATGAATGTACTAAATAAAGATTAAATGTAAGAGAAAAAATTTAAATGAGTAAAATATCAAAGCTAAAACTAGAAAAAATACTTATAATTTTGCTAAAAACATGAATAAAAGAATGAATAAACGGGTATCCGATACCCGTGGGTACCCAATGGGTATTACCCGTTTGGACCTGTTTAAATTCGGGTCCAATCGGATAATTATCCACCGGGTCCTAAGTAGCTAATGGGTCCAACTTTAGGACCCGGAACCGGACCCTAATATACCGGGTCCGGTTCCGGGTAATGGGTACCCATTGACAGCCCTACATACAATGCCCTAACACATACAAATAAAATGCCATGCCATGCCCTAATAATGGGACTCTCATTTTTCCCGCCTCTGTAATCCCTAAATCCCGATAATTTCCCGCTTCAACACTGTAATGGCGGACAAGAAAAAGCGAGTCAAAGTAGATTCAGATTCAGATGATGAATACAACAGCAATCGGAAATCACTTCCCTTCAAGAAACGTTTGAAACCAGACGAAGAGATCCTCTCAATTCTGAAAGACTTAACTGAATCGATTCAAGCAAAGATCAATACAAACAAAGCCTTAACGCTTGCAGATCTTCAACTCTCATCATCTTGTCGTGAAGTTACAGATCTTGATCTTTCATCTGTTCAAGATGAAATAGAACGATGTATTCTTCGTATTACTCAATCGATTATGTCTGGTAAAGGTTTTGCATTTGATATTCCTGCTCGATCAAATACTAATCAGCTTTATGTACCTGAACTTGATAGAATCGTGCTTAAGGATAAGACTTCGCTGAGACATTACGCCAATGTAGCTACAGTACGTAAAACTACAATTACTACTAGGATTTTGCAATTGATTCATCAATTATGTTTGAAAAAGATTCATGTCACCAAGAGAGATTTGTTTTATACTGATGTTAAGTTGTTTCAAGATCAGAATCAGTCTGATGCTGTGTTAGATGATGTATCTTGTTTACTTGGTTGTACTAGATCTAGTCTTAATGTTGTTGCCTCTGAAAAGGGAGTTGTTGTTGGTAGAATAATATTTAGTGATAATGGAGATATGATTGATTGTACAAAAATGGGTATGGGTGGGAAAGCAATTCCGCCTAATATTGATCGAGTTGGTGATATGGAAAGTGATGCTTTGTTTATTCTACTTGTTGAGAAAGATGCTGCTTATATGAGATTAGCTGAAGATCGATTTTATAATCGCTTTCCTTGTATTATTGTTACTGCTAAAGGGCAACCAGATGTTGCTACTAGGCTGTTCTTGAGGAAAATGAAGATGGAATTGAAGTTGCCTGTTCTTGCTCTTGTTGACAGTGATCCCTACGGATTGAAAATTTTGTCCGTTTATGGATGTGGTTCAAAAAATATGTCTTATGATAGTGCAAATTTGACTACACCTGATATTAAGTGGTTGGGAGTTAGGCCAAGTGATTTGGATAAGTATAAGATACCTGAACAATGTAGGTTGCCCATGACAGAACAGGATATTAAGACTGGGAAAGATATGTTGGAGGAAGATTTCGTGAAGAAGAATACAGGGTGGGTTGAGGAGTTGACGTTGATGGTGAAAACAAAGCAGAAGGCTGAGATTCAGGCATTGAGTACCTTTGGTTTTCAATACTTGACTGAGGTTTATTTGCCACTGAAGTTGCAACAGCAGGATTGGTTGTGATTGATGTTAGAAAGAGATACCGTTGAGAGAAAAGGAAAGAGAGAAATGCGGAGATAGAATGGAGAAGTTACAAGGTGAGCCACACATAAGTTCTAATTCGTTGAGACAATTTATTTCTTAATATGAAATTATTGATGCTTAAATATTCCTGTCTCTTTAAACTTTGTTGGTAATATTACTGAATTCGTCATTGTATTTTGATTGGCATTGACCTTGAGTGATAGCCATATGGGTCAGATAGAGGAAAAAAATGGGAAAATCAGACGGTTATATCTTTTGTCTAAGCTGTAGGGTTAAATATTGATTTTCTCTTATTATCAGTTTTACTGGTTTGGGCTTATAATTTAAATTTCATGCCATTAGCCTTTTTAGATTGTAACTTGTTGAATTCTCTTTACCCTTCTGATTAATTGTCGAGGTCCTGAATAACCTGGTCATAAATAATATCATCTTATACTAGATCTAACAACCTCAACATTGTTATCACTAAATGTCCAATTTACTTGCAGTTAGGGGTGTAAATAATACCCGAAAATACTCAGCCTGCCTGCATCCGCCCGAGCCCGCCTGTACTCGAAGTAGCCCAAAGCCTGTTATGGCCCGTCATGGACCACCCGGCCTGGCCTGGATTAATTTATTGGGCGGTCTCGGGCTTTGCGATTAATTATGATGCCGGGCCTGATACCCGGCCTGGTGCCCGGCCTGAAAGCCTTCTATGTGCCATTAATCATTTAATATCCTCTTAAAAAGACTTAAAAGTTACAATTTTATAATTGTCAATTTTGTGTCAAGAAAAATAAAATATATAATTGTTTTTTTATTTATAATTAACCTTTTCAAAACATTGATGATAATATATTTTCCTATTAGAAAGTTTATTGTACTCTAATTAATTATTTATTATAGGCTAAAATTAAAAATTTGCCAGTGTAATTTAAATATAAAATAATACTATCACTTACGATATGCGATGTTGGAAAGGAAAGGATATTGTATTTAATACCGTTCATTTGAAAATTTAAACTTAAAAAAAAAAAATCAAAATAGTGGCCTGTCCGGCCCGATCTGGCCTGCCCGAATAAAAAGCGGGCTTTGGGCGGTCTTTGGGTAGCAAATTATCTATTTGTGCCCGGCCTGTCCGGCCTGAATTTGTTTACGGGCTCACAAATATTAAGCCCGTAAACAAATTAGTTTTTGGGTCTGTCCGGCCTGAATTAGTTTTTGGGTCGGGCGGCCCGGCCTGCCCGGCCCGTCTTAGTTTTTGGGTCGGGCGGCCCGGCCTGCCCGAATTTACACCCCTACTTGCAGTTTGTGGCTTTGTGCACTTGTGTTTTTTTGTCGCTGTAAATCAATGTTCATTTTTGTTGAATAAGCGAAGCTCATAGGGCTTTCCTGTTTCGATCAAAATTGGGACTAAAAAGAGGCACCTGTCCAGCTTAACATTTTGTGTTTAGCTTTCATGTTTCTTATGTCAAAAGTTATCATCAGCATGGCAAAGGGAAGTATCAACCTTTTTGCAATATACTTTTACTCTTCTGCTTATATTTTTTGCATCCTCACTGCTGTTCAAAAGCATTCAACCTTTTACTAACAAATGTCAAAAATGTCGAACTGCAATGCTTATTTATCATTCCATGTGGCCCAGCATTTGGACATTTTGTGTTAGATCTACAATGCTTCACACTGTACCAGCCCCTCATGCAAGTACAACCAAGAAAGATAGCCGCATGCTTGTTCCCTGTCCCGTTAACTTTTCTTTTTCTTCAAATCAATGGATCCATATGTTTGTTCAAATGAACTTTTTTTAACATGAAGCATTACCCGAGTGTTCGTGTCTCTTTAAACTTTAACATAATTGCTAAATTCCTCTGTAAGTTCCAATTATATGGGCAGATGAAGTGTGTTTCCTGTGCTTAAAATCTCGGTTACCTATATTAGTACTTATGTGGGTCAGATAGAGGAGCAATATGTAGGACAGATAATCATATAGTTTGTCTACTTAAGACTTGTATCTTCTCTTATACTCAGTCCTGCCAGTCTGAAAACTACTTACAAATGCTTTTAGTTCAATACCCAAGTACAACTGTGAGTGTATGTTCAAGTTATAAACTGTCGGAACTTTTAAAATGGATTTCCTTTACACTTCTGTTGCAGTGTCAAGTGCCAAGGTCCGGAAGAACACTCCAAACTGAAAATTAATCACTTGAAGCTAAGGGAGTCAAGAATTGTTAGAAATTGTACCAGTTGTATTACAAGTCTCTAATTGTTAGAATTGTTGGATTTGCCTTTGGGTTGTTGTTAAGAGTCTCTTTTTACATGTCTCATTCATCTGCAGTTTGTGCATCCCTTGTTTTATTGCTACTGATCTTAGTTAGTTTTAATGTTTTTGTACTTTCTTAGCTAAGCTTTGTGCTCTGGCTGAAATTTTCTGTATATCAAAGTGTAACACCAGTGTGGGCAAGGCATGAGAATTCATGTTTTAGTTTACATATTTTGCACCCTCATTGCTCACTGCTATTCACCACCATTCCAAGTTTTACCCTAGCAAGTAGACTGCCTTTTTACCATTCCTTGTTGCTCAAAATCCAAACTGTTTGTTCGAAACCAAGAGTATTCCACACTGTAACAGCCGCTTTTGCAAGTGCAAATATTGTAGAAAGCCATTTGCCTGTTGTATGTTGCCAAACCATGCATCACATCCTCAGAATGGGGGATTGTTTGTCACGCATTTTTTCTGCAACTTCACATTTCGAGCAATTTGACCATGACCGAATAATCTTAGATTTTAATCCTAGAATGAAGGAAACCCCGTATTTAAATTTGAAACTCGCTGGATTTGCTTACAAGGACTTCATCAGTAACATTTAAACATGCTTCAAAAAAAAATAAAAAAAATATGAAGCTTCTGTGCGAAAATATACACCAATACTGAATTCCACCAAGTTTAAATGTTACTTTTTTTCCCCCTTTCTTTCTTTCCTTCTTATGAAGATTAAGTTGATTAAAGAAGCAAAAAGATTACAGAGAGTTACTCAAAGTGTTGGTTGCCCTTATCTCATGACAATGATTTGAGATATTGGCCCCTACCAATATATTGTTAACTCCTATAGCAGAAAAAGAAAAAACAGCTACACTTGAAAATATAAGATCTGACTGTAAAGCATTAGGAATGCAGTCTGGGATACGAAATCAGGGTTGTTTGTGGATGTTCTTTTTTTCTTGCTTTCTTTGCTAGAATATCCGCCACTTTGTTGAATTTCCTATTCTTAAAAGAGATACCCAAAAAACTGTTACATGACCTTAAGATCTTCATTTCTTCTGGAGAGGTGGGATAGAGAAGTTTTTGACAGCTGATCTTATTCAGGTCGGATTTTTTCCACAGGGCCCAAATTATCGAATTCTTTTTAAATTTTATATTTACGTCGTCATCTCCGGTTAAAGTAGCGGCCTCCCACCACCACGTTTGTTCTTCTTCCTCTCTCTACTCTTCCCTGTTTTTTTTATTCTTTGTCAACGATCAATCATCTCCAATATATGATTCAAAACCCTTAATTGATTCTTAATATTTCCAAATAATTATAAATCCCAAAATTCCACCCAACAATGTGAATAAGAACTTCAACTTCACCGGTATCAATCTCATCTGGAAGTAGGGTACTGTTTAGGGCTTTTAGAATCAACTTACAACCAACATTACTTGTACCAACATCTCCTTAATAGTTGGCCATATATCTAGCTAGGTTTCATGACTTTAGCAATTTTTAATAACATCATTAAGAGCCAAGAGGGATATTACCAATATGTTTAAAGTCTCATGCTTCAAAGAAAAATGTTTTGATACTCTTTTCTTTCTTCTTATTCCTTTCTGGTTCTCTCAGCTGCAACCTGCTGATACTTTACTATACTGATACACTTTTGCTTATTTATTTTATGAACTCATATCAATAACTCCTTCACCTTCCTACTCAATCTCTTCAACAAGTTCAAGTTTCCTAACTATGTTACTTCATTCTAACAATTAAGATGAAGATGTAAAAGTTGAGTTAAATATTGATCGGTGGTCAAACCTTATTTTGCTTTTTAACACCAATATCCTTAGATTAATCATAAAGAAATACAGAAACGCAGTACAAGAAAGATTCTCCCTTAGTTACCACTAGAGATTGTATAATGAAGTCGGAGCTCAAATATAAGATGTAGTGTTTTTTTAGTCGGAGATGAAACTAGCTTGTATTTTCCATGGTAATGGCATAACCTTTTCCAGTTGGTATGACGAACCTGCAGTTCTCTCATGATCATATGAGATTCGGACAAGGCATTTACGTTACCTCTTTTTTTCCTTATCTACTATAACAAAAAAA
Source organism: Papaver somniferum (assembly GCF_003573695.1). NCBI lineage: Eukaryota > Viridiplantae > Streptophyta > Magnoliopsida > Ranunculales > Papaveraceae > Papaver > Papaver somniferum. The sequence goes on along the minus strand of NC_039366.1, from coordinate 155,445,311 downwards.
AGGGACTTTTCAACCGCGCCGCAGAAAATGACTTAATAGCCCCTCCGTGTTTCTGATTATTCTACCTACTTTTTCGTACATTTCAATCATACGAGGGGTTGATTCATACACAGTATTTTTGTCCACGTAAACGAATTTAACCTTTTTTCCAATGCGCACCCTTCTCTTTCACACGATTTAGTTTCGCGGTTTGATTTTCGATCAAACCTCTATCAAACACGATTTGATTTCGTTATTTGATTTTCACAACTCTTTGATTTCTCTCTCGCTATATTACACTCATTCTTATCAACCATTACACCCATGGAAATCGATCGTTTCACCCATGGAATTCTGCTTCTCTTGGAGATTTATATGACATGAACAAAAAATTAAAATGAAAAGGCAACCTACTTGATTCTGTTTCTCCTTCTGAATCACAGAAATGTAAGCATGTGGAAACCCTTTTGGGATTCTTAATGTTTGTGAATGACATTTACATCTTAATAAACCCCTCAATCGAACTTTTGAAAGTTGTGCTATTCAACCTTCGTATTTGTTCAGTTACATGAAGAAATACGAAATGCTTAAAATGAAATGCTCAATTCATATTTCATTTTTGAATTCTTAAAATGAAATGCTCAATTCATCCTTTACATTTCTGAAATATGGATTTACTCAGGAAATTGGAGCTAATTTATGAAAAGTAGTTATTTCTAATTGTTTTATTCATAAATGATTCACTATGAAGTTCTTAAGTTGGTTTGTTGTCTATGATATATATATACATTTAACAATTTGGAGTTTCTAAAAAGTTATCGATGCCGGTTAGAGCTTGGTACTTTATTCACTTTGAAGTACTTTAGTTGTATATGCATGCATATGACTAACTTTGAATGATGCGAATGTGTCGCAACTTTGGTTCTTAAGTGCACTAAGATTAGGAATCCTGACTTCATATTAATTTCAGTGGTCATGTGTTCGATATAGACATGGTTAGAACCACCGGAAACCAGTCAAGAACACTGAACACCTGTGGATACAATGGACTCTATTATGTTTGATTTTGTATGTTGTTTTTGGTCTTTTGCATCATTGGCCATTATTCACCCCTTTTAGTACGGCTATGTAGAAGTTGGAAGTGATAACTGCAATACCGAAAGATGATGATAATTTTTATCCTCTTACCTTTTTCTGATTTAGGTTTCACTCACAACAGTAATTTGACCATGATCGAAGGGAATTTGGATACAATTTTGAGGGGTCATCTATTGAGGGTCAGTGAACTTATTGGCGTAGTATTAAAATAGTTATTTATGAGTTAATTTTTCTGATATTTGTAGCCATCCTTAATTGTGTGCGCCTATGCATTTTTTTTGTTCCTAGATGGAGCTTGCGCGGACATGGTGTCACAAGACAATGATAATCTATGGGTAGGTGTAGCAGTACAGTTATAATGGTGATGGTGGGGGAGTCTCTAGATACTCAGATTTTTCATCAATAACATTTTATTGGTGTTGTTGGAAAAACATAACATGGTAAAGCCTCAAAGTTTTTGTTTGTTTTCATTAGCAGACAAAAAAAACAAAGAAGATTTGATTGAAACAAAACAATGGAATGGTCTCAATACGTCTTTGCTTCAGGTGATACAAGAAAATTTGCCCATAAAGAGAATGTGAGGATGCTGCCGTCAAATGATCCCATATTGAAGAGATCTTCAACTATATGACTCTTTATGCATCAGTTTTGGATCGCAGGTTCAAGAGGCAAGTGCATCGCACATGCAGTTTTACTAGTTAATTAATAAAAGTAAGAGGTAATCTTGGCCTCATTTTTTCCTTATTACGACACTTTTTGGTCATCCTTTTTTTAATACTTTTTTTTTATGGAAAGGTTAATATATTAATATCAAGAAATATATAGTACAATACTTATACAATTTCTTGCTTATTGAAACTATTACACTTGTGCAATTTCTTCCTTATTGAAATATGACGCCCCAACCTAATCATCTGCTTAGCTAATAGGATTACAACCTAATTGAAGCATCAAACCTATATTATCGATCTTAAGAAACTCAGTTACATAAGCTAATTCCAAAAACAAACCCATACACTCTGATATTGTATAAATGAAGAACTCTCTTGTGATATGAATATATTAATGTGTTGCTTGACAGAATAAATAAAGAATAAAGATACATAAAAGATTCATAATACCTCTAACATCGCAAAAAGCTTTAAGCTACGATAATAGATATCTTCATGCGCACCATTTATTCTGATTATTGAAACTGAAGTGGGAACGAGTGAGCACATCATTCCAAAGGGGTTCCCAATAAAAACATATAACCTAGAAGTAATCACTAACATGCTTCACAGTTCTAAAAGATAATGAAATTAAAACAAAATAATAGAAGAAAACATATAACACCTTTTACACACAACACGAAGCAGAAGATTGCTTCAACTATACTCCCCAGATATTGCGTCCATCGTGGCAATATCCATGAAAGATCCACCACCAGATGGATCTACGAGAATAGAGTTAAACAACTTTTTTTTTTGAAGCATGCATATATTATAAAAGCAACTAAACTGATATTACACGAGGGAATGTGATTCCCCTAGAATCGCTTAATAGAATACGGTTAAGAAAAATCTGGTTCGCCCGATCCCATATTGAGGTTTAGTAGTTTCCAGCTTGGTTACCGTCCTCTGCATAGTTCGCTAGACCATCTGCTGCTTGGTTTCCTTCTCTGTAATTGTGCTGAATAACACAACATGGAATTTGGCGCATCCGGTGTTTAATTTCTGCAACCATTTCTGATATATACCAAGGGGATTCTGTTGGAGTTTTAATGAAGTGTATGAGACTTTCATAGTCTGCTTCAAATAACACTTTAGGCCATCCTCTTTCCATGGAAGTTTTGGTTGCTAATACTGTTGCCCATGTTTCTGCTGTGAGTGTTGAGGTCAATCCTAGTGGTTGAGCAAGAGCCATTATCGTTTGCGCATTTGAATCCCTGCAAATGAAACATGCTCCCGCCATACCCGGGTGGCCTCTAACAGCTCCATCAGTGTTGACTTTAATCCAATCTGGTGTTGGGTTGCACCAACCTACTTGAATTGTTATGGTTGTTCTGGTTATGTTTGTAGCAGTTCGAGACGGCGACTCTCCTGGGAGAACTGGAGGGGATATCGTTAGAGCCCATTCAAACTCTTGTTTTTGTGCCAAAGATCTTTCCATAATGTCTGCGACAGTTGATGGTGCTTGATTGAACACAAGTTCATTTCTTGTCGTCCAAAGTGACCAGAATAGAAAACAACATGTTGTGATAGAAGATGTATTTCCCCGAGTTTGGAGTATTTGTGAAACTATTGTTTTGGGGGTTACGATAATTGATTGGTAGTTACCTTGGCATTGGTTTGTTGATATGCGGTTTAAAAGGCTGGTCCAAGTGGATATTGCTACCGGGCAGTGAATAAGCATGTGTTCAGATGTTTCTGGTGCGGAGTTGCATCGGGGGCAAAGGTTGGTATTGGAAAGGTTGATGTGATGTAGCTTAGATAAGGTTGGTAAACCTTCATTGATAGCTTTCCACAAGAAAAACTGAATTTTTGATGGACATGGTACCATAAAAATTTGGTTGTTGAGAGGAGGTTTGGGCGTGAGAGGTTATCTTGTTGGATTAGTCAACTATACCCGGAAGCAGTGGTGTATTTTCCTGATTTAGTGTGGGGCCAGATTATTTTATCCGGGGTACTGACATTAGGAAGGTGAATGTTTATTATGTGTTGGATGGCATTAGGTGGGAGGTTGTTTAGATGATTATGGCTCAAATTATGAGAAAATTGGTCAATTAACTCAACTACAGATTGTATAGGGGAGCACTGGGTGGGATCGAGATTTTGAAAGTGTGGTATCCAATTAGCTTGGATAGGGGTATCTAAACCATTTCCTATTTGGTGAAATAAATGTTGTTTTACCGACGGTACGAGAGACGCCATTTGTTTCCATTTGCGGGCTGGCATTAGAAGGAATTGTGATCTCACCTTGGAATATTGGTTGATGTTTGAGGTACTTCTCGTTGAAAAGGCCGGTGCAGATGGAATGTGGCTAGGCATGAATATTCCATATCCGTTTCATGAAAGAGCTTTGTTGTGGTGGCTACTCTTTCTGATTCCGAGTCCTCCCTCTGCTATCGGCTTGTGTAGTTTGTTCCATCCTATTGGGTGAACCTTTCTCACTGAAGAATCATGTCCCAAAAAAAAATTCCTGGCAATCCGATCAATTTGTTTGTGTACCTGGATGGGGAAGAGTTGTGTTTGCATAAGGTGATTGGATGTTGGTGTTAGAGAGGTTTTAATAAGAACGAGCCTCCCTACCTGGATGGGGAAGAGTTGATAGAATTTCTGCACAAATAATGAAGACGTAGGAAGATATGGGATCACCCCGTCCGATACCCCTAGTAGGTGTGATGAAACCATGAGGTGTACCATTGATGTTGACCGGGTAAGTGATTGATTTGATACATAGCATGATATACTCCACAAATATTGATGGAAATCCCAGTTGTGTAAAAGTTTTTTTGATGAATCCCCAATCAAGGCTGTCATAAGTTTTTTGAATGTCTAGATTTAGAGCTATCTTGGGGTCTTTAGTGATTGGAGACGTTTTGATGTGGTGGAAAAGCTCTCTGGCAATTGTTATGTTATCATGTATTGATCTTTGAGGTACGAATGCACTTTGGTATTGGATTATTAAGAAAGGGATAAGGGGGCGTAATCGGTTGACAAGGATCTTGGATATGATTTTGTAACTGACATTGCATAGGATGATAGGTCTGAATTGAGATGGCTTTGTTGGATTGTCGACTTTTGGAATGAGTGTTATGTTTTTGTGATTCATGAGAGGGTTATGTTTAAGCAATTGAAAAAACTTCGTACCACAACTATAAGTTGTAGGTGAGTGGTGTACCAGAAAACTTTAAGAAACTTACTGGTGTATCCACCCGGTCCCGGAGCGCTTTCCGAATTAATGGAGAACAGAGCTTGCTTGGTTTTTTTCACTGTAACTTCCGCAGAAAGACAGTCACATTGAGTCGATGTCAATCTTGGAGTGATTTCCTCAAAGAGTGTTTCATCTACTGTTGTATTTGGGGCAGTGTATTGGGTAATGAAATGGTCCAGGATGATCTGGATAACTTGGTCTTTATCACTGACCCAGTTGTTTTCGGATTATGTTACCCTACTGTGCAGAAAAAGGAAAACCCATATGTCCATTATCGGACCCGTGTCGGGGTTGTTTTCTTCCATATCCTTGCATGCATTTTGTTTTCGTATATCCTTCCATACCAATACAATTTATTGGAAGACAAAGCAAGTATTGACATTTTCTTTTTTAATTACGAAGGTCTATTTATCTGCATTCCTAAGGAAAATAACTTGCTTATTGCGACGGAAATATGACACTGAATTTGTATTATCATGTTTGGCTATTATAGGAGTATGATTTTTCTGGCCAGGGGTTTTGATTTTCCATGGAATTCTTTTGCACGATTGGTCTTTGGACCTTGGAGGCATGTTGCTTCACACACATGAAATCATTTACTAATAATTGCGTGTAACAGGTACTTGCAAAGAAAATAATAAACGGTGTATTTGAGTGGTTTTGCCGCGAAGTTGACTGAAATGTATGGACGTCTTTGAGAATAATGCCTTTGCATTCCAAAAGATACATTATACAGTATATTATACATTTGTTTTTCATTGATACTTGGTAAGACAACGCCCAAAAGATCCAACTGATAGTTTAGAATGGATTCAACTTAACCTTTTCCTTTCGTAAATCAAAAATGCATCGGATAAGTGACGGGGCGAGGCGGACCGAGCCACACCAAATTAAAAATGCACCGCGACGGGACGGGGCGAAGCCGAGATATACCAAATTAAAAATGCATGGCGGGACGGGACGAAACCCCACGACACCAAATCAAAAGTGCACGACGGGACGAGGCTAAGCCATATCACACCAAACCAAGAATATGGTTAAAAAAGAAAAAATAATGGTGGATGATTTTGGGATCCGTCCGGTGCGTAGCAAGGGCACAAAATCTAGTCCACATGTTAAAGACACCACCGTTCTAATTCCACTACACTAGATGTGTATTTGCATAAGTTCTTCAACTGTACACGAAATGTAGTTTCTGCACCAATGGGAACTAAGTGCCAAGTTCATCCAAAATCGTTCATATCGAACTAATGCAATCAAATATTAGTCGATTTAATTTCAGCGACTAGTTCTTCGTATAGCAAAATAAATAATAATAAAAAAAAATTGAAAAAAAAATTGATTATACAATCACACTTGTATTAGACTGCATGTTACGTTTAGATTTAACTTTTTTTTTTTGGATTTGATTTTGTTCGAACAACCACCCTTTTTCTTGGAGGCATCTTTAGGTAGTAGATCAACAATGAAAAGAAGAAGGATCCAAGGTAGCATCCGTTCGAGAAGAAGAGGTTGGGGACGGTAAATAGGATTTGTGTGCTTGGGGTTTTTAGTGATGGGGAGGATAAAACATATATAGGATTGTAAAAAAAAGTCAAAATATATGAAGTGTTAAAGGGTCCATGTCCATGAGTGTGCGGTCCAAAAACAGAAGTCCTTTGGTTTCTCCTTTAGTCTTTTGGTTTACCCTCTCCATGTATATAAAAGATAATCTATTTATGTAACTAGATGAGTCCTTATCAATGAAACCCTTCTCTTTTCTCTGCCTCTTCCATTTTCCTTTTTATTCTACTGCATAACGTTATCATGCACCGCAGAGCTAGATTGAATAGAAAAAAAAATTAATGGATTATTGAACATCAATTGTCGTCAAGCTAATGAAATCGTTGGAATCAAATCAGATAAGTTGGATTTATTTTTTTTCCCCTTATTTTTGATTTTTGCATACCCAATTTGATTGGAATTATTAAATTTGTGTTTGCATATCGAATTTGATTGGGATTATTATTGAATTTTGGTTGAAAATGGATCTAATCATGCGTTAATCCGTGGGTGAAAACTGATTTGAATATGTGATGTAGCATAATCAATTGATTTCTTTTCCCTATCAAAACACTTAGAACACTGTTTTTGGTAGAATATCTCCCACACCAACCTTGTGGAGATTAAACTCTTATTTATACTAGAGATTAGGTTACAGAGTTTTGATAAACACAAATATCGTTACTGACTCTTAGAACGAGTTTATTGCTAACAATAAAAGGAACAACTATCTTGCCTATAGACTAGCTAACTTACTGACTGACCGAGCAGAGAGTCTTGAGGAAGACTCTCTGTTGTATGGTTGACACCCCCCCTCAAGTTGTACTTCAGTTGACGAATGTGCAACTTGCTTCGAATGTAGTGAAACCTTGGAGAAGAGAGCCCCTTCGTAAATATATCAGCCAGTTGATCTTTAGAGCAGATGAACCGAACCTGTAACTTCTTTTCAGCCACTCTTTCCCGCACAAAATGATAGTCGATCTCTATGTGTTTAGTACGTGCATGAAAAACCGGGTTTGCAGTGAGATAAGTCGCACCAAGATTATCACACCATAACGTTGGAGTGGCTGTACCAATTCCAAGCTCTTTGAGTAACGACTGAACCTATATTACCTCAGAAGCAGCAATCACAACTCCTCTATACTCAGCCTCTGTGCTAGACCTAGAGACAGTCTTTTGCTTTTTGGCACTCCAAGAAATTAAATTTCCACCAAAGAATACACAATATCCACTAGTAGACCTGCTGTCATCCAAACATCCTTCCCAGTCCGCATCAGAATAAGCATGCAAAGAGAAATCACCAGAGGACCGCAGATGTAAACCATAGTCAACAGTGTGCTTCAGATAACGGATGATCCTTTTTACCAGCTCCCAATGCTCCACAAACGGCTCATGCATATACTAACAGACTTTATTAACCGCAACTGAAATGTCAGGCCGCGTCAGATGCAAATATTGAAGTGCTCCAACAACACTGCGATACAATGATGGATCTGCAAACCTCTCTGTACCAAGTTTCTGAACCTTGGCATTCGAAGCTAATGGTGTATTCACTGGTTTAACACCATCCAACTTGGTTCTGCACAGAAGATCAGTCACATATTTGCGCTGAGTTAAAACTATATCTGATCCTTGCCTGAGAACTTCAACTCCCAGAAAGAAAGAAAAATCACCCATGTCTTTAATTGCAAAGGCTTCACTAAGGTCTGCAATCAGTTTGGTAAGCATATTGGGATTTGACCCTGTAACTATTATATCATCAACATACACCAAGACATAAATAGTGTAAGATGCAGACAACAGCACAAACAGAGAACTGTCAGCAATTGAGGCCTTAAACCCGAGATGCAACAAGTGATTGGTGAGTTTCGAAAACCAAGAACGGGGAGCTTGTTTAAGGCCGTACAACGACTTGTGCAGCTTACAAACATGATTCGGATAATTCTGGTCTACATATCCCGGTGGTTGCTTCATGAAAACCTCTTCCTCCAAATGGCCATGTAAGAATGCATTTTCAACATCTAACTGTTTCAGTTGCCAACCATTCATCACAGCAATTGATAACACAAGTCTTATAGTACATGGTTTGACAACAGGACTGAAAGTTTCTCCGTAATCAACACCTGCCTGTTGATTGAAGCCTTTTGCCACCAAGCGTGCTTTGCGTCTTTCGATACTGCCATCCGGGTTTTGCTTAACACGAAAAACCCATTTCGAACCTACTACATTCATGCCAGGCTCATATTTAACCAACGTGTACGTACCATTTTGAATAATAGCATTGATCTGATCATCCATAGGTTTCCGCCACTTAGGATCTTTGTTTGCAGCAGAAAAGCATGTCGGCTCCATGAAGTCAGACTCAGGTAGAGGATGCTTTGTTGCAGTCAAGCACAATTTATTAATAGGCTTTGAGATGCCAGCCTTAGCTCTTGTAACCATTTGATGAGAAACTGCAACTTGCTGCATGGGCTGTTCAACTTCCTGCTGAACATTGGTTTGTATCTGCTGAGCTTGGTTTAAAGAGATGCCTGAGGACATCTGAGAACTTTGATGAGCAGTTGGTGATGAAGTAGACAGTGCAGGTTCTGAGTTAGTAGGTGAAGCCCTACAGATAGGTGACTGCAGAGTACCAGTTTCTGGAGCTGCTGAGAAACTCCTGTTTCTAAAAGGATGAGAAAACAATACACTAGTACAAGAGGGTTTTATACCTGAACAAGACGGTGGCAGCTGCTGTGGAATAGGCATGAAAGGGAATGATCTCTCTTCAAAACTAACATGACGACTAATATAAATTATATTTGTTTCACGATGCAGACACATGTAACCTTTGTGAGCATTGCTATATCCTATAAAAACACACGGAAGAGAACGTGGCTCAAGTTTATTTTTGTTGTATTGACGAAGGCAGGGATATGCTAAGCACCCAAAAACTCTTAGAAAAGTGTAATCTGGTTGCTTATTAAATAGGAGTTGAAGAGGAGATGCATTTTCAGTTTTGTATTTAGGTAGCCTGTTAATGAGATAACAAGCTATAGAGAATGCATCAGCCCAAAAGATCTGTGGCATGTGTGCATGAAACAAAAGAGCCAAACCAGACTCAGTTACATGACGTATACGACGTTCTGCAAGTCCATTCTGAGCACAAGTATGTGGGCAAGAAAACCTATGTTGGATTCCAGAGTCATTCAGATAAGAAGTGAATTTTTTGTATTCAAGAGCATTATCATTGAAAAACCTTAATTCTTAGTTCAGTAAGATTTTCTATTTGTTTCGAAAGTAAATAAATGTTTTTAAAGCATCAGAACGTTGGACAAGAGGATAAATCCATGTAAAATGTGAATAAACATCCATAATAAATATATAACGAAATCCAAGTCTAGATAAACTGGGTGAAACCCAGATCTCATAGACTATCAAGCTTAACGTTTGTCATAAACAGTTTTGCTAAGGGAGAAAGGTAGTTTCCTGCTCTACTAACATGGCAGGAGTTACATATCAAATTTATTACTTAAAACTGGAAATGAATATTGCTGACAAACTTTGGAGACCGTACACAAAACATAGGATGACCTAGTCGTTGGTGCCACAGTGGTAGAGTAGAGGAGACATGTGCTTGCCGCTTTATTGAAGGTGCTAGCATGTCTATACCGAGAAAACATAGAGACCATTCATATTCAGCCCTCGCAGCATGTGTTTGCCCCCGTTTGCTTGTCCTTACAAACAAAAAGAACAGTGAAGGTGAAACTCAAAAAATACAATCATTATCCTTGCAGAATTGAGTAACTGACAGTTTTGTTTTTATTTCTGGAACATGATAAATGTTGTTCAAAGCGAAACATCTTGACTTATAGAGGAAAGAGGCATTACCAACATTGGCAATGTTGAGTGCATTACCATTACCAACGTGAACTTGCTCAGTTCCATCATATTCATGAGGAATAGTGAGATTCCTCAAATCTGCAGTAAGATGATTAGTAGCCCCCGTGTCTGTGACCCAACCATTATCATTCTGACTACCTGGTAAAGCAATGTAAGCATCAGACTGTCGTTGATTGTCATTACTTTTGTCATAACGAAACCAGCAATGATTTGCAGTGTGATTCCTCTTCTTACATATTTGACAGACTTGATCTCCCTGATTACCTCTTGACTGCTGTTGTGAGTTGTTGTTTCTTGGGTTGCTGTTGTTGTTCCTCCTGTTGTTCTGATTGTTATGGTACTGATATTGAAAGCCATTGTTGTTGAAACGTCTTTGATCAGGCTTGCTACTGGCAGCAGCAACATTAGCCAGAGGTTGCTGCAAAGACTGTAACTGTTGTTCTAACCGCATATCAAAGGTTAGTAAATGAGTATAGAAGCTATCTATAGTCAAATTTTCAGCAGTGCTCAATGAAGTTACAATTGGGTCATATGATTGATTTAGACCATTACTTATGGCCTGTTTCTTCTCATCGTCTGAAACTGTGCATCCAGATGCAGTAAGCTGCTCAAATAAGCTTTTAGCTTCTTGCAAAAATTGTTTAAGAGTTTTGTTACCTTTCTGTAGTGAATGAAGTTGTCTTTTTAGATTCACCTGATGTGCAAGTGTTTTTGGCGTAAAATGGCTCTCAAGCTTATCCCAAACTTTTTTAGCCGTATCCAGTCCACCAACCTCAGCTAGCACTTCAGGTGTTAAAGTCGAGTTCAGCCATCCAACCAACAGAGAATCACAAGCCTCATGTTCTGTAAATTCTGGATTGATTTCGTCACTGTCAGGTAAGGTTCTAGCAGGTTTTTCTTTAGTTCCATCAATGAAACCAGTGAGGCCATAACCTTTTAGAATAGGTTTGAACTGTGTCTTCCAAAGAAGATGATTTGTTTCTGTGTGTTTGAGAGTTACCAGGTGATGAATCTGGATTTGTCTAAGGCTAGATGTTGAAGCCATTAGTGATGTTGTAGGGTTTTGTTGGGTAGTTGTTTTTGTTTTTCTTTCTGCGGAAGCGTTGGATCGACAAGCTGATACCAACTTAGAACACTGTTTTTGGTAGAATATCTCCCACACCAACCTTGTGGAGATTAAACTCTTATTTATACTAGAGATTAGGTTACAGAGTTTTGATAAACACAAATATCGTTACTGACTCTTAGAACGAGTTTATTGCTAACAATAAAAGGAACGACTATCTTGCCTATAGACTAGCTAACTTACTGACTGACCGAGCAGAGAGTCTTGAGGAAGACTCTCTGTTGTATGGTTGACAAAAACTGTGGTCAAAACTGATTAACATAATCATTAATTAGAGATTATTTCGATTAATAGTTTGTAAACAGAAATTATTTTGATTGTTTTGACGCTGTGTATATACTAATACTAACCTGGAGTCACATCTCCATTTGATTGATTAGAATAATCAGGAATTATTTTGATTATTTAGGTAGTGTGTGTGCAGTTTGATTAATCTCTATAGTCTCGCTTTGATTAATCTCTGATCGTTTGTAATCTAGGATTTGTTTGCGAATCTAATTTTATGAGATCGGTGGATAACTGTTCGTTTTCCGGGAAACGGGAAGAAAACCTATTCGTCAGTGGGGAAAGATGGGAAGAGGGAAAACAAATCCGGACCCGCCAGCTGCCCAAACCCGGACCCGTCTGTCTTGTTCCGTTCCAGCCAGCTGCCCAAACTCGGACCCGTCTGTCCTGTCCCATTCCGGCTCCAGCCAGCTGATGTCCTGTTCCGTTCCAGGTTGGTTTTGGGCTTGCGCAATTAAGGTTGTTCCGGTCCTGTCTATGCATAGGGGGAACCAAAGTCTAAGTTTGAGGTATGTCACTATAATTAAAATGGATTCTAGATTGAGTACTTTATAGACTTATTTATTTGTTTTTAGTACATGCCTGCTTTTGTTTATTTTTGCCTTAAGATAAGTCTATATCATTTAAACGGTCAATTTAAACTATGACTGTTCATCTCGATCATAAAGAATTTTGGTTTTATTGTTATCTTGTTCTCTTGAATATGGTATATTGGTTATAGTTGAATGATGTCGTTTGTACAATTGGTTGTACCAACTCGATTCAAATGTATGTATTTGGGGTTTAGAAGTACTTGAGCACCATTATTGCATATTTGATATTTTCTCCCTAAATTTGAATGTTTCGTGGAATGTAATCCCACTTGCTCGACTATTAAAGGGAATGTAGTTTCAAATGATACGTTGCAAAACAAAATCACATGTATTCTAATTTTTTGTGGAAGAACTCACAAAAGATGATATGAGTCATAAAATTTTCATTTCTCTACTTCATCCATAATGCTAACGAACCGGTATATGTTGAAGTATGGCAACAAGAGAATTATCTTTAGTAATATATTCAACCTAAAGTAAGTGGTTGACATGTGTAGTGAGATTCTCTTGGCCTATTGAGATAAAGAAATTTCTCAAATTAAGCTAAATGTAGCAAAATTGAAAATAGAAAGAACCCCAAAAATAATGAGGGTTAGACGTACCGACTCATATAAAGCATGTGATAAGGGACATATATATCATGAGACAAAAAAAAAATCCCAGCAATAATGACACCAAAATATAGGTATCAATTGAAAATGGGATCAGCTAAAATGTAATTCTAGCTCCCATCATAATAAAAGAGTTGGAAATGCACCTGGTCATAGGTGTTGGTATATACGTAATGTGTATGTGTATCATAATAACAACCAATTTTCACATCAACTTTAATAGCAACAAGAACTTTGCCTGGCCAATTCCCTATCTTATAGAGCGCATCACTGCTCATTTATTTTTTCAAGATATAACAAAGACGTCGCAAAATCTCTAGATGTACCAAGAGATAATGACACCTTGTTAAATTTTCAAGTAACCCGTGCAAATGGATATCATATGAAACATCAAAATGATGAGAATGTAACTGATTGCATCTTTTATAGTCTCTAATATATTTGGAAGGAAATATATTTTAGAGAAACTAATGAGTCAATCTAGTGCAATGTAATTCACTATAATATTTGGATTATTGAATCCATATTGACTCCGACGATGAAATGTTGGAAACTGACTCATACAGGCTTTGGGCATAACCATAAAGAAACAATGGTTGTGACATGATGATTGTTTTGAAAGAACTCATACAAATATCAGTTTATTTGAGTGAACGAAAATGGGAAAAAGATTGACAGAATGCAAAAAGACGACATATCTCTCAATAAGTGTTTTCTAATTACTAGATGCACAACCCCCCTTCCCATTATGCTTTTAGGTAAGAAAGCATATCACTCATTTTTACAAAGTCTTCAGTAAAACAGGATCGAGACCGTCCTAAGATGAAAATGGTAAAATTTCCATATTACAAAGAAAACAAGGTGAAATTTAGAAAAATATTCATGCAGAATGCGGACCATTAAAGTGACTAATGGATCTGGTGAATGTTTTGACATTTTGGACTTATTATAGTTCCCAAGAAATTTGGCTTGAAAACTCCTAGCACATATTACACAATGCAAAGTGCAAAGGCTAACCACCCTTGTTAATGCTAGAGAATTTACATCAAAAGGACTTGATGAATATTGCATGTTTAATAGGATCAATATAGAGCATCTTATACCCAATAGTCTCGCAGAAGCTACCATCAAAGGTTACAGATGGTGTCTAAGGAATAGTTATGCGTACCAACCTACCTTTTATTGCTTTGGAGATACGCAATATTACGCGCATCTTTACTTAATTCGTTTTAGAACCCAATATTAGTCAACCTTTTCTGCGTACCAGTTGGTAACTGAATTTAAGCCTGACATTTGTGTTCTTACGCATTTTTGGTTGCACTATATATGTGCCATTACGAATCCACATCGTACTATGATGGATCTTCAAAACTGTTAAGTAGTTATGTTGGAAATGAGTTCCCAACAATTATCCGCATTTTAAAACTTTTGGCAGGAGATCTCTTACCGCTAGATTTGTGGGTTATCACTTTAATGAGACAGTCTTGCTGTCGTTAGGGGGAGATAAGAAAAAGTATTTTATAAGGGAACGACAGGAATTGTCATGGTGTGTTCCCACTGTGTCTCATATTGATTCTTGTACTCCACAAATGTAAATGTGAAGTGATAAAGAATATTCGATTTTCAGAATGTACACTGATGTCGATAAAGTGACAAGATCACACATACCAGCTGCAAATATTCCTGCAAGGTTATAAATCCTCGGTATGGGGTACACCATAGACTAAGGTGTTGCAACTACACTTGGTGGAAGTGTAGTTGAGGCCGTGGCTCCATAAAGGAAGATGGAGAGACCACCAGGTTCGATCAATGCTCACCTAGAAAGGAAATAGATGAGTAAGGCACAACCTAATTTGTATCATTAATGAAATCATCTCATTTGATTGTCTCTGAGTATGTCCATGAATCAAATTGGAGGACGCTCCGAAGTTTTAAATGATTCTAGAGAACAATGAAATCCTAACGGATTATGAGAATGCACATGAGTTAATAGAAGGATCATGTGTGCACAGTGATGATATAATCCATAAATAGTTTCTCCAGAAGTAGAGCACAATGAGATCGAACAATGCTTTATTTTGATTAATTTCAAATAAATAGCATATTTTTCCTACACAATCCAGGTAGAACTTAGTTCTTTGGAAAATATACGGGTATTTGGTGTGGTAGTGCTAGCCAACCAAGTGTAAAGCCTATTGGACATATATAATTAATTTATCATAAAGCATAATGAGAAGAAAGTAGTCTTAAAGTACAAAGACTCGCCTTATGGCGCGAGGTTTCTCACAAATCCCTGGAATTGTTCTCTTGTAATGAACGTTATAGAGTTCTGCTACCTAGTTAGCTTGGTAATTTCAAAAGGACTTGAAATACAGCATATGTATGTGGTTGTTACGTATCTCTGAAAGAATCAAGAGATAGAAGATATTTACAAAAGTACTTGATAGACTTTTGTTGTCCAAATCAAATGACTCTATGCCACGAAGTGCGTTTACAGTTAGATAGAACGCTCACTTATAGATTCAAGCAATCATACGGATGCGGTATACCCGTCTAAGTGGCTATTTGATTTGGAGGGGATAGACAAGTAAGTTATTTTCCTTGCGTATTCATAAGAAAGTTCCTGATTTGGAATTGTAGTTATTTATGTTGATGGTACAAACATGATGTGTACTCTTGATGTGATAAGAGACCTTAAAAGCTATTTAAAATCCGAATTTGAGATGAAAAATCTAGGGAAAGCTCGATCGAATACTGAGCTTGTGGTATATTATTCCACCAGTTTGCATATGTCTAAATTTTTCAGGCAATTTAACAAAGACATGCATCCTGATAGCACTCCCATGATTAGTCGAGGTTCAAATGTAAGTAAGTAACCATTTTGTCAAAAAGAAATATGACGAAGATGTGTTGGGAGATGAAATTCCCATATCTAAGTATAATAGACGCATTTTTGTACTTAGTATAATAATGTACTCGATTAAATTTTACATCCTCAGGGAACTTGTTAGCTAGATATAGCTCCGCGCCAACGCAACGTCATTGGAATGGTATAGTGAATGTAATCACGTAGTTAAATATAACCATTGACATAAATTTGTTTTATCCCTACAAAGACATTAAAAGAAATGCTAATGAAAGTGCAATACAAAAGTTATTGATTATGAAGGAACAATAATCTCTTTTCCAGCGAAAGTAATCAGAGGGAGATATGGTAGATTATTTTCTACGTTATTGCCGATATTCAGTTTTGAAAAGTACATGACTAAAGGAACAGTCTGGAACAACTCTGAAAGTAATCAGGGGGAGATTCCGACATCAGGGGAGAGGATCCAAGGATATGATGTCGACATAATTTACTTCGAAATTGAAGTTGTGTTGTACTCTTTTTCCCTTCGATCGAGAATAGTTTTTCCCAAAGGGTTTTGTTACTCGACAAGGTTTTTAGCGAGACAATACAAAAAAAATCAAGTATGTTGAACGTTGAAGACATAAAGATCGCATTCATATTACTGAAAATATTTGAATCAAAGAAATGAAACGTGATAGTCCGTTAAGCAACGTAACTTCCAGAATCAACAACATGGTCTTATAAACATTCATGTCACCAAAGTAAAGGGTGATAAACTCCTTTTGACTGCATTAGACTAATGAAAATTGTCTGACATCAGGGGAGCATCTAATGGTGTGTTGAAATATTTTCCTTCACCGAGGTTACTTTTTCCCACAGGTTTTTGTTGCTCGACAAGGTTTGTAATTAGACAACAACAAACACTGGGAATTAACTTCCCAACTAAGGCTATTTTCTTTTCCACAAGGATTTCCTGCCTAAGAAGTTGTGAAGCAACTAATCAACTTTAACGAAGCAAAGTGATCATCTGCAACAGATCACCTTTACTTGCATCTGTCACGTTGTACTCTTTTCCCTTTGTCAAGGTTTTGTCCCACTGGGTTTCCTTGTCAAGGTTTTAATGAGGCAACATATTTGAATCCAACTATGTTCTAAGTTTCTTTAGTATTGTACTCTTTTTTCTTTAGTTCGAGTTTTGTTCCTCTGGGTTTTCCTGATAAAGTTTTTAACGAGGCAATTAACTTAGACTCGTCAATCTTTGAAGATCGTATTGCATGTGATGAACTACATGTAAAGTACGAGACAACATGTGAAGTACTACATATGAAGAGTTGTACCACGGTTTTATCCCTATGGGTTTTTTCTTGTCAAAGTTTTAATGAGGCAATTGATTTTGGCACAAGTCATAAAGGAGAGAACGACATTTGAAAAACTACATTCGAAACATTATATGTGGAGCAATGCGTACGAAGTTCTGTTGAACCGCACAAGGGGGAGTATTAAAGGGCCCATGCCCATGGGTGTGCGGTCCAAAAACAAAAGTCCTTTGGTTTCCCCTTTAGTCTTTTGGTTTACCCTCTCCATGTATATACAAGATAATCTATCCATGTAACTAGATGAGTCCTTATCAATGAAACTCTTCTCTTTTGTCTGCCTCTTCCATTTTCCTTGTTATTCTACTGCAAAATGAAGTAGTATTTAGGGTTTTTCAAAATATAAAATGGATGGTACATAGGATCATTGGGGGATATGATTTAATGTGGATGGAAATAGGAAAAGTGAGTGTAGGAAATAAGGAAAACCTAAAATGAAACAGAGTATTTAGTAAAATACCATAAGAATATTAAGAACAAAAATGGTTTGGATTTCAAAAGGGCCTAAGACTTTCTAGAGTTCATCACCAACCCGTGGTGCCCAAGCCAAACTCTTGATGTCTCTCTCTATCTCAAAATACCAAAACTTCATTCGATCTCTGAAAAGAACTCAAAGGTGAACAAAAAAAAGGGAAAATTAGGCGCAGGCCCAAAAAAATAATATTCTTATTGTCAGGCCCACAATTAATTTTAGATACCGTGACACCCAAAATTATCCGAAATTATTAAGAATCAATACATAACTCGTTATGCATACTATTTTTCAGGTATAACTCGTTATGCAGCCTAATTTTTCAGGGGTATAATTGGCAACACAACTTGGATATAACATATCTAAAAATCCGCGCCTTGGAATTTTACAAATTTTATATCGTTGGAAATCTTTTTAAGAGACCTACACAACGAGTACAAACAACAATATCAAATTTTTGTTTTTCACGAAAAAGTCGGAGGTGATCATCGTTTTAGGGAAAAGTTTCGAAAACTGACTACATATTCATTATGCAGCCTCCAAAACAGATGCATAACACATTATGCAGACGCATAACGAATTATGCAATCATTTTCTCGACTGCATAACAAAGTTATGCATCTATAACGAGTTATGTAGCCATTGTTTTGGTTGATTTTAGTCCGTACATAAAAAAATTGATGCATAATTGGTTATGCAGCCATATTTAAGGATGCATATCACGTTATGCATCCATTTTCTCGATGCATAATGCATTATGCATCCATTTTCTCGACTGCATAATGCATTATGCATCCATTTTCAATTTCGCACAAAATAATAAAGATGCCGGATAATGTGTTATGCATCCATTTTTTGACTGCATGACATGTTATGCACTCATAACAACAACTTCTTCTTCTTCTTCTTCTTCGTCGTCGTTGTTCATTATCCAAGCTCAAATAAGCTTTATTATTATTCCCTGTATTTTCTAAATATCTAATTAACTTTTCATCCTGTTCTACTTGATTGAAACAATTACAAAACTCAATCTCCATCTCAGATCCATCTTCTCAATCAAAAAAAAAACACATTCATACATCTTTCGGAAATAACAAACATCAAGATCTCGATTCATCTCATAACATCACCTCAAACCCTAATTTTCAATTTCATTTATCTATTGTTTCCAATCTTCATGTGATTATATTGTCTATCAATATTATTGATCATAAGTCACAGTTGGGAGGAAGAAAAAAAATAATTGAAGAAGAAATTCCCGTGAAGAAGAAGAAGATAAGATACGAAGAAACCAAATTTTATAAATTGTGGGTTTGGGAGAAATTTTCCCACGAAAATTGGCTGCGCGCGTGAACTTTTCCTACCGTGGGTTTCACGGTATAGAAAATCTGTAGATGGGTCTCCCTGTAGTTTTCACAAAAAAAAATGACTTTCTCCAATTCTTTGTGTTGTGGGCTGAGCATTATAACTAGCCCAAAAGAGAAATTAATGAATCAGATGACCATTCTACCCATAATAATCACCAATGTGAATAAAGTTTATGTACTTTTTAAGGGTAATTTCATCAACTAACACCGAATAAAATTTTGGTTTCGGTACCCATAAAATCAACCTCCCTAAACATGTTATTTGAAGCCTATCACCAGAAGACAATATTAGACATTTTGAAGTAAAATGGAATATCCATAGCCAACTATTTAACTTAATGGATAATTTATCCCTGATTAATTAGTGTTAGTTTGGTTGATTAAGAGATGTTTAATCTTCTTCACATATAAATCAACTAATCTTAATTCATCATAAAAACATGAAATAAAATGATTTTTTTTTTAAATATCAACCCAAACTTGGTGGATGTTCATGCACTTGTAGACCGATTCTAGGTTGATTCTTTTAATTCACGAAGAAAACCCAAGATCGGTTATTACGTATCACGAAAGACAACTATTAGAAACGAACAGTTCTTAATTTACGCATAGACCGATTATGTGATACTTTCATAAAAAAAATATTCATTTATAGGCACATGCATTACATAGTTCAGGAAAATAACACATTATATATGACAATTTAGCATGTGAATTCTTGAATCTCACACATCAATACATCGTCAATAAACCTCTGAACATGATGGTACTGAAAAAGCGGGGTCTAACAACCACACCCAATAATTCATTTGGCAATCTGTATGGACTAACTCCAATATACTTTCAAGAGAATCAACTAGACAGTCAGACTCAATCTTAAGAAAAGTATATCAAAGAGTTATATCTCAATTTCTCAATTCAATCCGCAATCAAACAAATAGGAATTTGCGAGCCCGATTGAATATAAGAAATAACTTGGACGATATCAAAAACCAATATCCAAGTGTCAGTCAATTTAATCAACAACCCAAAGGTCGGATTCACAATTGATTGAACTTACATACAACCTGTGATGTTTTAATTATATAAACAAACATAATGTGGAAACGAATTAACACAGACACCAGAAATTTTGTTAACGAGGAAACCGCAAATGCAGAAAAATCCCGGGATCTAGTCCAGAATAAACACACACTGATTATAAGTTGTTACACCAATTTCCTACTACCTATTCAAACTAGATGTAATACCTGCTTTAGCACTAGTAAAACTCCTAGCACAACACCGATTGTTTTTAGGAATTCTTCTCGTAAATCTTCAAGCAGAACCCAAGGCTCTCTTTAGAAGATACAACAACACGATTGATACGGTTCGATATTTTGTTTGCACAAAATACCGATTTGATTTCCCTTTAGATGTAAATCAAGGTTTTGGAAATCTTGTGTTAATTTTGATAAAAATAATTACTAGGTAAAAGTAATATCAAAAAAAACTTGTAGATTAAGGATTATTATAGTCTTCAATAAAGGAACATAAACCTAATGATTCTACAACAAGAATAACTAGAATAAATCTAGAGATATCTTGTTCAAAAATTCTTAAGGCTTTTTATGAGATACCTTAATCAAAGTTTTCTTTCTAGCTTCCGATTTCGACTAACAAGTGTTGGTATACGATCGGAAACTGAAATCTATCAAAACCTAGGGTCTATGATCAACAACTCTTGAATGTTTTTATATCAGAAGAGAAAACCTTAGAATAGACAAGAGGTGAAAAACCTAGATTACAAGTTGTATAATCAATCACGAAGAGTAAATCCAACTCGGCTTTGTGATCCCCAATACAAATACTTTTATCTCACTCTTGTTCACGAAGAACAGAAGACATGGAAAACAACCTTATGAGCTTACACCAATTTTCCAAAGGGGATGAAAACGTGTAGCACTCATGAACCTTTTATTTATAGTGAAAGGTAACATGGAAGCTACGCAAAGCTATTTTCCTTTTTCAAGACTCTCCTAATTTTGGGAGTCTTTCTTAAGTTACAACTTTTGCCAAAATAATTAAATAAATAATTAATTACCAAATATTGTATTTATGTGAATAAATCACATTTTAACTTAGGCAGGAAATAAGAGTTATCACAAACACTTTAATATGGTAATCAAATATGTTTGGATTAATTGCCAACTTGCCTAGATAAGGAAACATCACCAATTTGACTAAAAAAGACTTCTAGTCACGTAATTGGGCCTAAGTCCGTGAACTGTTACAAGCAGTCCATATATTGTTTCCTACTAACGAACTGTAACAGTTACAACAACACTTATAACTGTTACTTTAATAAATCACTCATAACTTCATCGTTATAACTCGGAATTGAGTGATTCTTGGCTCGTTGAATTCGTAATCTCATTCACTATAACATGAGAACCTTTCCAGGGATAAAGGTTATTGTCACAAAAGTCGTGGCTCAAATAACCTCGAGTATATATACATAAATGTACATTTACCGTCATAGGAATTGTTCCATAGAGTGAGTATTTATCTCGATAGATTAGAAAGGTAGAATTGAACAAGAATCCAAATGAAATCAATAATATACCTTTGTTTACGAAGTACTTGTTGATGTCTTCTTGTAGTCTTCAATCTTCATCCTTTAAGGATAGCTTCGATTCAACTTCTTAGACCTAATCTAGTCCGAAACTATCCTTAGTATGCTAAATCATGAATGCATTTTGGCAACTAAAATTGACAACTAATTTGACATACCAACGCTAGTGGGTTCAACGGATCAATGTTCTAATAATCTCCCCCTTTGTCAATTTTAGTGACAAAACCATTTTTCATATGGCTTGTACTTGTTAAAAGAAAAAACGACATGCTTGATTTCCTTGGTTCTTCAACTCTGCGTGTTTTCATCCTGTACTTGTTGAAGATCCTTCATAGTATTATTGCACAACATCAAAGTTTTGTATCACAACTTTGACAATAATACTATGGTGATATGTATCATTCCCCCTTAGTCAATACTCCATCTCAACATGAAAACCACTCCGCCTTACATAATGATACGTAAACCATATGTATTTATAGTGTGAACTACACATTAATTCTCCCTATTTTTGTCAACATAAATTGGCAAAGGTACGAAAACTAGTGGGATCCTCATGAAATTTTCACGGAGACACTTCATGACCAAAAGAAGAAAACATATCAACTTTGTTTAGAAGATATCATAGAATCGAAACTTAGTGACTTCATCAAGGAGTTTATTAAGATACAAGTTAACCCCTACATGTTCCACAACCGCTTATCCCCACAAAGATTTGGCAATTAAGCACAAGTTCAATTAAGAACTCTCCCCCATAAAATGTCATTCCCGAAAGAACAACAAGAGTGACCTTTCTCCAAGGAGAAGGATTTATAAATTGGATTTTAGAAATCCCATAAGGAGATACGAGCTAAGGTCCAATCATTGAAAGTCTCTCATGAGATCGTTTTACTAAAAAATAGAATTATCTCATGGTAACAATACACAATATGTAATCATGAAGATCAAGTATTGTGATCATCTTTTCTAAGATACAAACTTGTATAAACAAGAATTGATATACTCTGAAGGAAGAATAACCTTTTCCACAAGGATTTACACCAAGAATGGTTACCATAAGTGTATGAAAAAGTCTCTTTGACAATAAAAACCAACATCCAATGGCTTGATTATTGCTTCTAACCTGTTATATTTAAGAATTTCAATCACAAATCATGTTAGCTAATTAAGAATCATACACGTGGTATTTATCCATATGAGCACTTTCATATCAACCATATTCTTCTTTACCGCAACTAGTTCAAATGACTCAAATGAACTAGTTAGAGAGTTGTTCAATTGCTTAGATCTTTAGCCACGGTTTGAAAACTTGCATTCCTTAGTTAATATAAGTTTAAGTTCACGAATAATCGTTTTTAGAAAGTAACCAACTTAAGTACGCGGACTTGTACGCAGACTTAAGTACCCAGAATAATTTGTTTTCAGTTCACAAACTCCAGCAGAAATTCTCGGGATGAGAATCTCCGGCAGTACGTGGACTTGGTACACGAACTCTAGTTCCGGTTTTCCTGAGCAGCAAAGTACGCATACTTTGGTTCAAGGAATAACGACTTATACATGTATGAGTTACCACACAATGCTTATATCCAACCATGGTTATATAATCTAAACTCTGATTTCAATCATTGAAACATTCTTAGAGGACGTTATATAGTTGTTGTTCACACACTATTTTTCGTCAAAGCAATTTTCAAGTAATTGAAACTTAATATGACTTTCGTCACTAGTAAAGATGAACTTGGACAAAGCGAAATCTTACCAACATATATTTCGAGATATGTAAGTGAGTTAAACTCAGATCGAAACAATAAATTGTTCCACATATTCAAAAATTACCCAACATAATATGTGCGCCAAATTCTTTTGCAATCCTCACCGCATTTACAAGGGCTTCTTGGTGAGGATGCACTTCCAACACAATCAGGTTGTGTTGGGGTGAACAAAATCTTGCTCACCACGGGTAGTCGAAACAAAATCATGCATGGACTCTAGGAATTTAACAACTTCCTTGAAACTTTCAATAACTGTTCCATACCTTTTTAAGACGTTATCCCTTGTCGAACTCTTATATGGGAGATATTTCTTAATAGTACTCGTTGCTTTATTGATCTTCTTTGGTACCCATTTCTGAGTAGATTTTGGAGCAACGTATTTTCTTTTCTCCCCATATAATTATGAAAATTCTTTGAGGGAATACTAGAAGAACTGAAATTATGAGACTCAATTTTTCTCCAGTTTGGAACATCAGATATTGTCATCTTAACAGAATCATATCTGATTTTATCTCGTTTAAGAAATATGCAATTCCTTTGCAAGTGACTTGGTTTTCCACAATAAAAACAATGTTTAGTAGGGTGGAAAAAGTTATGTTTAGTGTTACCTAAATGTGTATGTGCTTGCTTTGGAGCTTGAAAAAATTTCCTCTTTTCGTCATCGGCATTTGGTAGACATACTTCACTTTTGTCAACCGTGGAAGGTTTTGGTTGAGAAGAAACTTTAGCTTTGACAAATTTTACCTCTTTGCAAATACCAGGAGCGTCTATTACTTCATAGCCCAATCCTCGTGTATCACAATGAATTCTACATGCTCCCAATATTGAGGTTAATTTATGTAAGCTGTTATTTCTAGACAAACTCTATCTTGAGCTTGAATTTTCTTCTTCCAACCTTTTGACCTTTTCAAGTGCAATAACTAGATCATTCTTGGATGATTCATATTGAACTTTGAGATCTTCTCGTTCCGAATCAAATAACAAGTTCATCTCAATGTTCTCCAAGTTATCTAGCTTTACTTGAAGAACAATTTCCCGATCTCGACCTTCGGCAATTTCTTATTTAAGCTTTTGTATTCGTTGAGATAATCTCTTGCACCAATAGAATCAAGTTGGTCTTGCAAGTCTTTATTCAAACTACGAAGTCTGTCATATTTAACTTTCTCACTGAAAATGGTGCTTTCAGTTTCCGAGAGTTTCTGATGACATTCTTTAAGAAGATTATTAGCAACTGGATCAACATGGAACACTTCTTCGTCAGAATCAGAATCAGTATCCGAAAGAATTTTTACAGAAGCTAATGCAACCTCTCCTGCGTACTTTTGGTGATCATAATCAGGTCCATCATCAAGAGTAGGCAAAGCTGCTGCATATGTTGATTGTCTACGGCTCCAGCTAGGACATACTGAAGACAAGTGCCTGAAACCACGACAGTTATAGCATTGTACATCATTATTAGGAGATGTTGTAACTTTAGAAAAACTATTTTTCCTGTCTCTCAAGAGTTTTCTAAATTGTCGTGGAGTAACATCCTTAGTATCTAGCGAACCAGATTTATCCTTAGAGGATTCAGAATTGTTTGCAGCTTTAAGAGAAATCACCTCTTTTCTAGATGCGTGTTCATTATCAAAGATCTTTAACTTTTCAACAAGAGTATTTCTGGAGAGTGTAGAAAGATCGTTTGCTTCTTCAATGGCATGTTTCTTATACTCGTATATTGATGGTAGAAACTTGAGAATTTTGCACACAATAACTTTCTCCGGAATAGTTCTTCCTAATGAATATGAGGAGTTAACTATTTGAGAAAGTCTTTGGTTAAACTCATCAAAGGTTTCATCATCAGACATGCGAAGGTTTTCCCAGTCAGAAGCTAGATTTTGAATCCTTGCTTCTTTCTCTGCGGCATTCCCTTCGAATACGGTTTCTAAGATATCCCAAGCATCTTTAGACTTATTACACGTAGTCACGTGGTGCTGAAGATATGGGGTAATGGCATGGAAGATAGCATTTAATCTATCAGAGTTTTGCTTTGCAGCAAAAATCTCAAGATCATCGTAATCACCAATATCCTTCGCAACAGTTACACAGTCTACTGTAACTAATGGAGGATTATAGCCATTAACAATACGAACCCATGATTGAAAATCTCGCGCTTGAATAAAAGCACGCATAACAATTTTCCACCATAAATAGTTCGTTCCATCGAAGGATGGTGGTACGTGTATAGAGATAACACTTTTGTCCATAGAATCATATTGCTACAAACACAGACTTATGAGGTCTTAGCGTGTTTTTCTGCTCTGATACCAATTGAAAAAGCGGTGGTCTAACAACCACACCCAATAATTCATTTGGCAATCTGTATGGACTAACTCCAATATACTTTCAAGAGAATCAACTAGACAGTCAGACTCAATCTTAAGAAAAGTATATCAAATAGTTATATCTCAATTTCTCAATTCAATCCGCAATAAAACAAATAGGAATTTGCGAGCCCAATTGAATATAAGAAATACATTGGACGGTATCAAAAATCAATATCCAAGTATCAATCAATTTAATCAACAACCCAAAGGTCGGATTCACAATTGATTGAACTTACATACAACCTGTGATATTTTAATTATATAAACAAACATAATGCGGAAAAGAAATAACACAGACACCAGAAATTTTGTTAACGAGGAAACCGCAAATGCAGAAAACCCCGGGACCTAGTCCAGAATAAACACAGACTGATTATAAGCTGTTACACCAATTTCCTACTACTTATTCGGACTAGATGTAATACCTGCTTCTGCACTAATAAAACTCCTAGCACAACACCGATTGTATTTAGGAATTCTTCTCGTAAATCTTCTAGTAGAACCCAAGGATCTCTTTAGAAGATACCACAACACGATTGATACGATTCAATCTTTTGTTTGCACAAAGTGCCGATTTGATTTCCCTTTAGATGTAAATCAAGGTTTTGGAAATCTTGTGTTTATTTTGATAAAAACAATTACTAGGTGAAAAAAATATCAAAACAAACTTGTAGATTAGGGATTATTATACTCTTCAATAAAGGAAGAGAAACCTAATGATTCTACAACAAGAACAACTAGAATAAATCTAGAGTTATCTTGTTTAAAACTTCTTAAGGATTTTTATGAGATACCTTAATCAAAGTTTTCTTTATAGCTTACGGTTTTGACTAACAAGTGTTGGTATACGATCGGAAACTGAAATCTATCAAAACCTAGGGTTTATGATCAACAATTCTTGAATGGTTTTATATCAGAAGAGAAAACCTTAGAATAGACAAGAGGTGAAAAACCTAGATTACATGTTGTATAATCAATCATGAAGATTAAATCTAACTCGGCTTTGTGATCCCCAATACAAAGACTTTTATCTCACTCTTTTTCACGAAGAACAGAAGACATGGAAAACAACCTTATGAGCTTACACCAATTTTCCAAAGGGGATGAAAACTTGTTATTTATAGTGAAAGTTAACTTGGAAGCTACACAAAGCTATTTTCCTTTTTCAAGACTCTTCTAATTTTTGGAGTCTTTCCTAAGTTACAACTCTTGACAAAATAATTAATCAACAAATATTGTATTTATGTGAATAAATCACATTTTAACTTAGGCAGGAAATAAGAGTTATCACAAACACTTTAATATGGTAATCAAATATGTTTGGATTAATATCCAACTAGCCTAGATAAGGAAACATCACCAATTTGACTAAAAAAGACTTCTAGTCACGTAATTGGGCCCAAGTCCGTGAACCGTTACAAGCAGTCCATGGATTGTTTCCTACTAACGAACTGTAACAGTTACATCAACACTTATAACTATTACTTTAATAAATCACTCATAACTTCATCGTTATAACTCGGAATTAAGTGATTTTTGGCTCGTTGAATTCGTAAGATCATTCACTATAATATGAGAACCTTTCCAGGGATAAAGGTTATTGTCACAAAAGTCGTGGCTCAAATAACCTCGAGTATATATACATAAATGTACATTTACTGCCATAAGAATTGTTTCATAGAGTGAATATTTATCTCGATAGATTAAAAAGGTAGAATTGAACAAGAATCCAAATGAAATCAATAACATACCTTTGTTGATGTCTTCTTGTAGTCTTCAATCTTCATCCTTTAAAAATAGTTTCGATTCAACTTCTTAGACCTAATCTAGTCCGAAACTATCTTTAGTATGCTAAATCAAGAATGCATTTTGGAAACTAAAATTGACAACTAACTTGACATACCAACGCTAGTGCGTTCAACCGGGCAATGCTCTAACAGGTACAACACCACATATTCCTTGTGGTGAATGAACTTTGTTTCCTTATTACAAATTCTTCGTAGGCCAGTGAACCGTTATAGATGAAATTAAATGAATTACACTCTAGGGTGCAAACGTTAAACAACGAGATACGTATAGAAATATAGGACTACTCATTTTTCAATAAGAGGAGCTTGTGGATGATGGTCGTACACCATTTATCTAACTTTAACATACTCTCGCATTGCACTTTTTATGTATTCGAATCGAGATGCTAGGTCTCTCCATCTATGTTTTTTTGGATTCGTGTGCGCTCGTAATAGAACTCTTCAAATCTCTTCCAAAACGTTGAATATAGTTCATTAAGAGGTCGTGGAAGGCGGGAATGAACGATTTCACGAGCTGCATATCTTCTTCCGGATCCCATTCCATTCTTCTAAGCTTTATTTGAGTAGCGAATGATGTAGGAGTGGCCCAAAGCTGCAATTTTAGGGGAAAATGTGCTTGGGAAAGGGGTGTCCTTATATAGTTGAAGACTCAACATTTTTTTTAAATCAATTCAGACAATCGGCTTTTAACTATAAACATATAGACTAATTTTGACCTTGCAAAATCATGTTAAATTTGCCTTACCACTGTCGGTTCCACGTAATCCGATTCTTGTCAAAAAAACAAAATACAAAAAAACTGACTTTTTTGCTTACAAGAATCGGATTATATATGTTACCACATAGACCGATTCCATTAGGTTATCAAAATTTCGTATCTTTTGTTTCTCAGAAGCGATCTTTAACTATCTCTCTATAAACCGATTATGAACCCTGGCAAAACAAGATAGTGAACTTCTCAGAATCAGTATATATGGTAAACAGTAAATACAGATTCTGCAATTTAACCCTGGAGAAAATCCATAATCGGTTTTTAGGAAGGTAAACGTAAACCGATTGTGACTGAATAAACTGTCATAATCCTATATTTTCTTCCCAAATTGTAGTTTTTTTCGCGTCTTAGGCATACATGATCATTTCAAAACTAACCAGATTCATTCATCCATACATTAACGAACATAACCTAACATAATTCGACCAACAAACATAAGTTTAATTCATAAGTTTTGACTCAGTAATTATCCATAGTTAAAGAGCACAAGTTCATTCATTCATTATCATCTTCATCAGCATCAACATCCCCACCACGTCCACGTTCACGACCAATAACACCTCATCCTCGTTTAGAAGGCCTTCTTCGCCGATATCATGTTGGGCGGCGCTTGATTCACCTTGAGAGTTTCTTTTCGCAATGACTTTCTTCCTCTTTGTCTTTGTCTTCTCCACCGCTTCCCCAAACTTTGTACTCGTATTTACATCTTCCAAACTGTTATCTTGATTCTCTTTGACCTTTACTCCTTCCCATATACATAGCCTTGCTTTGTTTATCAAATGTCACCCTATTCGTCTTCTCTGTTTTCATATTAAACAACAAACATTGAACAAATTACGCTAAAACCATTAACGAAACCATTGAGTAACAATATGCACCAAATATTCAAGAGCTTTTTCTTGGTCCTTGATTTGGGGTCTCTCCTCTACTCGTATCACCCAAGTATACGAAATATGGAGGTACCATGTCATGTAATCCGGAGTTGCCTCATCATCTGTTTTGGGGTATCCAGCCACCTTGTTGATGTGGTATCTTCTATTACCCCAGTCTGTATATGATGGTACAGGATCGTGAAAAACCTCAATATCGTTATCAAGAGACTTACAATTTTTTATGTCCAATTTATACTTGCCAAGTGCTGAGATATCTTATGTACCGTCACATTATATCACGACTCTCGTCGGATTGTACATTACATATCCTTTGGGGTGAAACAAAGGGTTAAAATAACATTGATATTTGCACCCCAACCATCCTTCCTTCAGCAAAATCCAACTTGTAAAGGTGAAAGACAACATCTTTCGTTGTCAAGTTGTCCAGTCGGTGTCTCAACTCCAGATATTCCTCTTTTTGGGACTTTGGCTTACCGTTGAAGGTGTACTTATCTCCATAACAAGAAATGTCCCAGTGCTTGTTTAGAAAAACCCTTTCAACAAACTCTGGGAAGTGCAAATATATCTGCACCTGCATAAGATCCATCTCCAATTTGGTTCCTTTAAGCCCTAGAAGCCTTTCTCAAATCGTTCAACGGGTGTGCAAGGATGTCAGAGCCCCAAAAGAATTCGGCAATTTTGTGAAATGGTTGTAGCAGCTGAATATAGTTTGCATCACACGGGAACCAGAAACATCGGGAAAGATAACATCTCCCAAGATGTAGAGCACATATGCGTGGACTGAGCTTCGATACGTTCCTTAGTCACCTCTTTTTCATGTACAAGAAGATTCTTCATTCCCATGAATTGGTCCCTCAAGCTCGCAATATAGAATATCCTTTGCTTTGCTTGACCTACAAGCATATCTGATTTGGTCTTCTCTCTATCCCAACCGAACACATTCTTGGTGAACTTGTAAATTTTGTCCCACCCAAGATCATTCACACCAGTCTTTCCCCCTCACAGATTTACATGTTATGCTTAGACCGGTAATCAACTCCGTTTCATTTGTATTTATTACTATTTCTCCAACCAGAAGATATAAAGTATTTGTTTCCCTGTAAAATCTCTCGGCGAAGGCGGAAATAAGAGGTTTGTCATATCCAACAACTGAATTGTCAACAACCTCGTAAAATCGAATAGTTCGATTACTTCCGGTAATTCTCATACACCAGATTCTATTCCTTCTAGTGGCTATAAGGTCATCATACTCTCTGGCGTTCCTGGCTTCATAATACGCACGACATCAGCGTGCTCCTAAAAATAATCGATACACAATAATTAAAACACTAAGCGGATAGTAAGTTCTATCTTAAATAACATAAGGTTGAGATATTTACTATAAGGGGAAGATGACAATGGACCAACTCTCTTTTTACCCCCATAACAATAGTCCGTCATCACCGGGTAACCCATAAACATGATCAGTAAGGCTGCGAGGGAACATCTTCTTCGGGTCGGGGATGTGGTTCCCTTTCTTCTTCTTTGGACCATCTTTTTTACCTTGTTTTTGAACTTTATCTTCAACTTGTTGTTGAACTTCTCCTTATCCCTCCTTATTCTTCGTCAACCTCCTTGCCACTTTCTTCTTCATCAACTTTCTTGTCACTAGTTTGTTCTTCATTCCTTTCTTCTTCAGTAGTGGTGGGTTTTATAAACAACCTACAAATTGACCTGCAAGTGCACAGGGTCAGTTGTAGCTAGTAATGGGAAGAAAGGGTTTGTCCACATGGACTTGGAGGGAGCTATTGTTGTTTTCTAAGTAAAATCTAACCTAAACAGGGAATTGGGGAAAACTAGGATATTGAATCCACCTAAATCCTCAGCTATATCATGTCCAGTGCAAGTCTTGTTTTTGGCCTTAGTAAACAAGGTGAAGGTTCAGGCCTGCCTTGTGTTCTGGGCTTTCATCTAGGATAAGCTATTCACCTAGTTCACTAATGCATCCCTAGCATTGATGGTCTTCTTACAACACCATCAATCACAGATGGACTTGATCACTAATTGACTAACTATCCTATATCTAAAGAAAATTGCTCACCTAGTTAATCCTGTTCACCCCTAGCATTGGTGGTCTTCTTACAGCACCACCAATCACAGGTTACTATCATCATTGAGTAATCAATTCTCCATGGTTCTAATTCAAGCTCATCAAGAACAAAACTAAATCATTTACTTCACTGTGGCATAGAGGCTTCATCTGCTTCCTAGTGATGAACTAAAACATGGTAAACAGAAAGAGTAATTGAAATTGAAATAGAAATTGAAACTGAAATTAAAATTAAACCTACTCAGACCCAAATTGGGGGTTAACTTGGCTATCCCAAGAACCAGTTCTAACACACACCCATATCATCTATTTATACAAACAATCAAAAACCCCAAAACAGTGAAATTAGGGTTTGGTGAAAATTAAAATTAGGTTTTACCTAATCACTGATAGCGATTATAACTCTTCACCCATGCTTCCTATTCGTATTCTCCTGCTCCCCACACCAACTGTGATTTCTGCTTCGACCCATGCTCGTCCTTCCTCTTCTGCTCTGCTGGTCTGTGCTGTTGCTCTAGCTCGACCTATCTTATTGTTTTCTCATCTAGGGTTTCAGAGAGTTGAGAAAACTATAAAATAGATAGCTAGAGGAATAGGGGGAGTGATGGGTGTTGGGGTTTGGTTGATTTGAGAGGAGATGGTGGTTGTTGAGGTGGTGGTTGAGCGGGGCAGTGGAGTTGGTGGCGCTGGACATCGAGTTGCAGAAGAGAAGAAGGGGGAAGAAGAAAGAGAAGGTCGATGGAAAATGGATTGGGGTGCGTTTGTTTTGGGTATAGGGTATTTGGTACTCGGGTGTTGAGCGGGTTTAGCAATTGTTGATGAACAGCGAGGATGAGACGTTGGATGCGAAGATGATGGATCGATCTAATGGCGAGACAGAAGGAAGCGAGGAGCGACCGTTAGATGCGGAAGTACAACGAAACTGACGGCTCAAGATGGAGTTAGGTGCTGTAGTGTTTGATAGGAGCTTCAGACTTCGATGCACGAAGATGAAGCGACCGTAGGATGCATCTGTGGATCCAATCTGACGGCTACGAGCTTAGGCAGGCTTTGGGCTTGGTCTTGGACTTAGGTTAGAGTTTGGGCTTAGACAATTCTGAGCCCACTTCTTCCTTCCAAGCCCATTTCTAGCCTTCTGGTCTTGCGCACAACATTCTTCGCGGCTTCCTTGTGTGATTCCTCTTGGCTTCCACCACTTTTCTGCTCTTTTTGCTCCGTAATTCATCCAAGCTTTATTTAGTACCTAAAAATACAAAATTAATTAATAAAAATATTTATTCTTGAAAACAATGAAAATACAGAATATGGGATAAAATGTAGAATTAATGCACAAAAGATGAGTTAAATGTCAAGAAAAATATATAGAAATATGCACTTTTTAGCACTCATCAAATACCCCCAAACCTGAATTTTACTTGTCCTCAAGTAAAACAAAACTAAGGAAATCCTACCTATACCACTGTCGCTGGTCTCTCGAATGCATTTAGCGTATGCACTAAGCCTTTTAAACCACTAAGTGTCCCTAGTGGACGAGTGAAGTCTCGTGAAGGTTTGGTTAGAACGTACTTACAAAGTTCTAGGACAAAATATAAGCTCAGATTCCATCAAATGTGACATGTGCAAGTCAGTTTAAGCTCACAGCAAAATGGAGATGTCAATCTAGCTATCAAAGGCACAATCCTAGCACTGATAACAAATAAAGACATGTGATAAGAGTGTAAAGTGTATCTACACATGTGTAAAGAAAGATCGGATGTTATGACTACTAATCACCAAGAGATAGTTTCTCAGGCTAAGAACCGAGGTCGAAATCTAGCTAGCTGTCCGGACTTTACGAGAATTGTGAATGAGTTGGAGGTATTTCACAATTACTCGCGTTGTACATCAATGGCATACACCCTTCCTTGCTTATAACACAAAAACACAAAAGATGACTCTTTACATGACTCTTATTTACATTGACTACTCTCTTTTATTTTTGGAACAAGAGAGGATGGAATTTATAAATACTTGATTCTTTTTTTTTTTCTTTTTTTTTTTTTTTTTTTTTTTTTTTTTTTTTTTTTTTTTTTTTTTTTTTTTTTTTTTTTTTTTTTTTTTTTTTTTTTTTTTTTTTTTTTTTTTTTTTGAATTTCATTTTTCTTCTTTTTTTTTTTTTAATAGAATTTACAACATGGTAACTCTTTTGATACATAGAGAGAAAGGAATAAAAATTACATGACACTTAGCAAGAGGTAGCCCTTTTTGATGCACCCAGTTAAATTCGATGGTTGTCTTTCTTAATGTAACCTCCACCTTCTATCCCAACCAACCAAAGAACAAGCTAGTCAAGTTTCGTTCAGTATTCTAAAGTGATTGGCAACTAAAACTTCCGATAGAACACCTCAAGGATGAGGCTATACATGTATTGGTAGATCGTGCGCGTGCAAGTTTCTTATCACTATGTGAATTGTGCTAGAATCAGGGTGCCTAAATATCTAGACTAAGACTCCTAATAAAAATATTTGCACAAGAGTCAACATTTCAAGGTAAATGAGCTCCATTTTTATGATTTTTTTAATTTTTAATTTTTTTTGGAATTTTTAAATTTTTTCAAAAAGAAGGAGTTCTGCTTTTTTTTTTTTTTTTCAATTATGGCATATTATCAAAGTATCTACTTTTCACCCCCAAACCTAAACTAAACATTGTCCTCAATGTTTCAAAATATGAACAATATTATAATACAACATATGAAGAGGATCATGCTGAGTAGAGAAAAAGGAAAGAGAATACCCGATTTCGGCGAAAGCAAGATTAGAACTCCGTTATTCAAGGCAAGAATCCAACATATGTCAGCCGAGATCATATTGGATTAGCAAAATATATACAAAAGGAACAAATTTTTTTTTTTTTTTTTTTTTTTTTAAAATTATCTACTGGATTATGTACAAAAAATTCACCATACACCAATAATCTAAAGAGTTGAGGATCAACCCAAAAGACGAAGTGTAGAGGTTTCAACAGCTTCACACAAAATAACAGGAAAGAAACGCAAGTGAAACTGTGAAACAAAATGAGCTACCCCCAAACCTGGATTTTTCAACGGACAAAATTTTGGAAACAAAATCTCGCAGTTTTGGGGGTTCATCATGCACAAGGTCTAGCTCGAAATGAACTGTGCTAGGGACGGGCAAACATGCTAATTCCAACTGTGGCTCCTCAAAGATATTATACTTAGATGCAAAATAGTCCAAAAGGACTTGGGAAGCACACAGTTCCAAACCTAGATTAGGGACTCTCAGAAAAGTCGGTTTGACAATATGGGTACAAACCAAATCTAGGTTGGGTGGAAGGCCATCAGATTGTGACTTATGTAGGACGATAGGCACATCATTACTAATCACATCAACATCTCCTAAGTCTTCTACACGTGTCACAACATGCTCACAATCATCAAACAAATTGGCAAGATCACAATCAGAGTCATCAACATCATCAACAGATTTATTCTCATGCATCAGCAAATCAGGAGAAATATCACAATGTGACCTAGGTGAGAATCAGACACATCAATATATTTTCATGCATATTAACATTAGTGTCTACAGAAGATTCAACTATCCCTATGTCATGCTCATCTTCACAGAATAATTGTACGAATCCCATGTCAATATCAAATCATATGAATTACAATGAGTATTAGAAAGAACAACATTCATGAAGGTCGAGGGCGAGAAGCCATATGTTTTTGAAACCAACAGGTTCCACAATATTTTCATGTTCTTCTAACATATTCATCATAATCATCATAATCATCAATGGTAGCATGCATATTGGTCCTCATTAACAGTGTGGTGTCATTAGTCGATTCATGTTCCTTAAATTAGGTTCATATTCAACATCGTTTACAAGAATGGGACTAGACACTTCATTAGGGACAACATACATTTCCTCATGAATTTCCTCCTTTTGTAGGTGAAGCAAAATCTGATCTAAACATGCCTGAATTCGTGATGTAGATCTATCAAGTTTTGCTCACTGAGTCTGAAAGCTTCTGTGGTGGAGTTCAAATTCATGGGAGTACAAAATTCTTCATGTTCAAATTGTGGTGAATGGTACATGTGTGCTGGTCATTAGGGTTTACAAAATATTGATCACACCCTCAAAGGATTGATTATGGTCCCAATGACTACCATTCTCACAATTTGGGCTTTCATACCTTGGATTTTCTCTAGATTGCCTAAAATTATGCAAATATGACAATTCTCAACAGGGGTCTCAAACTACCACATGCGGGACATGCATAGATTTCAGGTTGCCTAAGAAAATTAGATGTGACAGATTCCTCATGTGATTGCATTTCTAAGCTGCGATTCGAGCTTCTAATTGATCGATCAGTGATGATGTGTGAGTGAGGCACTACAAATGTTCATTTTTCACGTTGTGATGAATGATGCATGTGTGAATAGTTACTAGGGTTCATGGCTTGAGGCTCGGGACTTTGAAAATGTCATAATAATTCCTATAACTATTGACATCATGGTCTATGGGAGGTTCATAACGTGGAGTATGTCCATACGCAAGTTCTCTAAGGGATTTGTTGTATTCCCCAACTGTAGACCAAGATCTAGACATGATTTGGCTCAAAAGCTATAAACTATGTTACAAAGCCCAAAATTTGGTTTTTAATGGGTTTGGATTTTTGGGAAAAATTTGGTTTTTTTAATTGGGAGCAAAAATTTTGGTTTTAATATTGGGAGCAAGCCCACATTGGTGGGAGAAATTGCTTTGCCAAGGGAAGGTGAACGAGCCCACAATGTGTATGCAAACTGAAGCCCAATGTAGCTTTTGAGATAGCCCCAATTGTGGCTTGTTGGTCTGCGGCCCAGTTGGGCTTTTAAAAGTTCAGTTTTTCTAATTTAAAACTACAGGCCCAAATCAATGTAACACCACAAGCCCACAAGCAATTAAACAAACAAGCCCACAAGCAATTAATTACAAACCCAACAGAAAAAATGGAAAAAATTATTACAGCCCACAAATTAAAATGGAAGCCCACAGGTTGGGTTCTCTTAATGGGTTTAGGCTTACTTGCTTAAGCACAGCCCAGCTGCTCAGTTTGGTTGCAAAAGCCAGTTGGGCTTTGGATCATCCTAAGCTTGGCTTTCTGAGGCCCAGTTGGGCTTTGGTTCACTTCTTCACCTTCTGCAGCTTACAGCCCAGTTGGGCTTTATCTTACACCAGCTGCAGCATCTTCAGTGGCAGCAGGAGCACCAGTTCAGGTTCAAACAACAACAGGCCGGCAGGCTTGGG
The DNA here is from genome assembly GCF_003573695.1 of Papaver somniferum. NCBI lineage: Eukaryota > Viridiplantae > Streptophyta > Magnoliopsida > Ranunculales > Papaveraceae > Papaver > Papaver somniferum. The sequence goes on along the minus strand of NC_039366.1, from coordinate 155,408,611 downwards.
TTTCAGCTGCAGCTTTGGTTCAACAAGTTCAGCAGCCCTAGCACACAGCAACAGAGCAGCCTCACAGGATTCTTGGCCTGGCACCACAGGAGCACCACAACAGCACAAGAGCACCAGCAGCAGCAGGTGGTTCAGTTCAGGGCGCAGGCAGGGCAGAGCAACAAGGGTCAAGTTCTTACAACCCAGCAGCTGGCAAGCTCAGCAGCAAGGTTAAGAAAGGTCTAGCAGCAACAGGCAACAGTTAGCTAGCTAGCTAGCAAGGCTAGCAGCAACAAGACCTGCACAGCAAACAAATGCAGAGAACAACAAATGTAGAACAAAAACAACAACAACGCCGCTAACCGAGTCCTGGCAGCGGCGCCAAAAACTTGGTGGGTTTTATAAACAACCTACAAATTGCCTGCAAGTGCACAGGGTCAGTTGTAGCTAGTAATGGGAAGAAGGGTTTGTCACACAGGGACTTGGAGGGAGCTATTGTTGTTTTCTAAGTAAATCTAACCTAAACAGGGAATTGGGGAAAACTAGGATATTGAATCCACCTAAATCCTCAGCTATATCATGTCCAGTGCAAGTCTTGTTTTTGGCCTTAGTAAACAAGGTGAAGGTTCAGGCCTGCCTTGTGTTTGGGCTTTCATATAGGATAAGCTATTCACCTAGTTCACTAATGCATCCCTAGCAATTGATGGTCTTCTTACAACACCATCAATCACAGATGGACTTGATCACTAATTGACTAACTATCTATATCTAAAGAAAATTGCTCACCTAGTTAATCCTGTTCACCCCTAGCATTGTGGTCTTCTTACACACCACCACCATCCAGGTTACTATCATCACTGAGTAATCAATTCTCCATGGTTCTAATTCAAGCTCATCAAGAACAAAACTAAATCATTTACTTCACTGTGGCATAGAGGCTTCATCTGCTTCCTAGTGATGAACTAAAACATGGTAAACAGAAAGAGTAATTGAAATTGAAATAAAATTGAAACTGAAATTAAAATTAAACCTACTCAGACCCAAATTGAGGGTTAACTGGCTATCCCAAGAACCAGTTCTAACACCACCCATACATCTATTTATAAAACAATCAAAACCCCAAAACAGTGAAATTAGGGTTTGGTGAAAATTAAAATTAGGTTTTACCTAATCACTGATAGCAATTATAACTCTTCACCATGCTTCCTATTCGTATCTCTTGCTCCCCACCCAACTGTGATTTCTCTTCGCTCGACCCATGCTCGTTCTTCCTCTTCTGCTCTGCTGGTCTGTTTGTTGCTCTAGCTCGACCTATCTTATTGTTTTCTCATCTAGGGTTTCAGAGAGTTGAGAAAACTATAAAATAGATAGCTAGAGGAATAGGGGGAGTGATGGGTGTTGGGGTTGGGTTGATTTGAGAGGAGATGGTGGTGGTTGAGGTGGTGGTTGAGCGGGGGCAGTGGAGTTGGTGGCGCTGGACATCGAGTTGCAGAAGAGGAAGAAGGGGGAAGAAGAAAGAGAAGGTCGATGGAAAATGGATTGGGGTGCGTTTGTTTGGGTATAGGGTATTTGGTACTCGGGTGTTGAGCGGGTTTAGCAATTGTTTATGAACAGCGAGGATGAGACGTTGGATGCGAAGATGATGGATCGATCTAACGGCGAGACAGAAGGAAGCGAGGAGCGACCGTTAGATGCGGAAGTACAACGAAACTGACGGCTCAGATGGAGTTTAGGTGTTGTAGTGTTTGACACAGGAGCTTCAGACTTCGATGCACGACGATGAAGCGACCGTAGGATGCATCTGTGGATCCAATCTGACGGCTACGAGCTTAGGCAGCTTTGGGCTTGGTCTTGGACTTAGGTTAGAGTTTGGGCTTAGACAATTCTGAGCCCACTTCTTCTTTAAGAACAAATTCTTCCTTCCAAGCCCATTTCTAGCCTTCTGGTCTTGCGCACAACATTCTTCGCGGCTTCCTTGTGTGATTCCTCTTGGATTCCACCACTTTTCTGCTCTTTTTGCTCCGTAATTCATCCAAGCTTTATTTAGTACCTAAAAATAAAAAATTAATTAATAAAAATATTTATTCTTGAAAACAATGAAAATACAGAATATGGGATAAAATGTAGAATTAATGCACAAAAGATGAGTTAAATGCCAAGAAAAATATATAGAAATATGCACTTTTTAGCACTCATCAAGTAGGTGTATCTGAACCAGATTCATCTTGTGGTGGAAGATCCACTCGAGGTGGTGGTTCATTGATGTGAATCCCTTTGGGTTTACTCGTCGATCCCCTACGGTATTTAACATCCATGTTTTACCGCACTTTCGACGAGGTTCCGGACTCTGAGCAGAAGCAAGTTTCTTTTTATATTTCTTTCCGGGTTGTCTTTGGTATCCCTTGTTGTCCCTGGATAATAAGGGGATAAACAATAAACAATAAACAATAATCAAATCAAAGTATGTTTATGAATTCCAAGTATAGAATCGATTACACGATACACACACAAAGATCTGGTGTGACAAGCAAAGACACACAGAAGCTTGCAAGTATACAAGGCCAAGTTATGATATAGAAGGTAAGCAGGGGAAAGTCCACAGGGAGTGGGAGAAAACTAGAGAGTTTTCCTAAGCTATCAAATGATGTAAAACAAGGTACAATTTCACAATGTTATAGTGGCAGTGAAACAAAGAAGGCAGATGGCATGAACCAAGGATGCAAGGTAAAGCAAAGGAAACAGCTAAGAAAACAGCAAGGTAAAGCAGCAAAGAACCAAGTCTTGGAAGCCAAGGGAAAGGTGAGGATTGTGCACTGATTTCAGTGCACAACAGCTACAAATTGCAGGAATTTAAACAAGAAAAACAGGCAAGGAGAATAACTGATCAGGAAGCAAAATAGAACTGAATAGAGGTGACTGCAAAGGGATTGGTGGTTAAGCCAAGGCTTAGGATCCACCTTGTGTCCTAATCAAATGACATGTTTCTAGGTTGAGTTTGATCCTATGCATACATCTAGAAATAGAAGAATACTAAATTGCTCAATAGTTTGCCCCTAGCATTGGCTGTCTTTTGACAGCACAGCCAATCACAGGCACTATGAGCATTGGTATCTCCCATTTGCTCAACAAAACAGGGCACAGAAAAACTATCCTAGCAACCTGTCAATTGACAGTACACAAGGCTTCAACTGAGCCTTAGCTTAGTGCTACTTAGCTCATGCTCAACATGTTACAAACACAAGCATTCATCATACAGAAATAATTCAAACATAACATAACAATCAACTGTTAATTGCATAAGAAGACTGAAATTGGAATTGCATAAAATTGTGGCAATTCTCTACTGGCTAGTCCAGAGAGATACACAGTGTCCTTCACACACACCACATAATACCAATTTATACCCCCCAAATATCAGTTTAGGGTTCACAGCCCCTTTTCCCCAAAAACAGAAAATTAGGTAAATTTGGTTTACCTAATTTTGATGAGATACTCACTCCATCTCGTCGACCCACTCTCCAATTACTTCTTCTCGTTCATCTCCTGCTCCAATTGCTGCTCTAACATCAACTTATATCTTCAATTTCTCACCTAGGGTTTCAGTGATGAGAGATGAGAAATTGAGGAGATTAGTTGATGAAAAAGAGGTAAAACGTGATAGTGATGATGGGTTTTTGGTTATAGGTAGAGTAGAGTGATTTGGTGGCGTAGATGGTGGAGTGATTTGGGGAGAAGATGGTGGTGATGGAGACGGACATGGTGGTACTGTTGCAGAGAGGGGGGGGGGGGGAAAGATGGTGTCGATGGGGTTTGAGGAAGGGTGTTTTGGCAATGGGTATAGGTATTAGGTACTAGGGTGTTGAGCAGGTGTAGAGGATTTTGATGTTTCGCGAAGCTGGACCGATGGATGGGAAGATGGTAGGTGGATCTGACGGCGATGCGGAGGCAGGCGATGAGCGACCGTCGGATGAAGAGATACAACGAAACGAACGGTACTTGATGGAGTTAGGTACTGTAGTGTAAGGCGGAGATATCAAACTTCGATGCACAGCAAGGGAGCGACCGTCGGATGCTTCTGAGAACTGATCTGACGGCTGAAGACGCAAGCGGGTATGGATTTGGGTTTTAGGCTTTTGGGTATAGAATATGGGTTTGGGAAATGAGTTTGGGCTTGGAAAACCTTGAGCCCACTTCTTCTTTAAGAACAACTTTTCTTCTTGAGCCCATTTCCAGCTTTTTGGACGTGCGCTCCATTCTTTGCGGCTTCCTTGCGTAATTTCTCCCGGCTTTTCACTACTTTTCTGCTCTTTTTGCTCCGCAATCATCCAGACTTTATTTATTACCTAAAAATGCAAAATTAAGTAAGAAAAATATTTATTCTTGAAAACAATGAAAATACAGAATATGGGATAAAATGTAGAATTAATGCATAAAAGATGAGTTAAATGCCAACAAAAAGGGATAAATATATACAATATTTGGCACTCATCAAATACCCCCAAACCTGAATTTTACTTGTCCTCAAGTAAAACAAAACTAAGGAAATCCTAACTATACCACTGTCGCTGGTCTCTCGAATGCATTTAGCGTATGCACTAAGCCTTTTAAACCACTAAGTGTCCCTAGTGGACGAGTTGAAGTCTCGTGAAGGTTTGCTTAGAACGTACCTACAAAGTTCTAGGTCAAAATATAAGCTCAGATTCCATCAAATGTGACATGTGCAAAACAGTTTAAGCTCACAGCAAAATGGAGATGTCAATCTAGCTATCGAAGGCACAATCCTAGCACTGATAACAAAAAAGACATGTGATAAGAGTGTAAAGTGTATCTACACATGTGTAAAGAAAGATCTGAAGTTATGACTACTAATCACCAAGAGATAGTTTCTCAGGCTAAGAACTGAGGTCGAAATCTAGCTAGCTGTCCGGACTTTACGAGAATTGTGAATGAGTTGGAGGTATTTCACAATTACTCGCGTTGTACATCAATGGCATACACCCTCCTTGCTTATTACAATGAAACAACAAATGACTATTTACATGACTCTTATTTACATTGACTATCTCTTTTATTTTTGGAACAAGAGAGATGGAATTGATAAATACTTGATTTTTTTGTATTTTTCTGATATTTTTTTTTTTTTTTTTTTTTTTTTTTTAATTTACATCGTTTTTTTTTTTTTTTTTTTTTTTTTTTTTTTTTTTTTTGCATAAGGAAACACTTTTGATACATAACAAAAGGAAACAAAATTACATGACACTTTGCAAGAGGTAGCCCTTTTTGATGCACCCAGTTAAATTCGATGGTTGTCTTTCTTAATGTAACCTCCACCTTCTATCCCAACCAACCAAAGAACAAGCTAGTCAAGTTTCGTTCAGTATTCTAAAGTGATTGGCAATCGTAACTTCCTATCAAACACCTTGAAGATCGAGGCCATACATGTATTGGTAGATCGTGCGCGTGCAAATTTCTTATCACTATGTGAATTGTGCTAGAATCAGGGTGCCTAAATATCTAGACTAAGACTCCTAATAAAATACATATTTGCACAAGAGTCAACATTTCAAGGTAAATGAGCTCCATTTTTATGATTTTTTATTTTTTTTTTTTTTAATTTTTTTTGATTTTTCAATTTTTTTTGGAATTTTTCAATTTTTTCAAAAAAGAAGGAGTTCGTTTTCAATTATGCAATTATCATGGTATCTACTCTATACCCCCAAACCTAAACTAAACATTGTCCTCAATGTTTCAAAATATGGAAAGAATTATAAAACAATATATGAAGAGGAACATGCTGAGTAGAGTAAAAGGAGAGAGAATACCCGATTGTACGGCGAGCTCGATTAAAACTCCGTTATTCAAGGCAAAAATCCATCATATTAGGAGTCACAATGGATGAGCACAAATATACACAAAAGGAAATTAACTAACACATTATCTACAAGAAAATTGGTTTTTTTTTAATGGGATTGGACTTTTTGGAAAAAATTTGGTTTTGTTGGGAAACATTTGGTTTTGATGGGAAAACGAAAAATTTTGGTTTTTAGGGAAAGATTTGGAAAACTTTTTGGTTATTTAGGGAAAGAGTGGACCAGTTTAGTCCACATAGACTGGGTCCTCCAGGTTGGTTGTTTCAATGTCGGGTGGAAATGGCTCAAGGAATGGCTTTAATCTCTGCCCGTTGACTTTGAAAACGTTCTTGTTGGAGACATCCTCCAGCTCTACAGCTCCATGAGGAAAAACTGTGCGTACTAGGTACGGACCCTTCCATCTGGAACGCAGTTTTCCTGGAAAAAGATGTAATCGGGAGTCATACAGCAAGACTTTCTGACCAGGAGTGAAGGATTTGGCAGAATACGCTTGTCATGAAACATCTTCATCTTCTGCTTATAACTTGGCACTGTCATAAGCCTCATTTCTCAATTCTTCCAACTCGTTGAGTTGAAGTTTCCTTTGAATTCCAGCTTCGTCCAGAGAAGTTCAGCTCTTTGATTGCCCAGTAGGCACGATGTTCTAATTCCACAGGTAGATGGCACGGCTTTCCATACACTAGACGATAGGGGGACATGCCAATTGGTGTCTTATAAGCTGTTCTATAGGCCCACAAAGCATCATTCAATCTCAATGACCAATCTTTCCTGGACGGGTTGACCGTCTTCTCCAGAATGTGCTTAATTTCCCTATTAGACACTTCCACTTGTCCACTAGTCTGAGGGGGTACGGGTAGCGGAGTAGCAACCTTGTGAGTTATGCCATACTTGCGTACTAAAGACTCAAAGTACTTGTTACGAAAATGTGAACCGCCGTCACTGATGATAGCTCTAGGGGTACCAAAACGTGAAAATATGTTCTCTTTAGAAATGAAAGTACCACCTTGTGGTCATTTGTTCTGGTTGCTATGGCTTCTACCCACTTAGAAACGTAATCAACTGCGACTAGGATGTACAACTTGCTGTCAGACATGGGAAATGGACCCATGAAGTCTATCCCCCAAACATCAAAAATCTCCACAATCAAAATGGGGTTCAATGGCATCATGTTTCTCCTCGAAATGCTTCCTAGCTTTTGACAGCGTTCACAAGCAACACAATAATCATGGCAATCCTTGAACAATGATGGCCAATAGAATCCACACTGCAAGATCTTTGCAGCGGTTTTCTTGGCACTGAAATGGCCTCCACATGCTTGGTCATGACAGAAAGATATCACATCTTTCTGTTCAGTGTTGGGGACACATCTCCTAATGATTTGGTCTGGGCAGTACTTAAACAAATATGGGTCATCCCAAAGGAAATGTTTGACTTCAGCCAGGAATTTAGAGCGGTCTTGTCTCGACCAACGTGAGGGCATCCTACCTGTAGCGAGGTAGTTAACAATATCAGCAAACCAAGGAAGGTCTGAGATAGACATCAGCTGTTCATCTGGGAATGATTCTCTAATCAGCTCAATTCATCAATAGACTCTAAAGTTAATCTAGACAAATGATCAGCAACCACATTCTCACAACCTTTCTTATCACGGATTTCGAGATCGAATTCCTGTAATAAGAGTATCCATCGAATAAGGCGAGCTTTAGCATCCTTCTTGGAAAGAAGATACTTCAAAGCCGCATGGTCTGTGTATATGATGATCTTAGACCCTATCAGATAAGATCTAAACTTGTCTAATGCGAAAACGACGGCAAGCAATTCCTTCTCGGTAGTTGAATAATTGAGTTGGGCATCATTAAGGGTTTTGCTAGCATAGTATATCACATATGGTAGTCTATCAACTCGCTGTCCTAAAACAGCACCAACAGCATAATCAGAGGCATCACACATAAGTTCGAACGGAAGCTTCCAATCGGGTGGTCGGACTATAGGAGCGGTGGTGAGAAGGGTTTTTAATTCCTCCCATGCCTTCACACAAGCAGCATCGAAATTGAAGGCAACATCTTTGGAGAGAAGACTGCACAGAGGTCTGGAGATTTTGCTGAAATCTTTGATGAATCGCCGGTAAAAACCAGCATGACCTAGAAATGATCTGATCTCCTTCACAGAGCAAGGTTGTGGTAGATGTTGAATGAGGTCAACTTTAGCTTTATCCACTTCAATTCCTTTTTCTGAGATGATGTGTCCTAGAACTATTCCTGAATTCACCATAAAATGGCATTTTTCCCAATTTAGAACAAGGTTCTTTTCTTTACATCTGGATATCACGAGGGCAAGATGCTTCAAACATTCGTCAAACGAGGAACCAAAAACAGAGAAATCATCCATAAAGATCTCGAGAAAACTATCTATCATGTCAGAAAAAATGCTCATCATGCAACGCTGAAAAGTAGCAGGTGCATTACACAACCCGAAGGGCATACGTCTATAAGCAAACGTCCCAAATGGACACGTGAATGTAGTTTTTTCCTGATCTTCCGGAGCAATGTGAATTTGGTTATAACCGGAAAAGCCATCTAGAAAACAGTAGTGACTGTGTCCAGACACACGTTCTAGCATTTGGTCAATGAAAGGGAGCGGGAAGTGATCCTTCCTTGTTACTGTGTTCAACTTCCTGTAGTCGATGCATACTCGCCATCCTGTGGTTGTACGAGTAGGGACTAATTCATTCTTGTCGTTCTGAACTACAGTAATGCCTGACTTCTTAGGCACAACTTGAATGGGACTAACCCATTTGCTATCGGGAATTGGGTATATGATACCCGCATCAAGTAGTTTCAGGATCTCTCCTTTGACTACATCTCTCATGTTAGGATTAAGTCTCCTTTGCATTTCCCTCGATGGTTTGGCATTCTCTTCAAGGTTAATGTGGTGCATGCAAATGGTGGGACTAATTCCTTTGAGATCTGAGATGGTCCATCCTAAGGCCTCTTTGTGTTCCTTAAGTACTTCTAAAAGCTTACTTTCCTGTTCCGTGTCTAAACATGATGAAATAATGACGGGTAAAGTATCAGAAGAACCTAGGAATGCGTACTTCAACGTACTAGGCAATGTTTTCAATTCAAGCTTGGGTGGCTCAACAATGGATGGAATAAGCTTGGAATCAGAGAGTAAGGGTGGTTCCACTTCATATTTCCTTTCAGTGACGTCCATTTGAGGTACAGATTCGAGCAGAGATAGGACGTCACTACAGTATGCATCATCATAGGAATCTGGGTTAAAGTTCTCCATACATGCTTGAAAGGGGTCGACGGATAGAATGTTAGTCAACGAATCTTGCATTAATCCTTCAATCATATTAACTTCATGCACATCATCATCATCAAGATTCACAGGTTGTTGACTAATATCGAACACATTCAATTCTACCGTCATGCCAAAAGACAGTTTCAACACTCCATTACGACAATTAATGATCGCGTTGGACGTAGCCAAGAAAGGACGTCCTAAGATGACAGGAATGTGACAGTCTGGGTTTTGTACAGGTTGAGTGTCTAAGACAATGAAGTCTACGGGAAAATAGAATTTGTCAACCTTGATCAAAACGTCTTCGACCACTCCACGAGGAATCTTGACAGATCGGTCTGCCAGTTGTAGAGTGATAGATGTTGGTTTCAACTCCCCAAGACCTAACTGCTCATAAACAGAATATGGCAGTAGGTTAACACTTGCACCTAGGTCTAATAACGCTTTATTGACCGTGTGTTCTCCTATAGTGCAAGAAATTGTTGGACATCCTGGATCCCTAAACTTGGGTGGAGTTTTGTTCAGAATGATGGAACTCACCTGCTCAGCTAAGAAAGCACGTTTTTGCACATTGAGCTTGCGCTTTTGAGTACACAAGTCTTTGAGGAATTTGGCATAAGCAGGGATTTGCTTGATTGCTTCAAGAAAAGGAATGTTGATGTTGACTCTCTTGAACAGATCTAACATCTCATTGTAATGGGTACTTTTCTGTTGATAGATCAATCTTTGAGGAAATGGGGCAACAGGAGAATGAGTTGGCAAAGGGACATTCACAGCAGTAGAATTGTCAGATTTTCCAACTTGCTCAGATTCTTTGGTTTTCTGGGGTTGTGGAGACAGCGTGGAATTTGTATCAGATTCATTAGGTTCGCCCACGTTGTTCTCGATGACTTTACCACTTCGGAGGGTGGTAATGGCATGGATTTGATCGGGTGAGGTTTCAGTGCAGGATGTTGTGCCTGTTTGAAATATCCTCTTTGGATTTTGTTGGGGTTGGCTCGGAAGTTTACCCTTTTCTCTCTCACATTTGATCCATCTTTTGATCTAGATTTTTCTGACTTTGCATCAAACTCTGGAACATTTCCTCTAGGGTGGATAATCTCTTGTCGGTATTGTGTTGAGGATATGATTGTTGTTGAGAGTTTGATTGTTGTTGAGGGTTTCTCGGGTGTTGATAACCTTGATTGTTCTGATATCCCTGATTGTTTTGATAGCTCTGATTGGGTTGAGATGGTCCTCCTGAGTGGGTCCTTTTGACCATGAAAAGTTAGGGTGGTTTCTCCATCCTGGATTGTAGGTCTGTGAATAAGGGTTATGCTCTGGTTTTTGAAACATGGCATGTGCCTGTTCAAGCCTAGATTCCTGGACTGCAAGCAAATCGGGACAATTTTGGAATTGATGGTTGGGGTCGTTACAAGCAGCACAAACAGACGAAGCGACATGTTCTCGGAGAGTAGTGGTGGAAGGTTTTGAATTTTTATGTAGTTCTAACTCTTCTAATCTCCTAACTATTGATGCCATGTTTGCTCTTCCCTCAAAATCCGCTTCAATCCTAAAAGCCTTTGCTTCGGATGTAGTCTTTCTGGTTTCACGGATGGATTCCCACTGTTGCGTCTTTTCAGCTACTTCAATCAAGAAGTCCCAAGACGCGTCAGCAGTTTTATCTACGAATAGACCATTACACATCGACTCAACCGTTGTTCGGGTGGACACATCTAGACCTTCATACAAAATTTGCACAAGTCTCCATTTTTCAAAACCATGATGGGGACATTGGAGCAATAATTCATTGAATCTCTCCAGGTATCTAGCTAAGGTCTCACCTTCTAATTGCACAAAGCTATTCAGACTTTGACGAATTGTCGCAGTCTTGTGGTTCGGGAAAAACTTTTTGAAAAACTCCTTTATGAGGTCATCCCATGTCATGATGGATTGAGGCTGTAAAGCATAGAGCCAGGCCTTTGCCTTATCTTTCAGGGAGAAAGGAAAAAGCCTTAACTTCAGGGTTTCGTCGGACATTTGAGTGAAACGCAGAGTTCCACAAATTTCCTCGAATTCTCTCACGTGGTGGTACGGGTTTTCATTCTCAACACCTCTAAAAATAGGAAGCATCTGTATTGTGCTTGATTTCAGCTCATAATGGCCATTAGCCTCGGGCACAATACAAGAAGGTTGACTGGCTCTAGTTGGGTACATATAATCCTTGAGGGTACGGGGTTCTCCCATTGTTTCTGGTTGATCTGGACTGTCTCCCTCAGAACTTAGAATTTCGATAGGTTCGTCTGGGTTAATTCTAACAAGTCTGTTTGTCTGGTCTCTGTAGGTCACAATCATGTCCTAGTAGGTACCTTAACTAACATGTTGGTCAGACAGAGCAATCGGAAACAATTTGGCCCACAAGGGTTATGAAGATTTGGTTTTGAATGGGTTTTGGTTTACTAAGGGATTTTGTTTTTGGTTTAAAATTGGGCTTTGGAAATTTTTTGAACTAAACCTAGCATAAATTAGCACAACTCATAAAAGAAAATAAAAACAATAATAATAATTAAGACAAGCCCATAAAAGAAAAAGAAAAATAAAAGAAAAAAAAACAAAAAAAACAAAAAAAAAATAATTACAGTCCCAAATATAAAAAAAAAAGAAAAAGAAAATAAATAAAAATTATTACAATCCCAAATAAATAATTAAATTAATTATTACAAGCCCGAATTTGAATTTAAATGAGGCCCAAGTGGGTTAACTCATGGGTTAGGCTTACTTGGTTTTTTGGAGGGAAGCCCAAAAATAGGCTTTTAGTCCCCTTTTAGTTGCACAGCCCAGTTGGGCATTATGATCGTCCTAAGCAGCTCACGCTCAAGCCCAGCAGCAATTGAAGTGACTCAGCAACACAGGCCCAGCAGAGTCTGCAGCGAAGCCCAGCTCAGTTGGTTCAAGCCCAGCAACAAAGGTTGGAACAGAGCCCAGCAGCAAAGAAATAGGCGAGCCCAGTTGACAGCTTCAGTTGGCAGCAGCAGGCTTTGGCTTGGCAGCAACAGCACAGCACAACTTGGCAGCAGCAACAGCAGCAGTAGCAACAGCAGCAGTAGCAGCAGCAACAGCAGCAGCAGGCTTTGGCAAAGAAGGCACCAGCAGCAGCAGCACAGCCAAGGTGGTACCTGCAATGATCACAGAGTGCAAAGATAGTCAGCCAAGATAGTCAGGCCAACCCTGCAAAGATAGTCAGGCAAGTATGCAATGATCTGCTGCAATGTTTGCAAGCAGAGGGTTGCAATGATAGTGAAGCAGGCCTGCAATGATTGCAAGGCAGAGATGCTAATGGAACTCAGCAGTGGCAACACCACTCCCCGGCAGCGGCGCCAAAAACTTGGTGTGACAAGCAAAGACACACAGAAGCTTGCAAGTATACAAGGCCAAGTTATGATATAGAAGGTAAGCAGGGGAAAGTCCACAGGGAGTGGGAGCAAACTAGAGAGTTTTCCTAAGCTAGCAAATGATGTAAAACAAGGTACAATTTCACAATGTTATAGTGGCAGTGAAACAAAGAAGGCAGATGGCATGAACCAAGGATGCAAGGTAAAGCAAAGGAAACAGCTAAGAAAACAGCAAGGTAAAGCAGCAAAGAACCAAGGCTTGGAAGCCAAGGGAAAGGTGAGGATTGTGCACTGATTTCAGTGCACAACAACTACAAATTGCAGGAATTTAAACAAGAAAAACAGGCAAGGAGAATAACTGATCAGGAAGCAAAATAGAACTGAATAGAGGTGACTGCAAAGGGATTGGTGGTTAAGCCAAGGCTTAGGATCCACCTTGTGTCCTAATCAAATGACATGTTTCTAGGTTGAGTTTGATCCTATGCATACATCTAGAAATAGAAGAATACTAAATTGCTCAATAGTTTGCCCCTAGCATTGGCTGTCTTTTGACAGCACAGCCAATCACAGGCACTATGAGCATTGGTATCTCCCATTTGCTCAAGCAAAACAGGGCACAGAAAAACTATCCTAGCAACCTGTCAATTGACAGTACACAAGGCTTCAACTGAGCCTTAGCTTAGTGCTACTTAGCTCATGCTCAACATGTTACAAACACAAGCATTCATCATACAGAAATAATTCAAACATAACATAACAATCAACTGTTAATTGCATAAGAAGACTGAAATTGGAATTGCATAAAATTTTGTGGCAAATTCTCTACTGGCTAGTCCAGAGAGATACACAGTGTCCTTCACACACACCACATAATACCAATTTATACCCCCCAAATATCAGTTTAGGGTTCACAGCCCCTTTTCCCCAAAAACAGAAAATTAGGTAAATTTGGTTTACCTAATTTTGATGAGATACTCACTCCATCTCGTCGACCCACTCTCCAATTACTTCTTCTCGTTCATCTCCTGCTCCAATTGCTGCTCTAACATCAACTTATATCTTCAATTTCTCACCTAGGGTTTCAGTGATGAGAGATGAGAAATTGAGGAGATTAGTTGATGAAAAAGAGGTAAAACGTGATAGTGATGATGGGTTTTTGGTTATAGGTAGAGTAGAGTGATTTGGTGGCGTAGATGGTGGAGTGATTTGGGGAGAAGATGGTGGTGATGGAGACGGACATGGTGGTACTGTTGCAGAGAGGGGGGGAAAGATGGTGTCGATGGGGTTTGAGGAAGGGTGTGTTTGGCAATGGGTATAGGTATTAGGTACTAGGGTGTTGAGCAGGTGTAGAGGATTTTGATGTTTCGCGAAGCTGGACCGATGGATGGGAAGATGGTAGGTGGATCTGACGGCGATGCGGAGGCAGGCGATGAGCGACCGTCGGATGAAGAGATACAACGAAACGAACGGTACTTGATGGAGTTAGGTACTGTAGTGTATGGCGGAGATATCAAACTTCGATGCACATCAAGGGAGCGACCGTCGGATGCTTCTGAGAACTGATCTGACGGCTGAAGACGCAAGCGGGTATGGATTTGGGTTTTAGGCTTTTGGGTATAGAATATGGGTTTGGGAAATGAGTTTGGGCTTGGAAAACCTTGAGCCCACTTCTTCTTTAAGAACAACTTTCTTCTTCTTGAGCCCATTTCCAGCTTTTTGGACGTGCACTCCATTCTTTGCGGCTTCCTTGCGTAATTTCTCCCGGCTTTTCACTACTTTTCTGCTCTTTTTGCTCCGCAAGTCATCCAGACTTTATTTATTACCTAAAAATGCAAAATTAATTAATAAAAATATTTATTCTTGAAAACAATGAAAATACAGAATATGGGATAAAATGTAGAATTAATGCATAAAAGATGAGTTAAATGCCAACAAAAAGGGATAAATATATACAATATTTGGCACTCATCAAGATCGATTCTTAACATGGCACAAAAATAATTGGTTTGTAGAAGTGCTCATGTAACCCGATTCTAGGTTAAAAAGTATACAAAAAAGTTGGGAATTTTTTCCACCAAAGAACGGGTTATATGGACATTTACATAAACCGATTATGGGCTAAGCAGTTAAGAAATCAAAGACTACATAATCGGTTTATGTGGACATTCATGCAATCCGATTCTAAAAAAAAAACATACATAAAAACATTTATGTCTTCCATACCAGAATCGGTCTATGTGGGCATGAACATGAACCGATTCTTGTTAAATATTCTCCAACCAGAAAACACTTCCAGAACAAGCGGTCGTTGTGGGCATGAACAACGGCCGTTTCCTAGAGAATTGGGTTACAAGTCTATTTACGTAGATTCTGGTAAACTCATAAAACTTTGATTTCAAAAAAAAAAAGTCAAATTTTGAGTGATTTCATGTTATTAAAACCTAATTTAGAGGATTGGGTTAATTGAAAAGCAATTCCTGCCATTTTCTCAGCTTGTGTTGTGCTAAACGTTGGTTATTCTAACGTAACCGTTGGATTTGATGGTTGTTTATTTCGAGGTTGTTAAAGAAAGAGTTATATTAAGCCGTAGTTGACCAACCTAAAACAACTTATGACCCCCGATTATCTTCTCTTTTAAGTCGCTCTCCCAATTCCTAGATCGTCCAAACTAGGATAAATAATTCCAGTGGCTTGCTTCACTTGTGGTTGATCCATCATTTTATATAAGAAGAAAAAAACGATTAATTGTTTTATGGATCGGTGATACTCGACGAGTTTTCGTTTGAAAATGAAAAAACAAAAAAAAAAGGAGAAAAAGGAGTAGAGATGAAATGGAAATAAAAAGAATTATTAGGATTTAATGGGGGTAAATTGATAGTATTAAGATTTAATGGAAGGTAAATTGGTAGTTTCATCGTATTTAGACGCCCTTTATCCTTATTCTAGGAGGCACATCAAAGAGCATAGAGTCATCGACTGGTAGACAAATGAGGGAGGATCCCCTCACACTTTTATTCTCACATTATCTCACTTATTGGACATTATTTTTTTTTAAAAAAACCCCCAAAATTACGAATCTGAAACTAATATTTTGGGGATATGTTCCTCTTATAAAGCTCTACGCTCTCACCAAAAATGAGCATATTCCGAAACGTATAACACCATCCACTACTTTGAAAATGAACCCCTGAGATTCAACAGATCTTTAACCATTGAAATTAAGATCGGTCGATGATGGGGTTATACATTTCGGAATGCGCTCATTTCTGGTAGGTATGTCGAGCTTTGCAATAAGAACATATCCCAAAAAATTTAACTTTTAATTTATTACTACTTAGTTTTTAGTAAGAAATACCAATTAGACCTAATAATAATATATTAGAGTTAGTTAGGTCCAATTGACCAAGTCAACAGTCTGTTTGGTCCTTTTTTAAAATATATATTGTTGTTTGGTCCTAGATATTATTGTTTGGTCTTAGGGTGGACAATACTCACGTGTGATGATTTCATGGATGATGTAATTTTCCTTTTATAGTGGCAGAATTACCCTTTAATTTGGGACCATATGTATAGAAAAAAATTAGTAGAAAATATTTTATTTCCAGATTCACTTTCTCCCTCTTCTTTAACTTTCAGATCTAGTTTCTCTCTTCTCTCCATTTTTATTTTTCTGCTTCTGATGTTGAAGATGATGATGAAGGATGAAGGTTTTTAGTTTTTTCTTTTATGTTGGTGCTGCTACTGTTGAAGATGATGAAGACGACGTAGATTTTGTGTTTCTTGGTCACTGTTTTGTTGATGCTGCTGCTGTTGAATACGATGAAGATGATGAAGACAACAATGATTTTTTGTTTTCTTCTTCTCTGCTGCTACTGCTGTTGAATATGATGAAGTTCATTGATTAGAATGAACTATGTTTCTTTCTTCTTTGTTATTGTTGAATATGATGAAGACGAGTTTCTGCTGCTGTTGAAGATTATGAAGATTATGAAGGTTTGATTTGAAGATTCGAAGATTATGAAGATTTGATTTAAAGAGATTAATTTGATTTTCTGGTGAGTTTCATTTAATATTTGTAAATCATCTTTTTGTTCTTTGATTTTTGTAGATTTGTGTTTTTGCTTAGGTGTTCATTCGAAAAATGAACTCTGTTTTTTTCTTCATAATAACGAAAGTTTTGTTATGTGTTCGTTCGAAAAAATGAACTCCGTGTTTTATTATGTATTCATTTTTAAAAATGAACTTTATTTTAGTCTTAATTTACTTTGTTTTGATTAGCTGTTCATTTGAAGGAATGAACTCTGTTTTTTTGTTCATAGTAATGAACTTTGATTAAGTGTTCATTTGAAAGAATGAACTCTGTCTTAATTTTGGTTTTTATTAGGTGTTCATTTGAAAGAATGAACTCTGTTTTTTGTTCATAATAATGGAAGTTTTATTGGGTGTTCGTTTTAAAGAATGAGTTATATTCTAGTTTGAATTTTGGTTTATTCTGTTGTGTGTTCATTAGAAAGAATGAATTCTGTTTTTTGTCATAAATAGTGGAAGTTTTGTTGGGTGTTCACTTTAAAGAATGAACTCTGTTATTTCCCCTTTTTTAAAGTTGTTTCATCAAACAGAATGAACTCAGATCTACATAATCATGACCAACACCTGATAGTTCATCAAAGAGAAAGAACTCCTGTACGAAAATAAGAGGAAGTTCAAAGTTCATCAAGAGCATGAACTCAAATAATTATAGGAATAAAAGAGTACGAAAATTAAAGCCGAAACATCACAAAAGGATATTTTTGTTCACTTAATATTTTTAAATAATTATAGACCAAACAGGAAACGACTTTTCCCGCAGGACCAAATAGTCTTGGGACCATCTAAAAAAGGACCAAACGATTATTTTCCCTAGTTTTTATTTGTGAAGGGATCCGTACTCAGGCATAATGGGCTATAAAGGGAGATTTGTGTCATTTTCTCCGCAAAACCCAAACGACAATGAATTTAAGTGTAATATTTTGATGATATGTTCCTCTTATAAGACTACGCTCCCACAAAAAATGAACGCAATTCGAGATAACAAACCTCACCATCTACCGATCTTAATTTAAACCGTTAACTTTGAACGATTGATATTCAAAGGGGTAGATGGTCGTGTTATACATCTCGATTTGCACTCATTTTTTTTTTATGAGAATGTAGAGTCTTATAAAAAAAACATATCATCAAAATATTACACTTAAATTCATTGTCGTTTGAGTTTTGCGGAGAAAATGATACAATTTTTGTGTGACCTTGTCCATGTAAGAGCGTACATGGATATATATATTTTTTCATCTATTCTCCGTGGATGTGTGCCAATCGGACCCTATCACCCCTTGCAATTCCCACACCACTTCCGAAACTAAAAATACTTAGAACTCACTTCGCAAACCCTAATCCCTTCGTCCACAGAGACCTAAAATCACTAAAAGATTTTTATAAGATTTTCCTTTCTAACAAATCCACAGTAAGCAAGCATCATCAATCATTTGAATCTTCGTTCAATCAGATTCAGAGAAAGAATTAAAAGGAAGGGGGTTTTGGAAAGGAATTAGGTTTTGTTTTTGACATTTGATGTGCTGATCAAAGATGCCTCCAAAACAAGCTAAAGCTGATATTGCCAAGAAACAAAAGCAGGTTGAAGATAAAACCTTTGGATTGAAGAACAAAAACAAGAGTAAAAGTGTCCAAAAATATGTTCAGAATATTCAAGCCTCTGCTGTCCCCAAACCTGACCCTTCCAAAGTCGCTGCTAAGGTATCACTCCCTCTCCTTAACTTTATCAATTCGTGCATGAAAGATTTGAACTTGAAATGGGTTAAAGTTGTAATTCGTTGTCTTTTGTTTTTTCTGAATAATTAGAAAAAGAAAGATGAAGAGAAAGCTAGAGAGAAGGAATTGAATGATTTATTTAAGATTGCTGTTAGTCAGCCCAAAGTTCCACCTGGTATGTAGGGGTTTATTGTAAATTTTGTGCTCCTTTTGTTTTTGTTGAATTATTGGATGTGATTCTATTAACTAATGCTGATTGTGTGTAAATGATTATTACAGGTGTTGATCCGAAGTCGATACTATGTGAATTTTTCAAAGTGGGGCAATGTACTAAGGGATTTAAGTGCAAATTCTCCCACGATTTGGATATTCAGAGGAAGGGTGAAAAGATTAGTATTTATAGTGACAAGCGTGATGAAGATGGTTTGTTAGTTTACTTTGTTTTCTTCAACTTTTATGTTCGGGTGTTGATGTTTCGATAAATTCTTGATGTTTTTACTGCTATTTGTTTTTTGTCATTTGTTGTTGGTTAAGATAATATGGAGGATTGGGATCAGGAGACATTGGAAAAGGTTGTGGAGTCCAAGAAAAATGATTATAGTAACCAGAATAAAGCAACTGAGATTGTATGTTTTCTATCCTCTTATGTTAGCTGTAGAATGTGATTGATTGATGTTTTCTATCATGGTGAAAGGGAAGTAAAACTTAAATGCTTTTACTCTCTTGTGATTTGAGCAGGTGTGTAAGCACTTTCTGGATGCAGTTGAGAGGAAACAATATGGGTGGTTTTGGGTTTGTCCAAATGGAAATAAAGAGTGTCGTTACAGACATGCTCTTCCTCCAGGTTATATATTAAAATCTCAGATGAAGGCGTTACTAGAAGAGGAGTCGGAGAAAATATCTATCGAGGAAGAGATTGAAAACCAGGTAATAATATTAAATTACTAGTAAAGAGACAATATGTTTGACTTTTTTAAGTGATAAGGACTGAATATGAAGACATGGTTTTCCAAAGGCATAGATTCCCTGTAGTAATATAAAGGATCACACTGAGAACCTTGGTATGCATTCTTTAGGTTGCTTATCAACTGAAACTAAGAAAACAACATAGTAAATATAAGATTAGGACACACTTTGTGAGTTGCATACTCTGGTGGATTTTCTTAAATAAATGAATATTAATGCCTTAAATTTTTTGAGACTTTGAGTTTGGTCCTTTAGTCTAATTTTCAGTTTTCTTAATACAGACTTACAAGTGGCATTGTGTTGCATCTTCATATTTTACGTTTGTTTTTCCTAATGGTGGTTCTCATAATTGGGTTCTCTGTTTCTTGGCCTTCAGCGTGCAAAAGTAGTAGGTTCAACCCAGAT
Organism: Papaver somniferum; assembly: GCF_003573695.1. NCBI lineage: Eukaryota > Viridiplantae > Streptophyta > Magnoliopsida > Ranunculales > Papaveraceae > Papaver > Papaver somniferum. Next base: position 155,388,909 of record NC_039366.1, on the reverse strand, counting down.
AACTACTGAAATTTTCAATCAATGGAAGAAGAAAAAACTCGACGAAAAAGAAGCAGGTCTCGCATTATCAAGGGCAGAAAGGGCTAAGAATGACCGCATGAGGTACTTTGTTATCTATTGATTATGTGAATGGTACCATGAAGACACATTTGCTTGGCACTCTATTAAATATTTTGATCCTTTTGTCTGTCGTAGTGGTCGTGAGCTGTTTCTGGCAGATGCTAGTTTGTTTGTGGACGACGCAGAAGCATATGAGAAGTACCAAAGAGAAGATCCTGAAGCTACTGAAGAGAAGGTACTCTTTCATTGCCCTTGTTGTTGTTCTCTTCTATTATATGTCTACTTAATGGGGGTATTGGAGTCTCCTTGTAAATGCTTAGAAATTCAACCGGCTTCTGTTTGGTGCTTCTCTCAGAACACTCTATGTTGTTTGGGGGCAAGGTGTACAGTGTGGCATTGGGTATAAATTATAGGCCGCTGGCGCTGCTTTGTGTAGTATACTACCCCCCATATATATCTGTAAAAAAATTTAAACAGGTCAACGAGAAGTTGTTCCTAGAAATGTTGAATACTATTGCCTCGCTTTTGAACAAAGAAAGAATGTACAGTATCTTACTTTAGGGTTACTATACAATGTATACGTGCTTTTAGCAAAGTCCTTGATAGGATAAAAAGATGGGTTGAGAACAGTCAGGCGCAAAATCAAGTTAAACCCTGTCCATTTCCATTCAAGCCTCTGATTGTCGCTTCCCTGTTTTGAAAGTGGTAGTCTTTTTCTAGTGCGTGTCACTGAAATTAAAAATAGTACATCTTTGGCGTGCCGGGGTGATGCTTCCAACTCAGATAAAATACCTATTTAACTAATTAACACTTGACGCATGTGCAGATTGTTAGTTTCTGTCTTAATTACTGCATGGTCTCCTTTGCCTGCCTCCCTTTGCCAATTACCTTTCCCATGTTGTCAAAGTCAGTTTGGAGAGGTGCATGAATTTAGTATGAGTGAAGGTGTTTTCTCCCGAGGTGGATGATAAAAGTATAGCCTGGTTCTCTTTCTGATCTCTGAAGGCAGCAGTGTGTTTACACCCTTAGTCTTGGAGGCAGTGTGATATACTTACGGTTATTTTAACCTTTTGCTTTTCTTGCCTTTGCTTTCCCATGTGATACATAATCATGTTTATGACAATCTCAAGATCTTGTATACTGATAACTAGATGATAACTTCCCCTCAATATATATTACCTTGTTTCCACTGGTAATAGGATCTTTAATGTCAATAGAGTCTTGGAACTCATGCATTTGTAGTTTCGTGGTTTATAGCATCTATGAGAAACTAACAATTCTAATTGAGAATTGCATGCTCATGCTTTATCGGTTCAATTCTCAGCCAAAGGATGCTGCCAAAGGGGAGGCAAGTACTTCTACGTCCGCTGTTGATGGTGACAAAGAGCTTTTTGCTGATGATGACGATGATGAGCTGGATCTGGACGAGTTAGAGGAGCTGGAGGCAAGCCTATCGAAGACATCACTTCAAATTCGTGAACCAGGCGCTGAAGCCTAATTCAGATATTAAAACCAAGATTTATGTGATGTCACTTTTAGTCTCAATTTCAGAGTTTTGATGAGGAAAAGTTTCAATGCTACGATCTTTTTGGTTATCACTTGTTTAATGCTTGGTTTATGGACTGTTTAATTGTGAAGTCGTTTCTTCTCTCTTGGGTTCATGTAGAGAAATGAATCCTGAAATTTCATGAAAGAAAAAGATCTACAGCAGAAGATATTAGTATATTTAGGACTTGAAGGGTGGATTTCTCTGAAACCTCCTCAAGAGTCGAGACCCTAATTCTCGTGTGCGTTCTGTAAGTGATGTATGAGATTTTCTTCTTCGAGGCTTCAGGTGGAGTCCAATATTCAGCATAAATTAGGGTAAAGTACATTATTGTAACTACGGTAGAATACCACCAGTTTTGTTAAAAATAAAAAACATAATTTTGGAACCCCATTATTGGGGTTGGACAGGGCTGCATACGGTCATCAAACAATAATCCTTATAACCCCTTATCCGAGCATTTTACATAATAGCTAATAGGCCCCGTTTTGATTAGTGATAATAATGTGATTAATATCAAAAGTATGATTAGTGACTTAATTAAGAGAAAATTTGGGGAAAAATTCAAAATAAGTGATCCAAACAAGAGTTTTGACGTAGGTGAGTCTTCATCTTCAAAATTCGATAAGATATTAATACTCATCGACGACGATCAGTTCTTCCGTTGATTTTTCAGAAAATTATGAATTTTTTTCTCAAACCCAACATAACCTTCATGAAGCTTACTATGCTTTCAAAGGACCAACCCAAGAAGAAGAAGAAAACGAAGAAACGACTGCTCAAGATAATCAGGTATATCTCTAATCTAACTCCAATTTCGGTTTTCAAGTTTAGAATTGCAAGAAGTTTAGATTTTTTTCTTTCCGAAAACCCTAGGTTTCTAGCTGTGAGGTCCGATCACGGCTGGGAAAACATGAATTGCTGGTCGTAATTAGGTTTAACGGCTCTTTTTGGATGAACTCCCAGCCATTATGAAAGACTTACAGCTGGAACGATAACACTTTCTGGTCGTAAATACAAATTTACGGCCAGATTTTTTCTACGTTGCATGAGAAATATTAAATGGTATTCTGTCGGCGACGGCTGGGGTTTCCTGGTTGTTAGCATTTAATATTGTCGGCGCCAGTTGGATACCCATCTGTGTATTATTCTTACGGCTGCATTGCGCAACCGTTTTTGATTTAATGCTTGTTTTCTAGCCCATAAATTAAACTTTCCAAACATTCTAAGGAAATAGGTCAAATTACGGTTAGGATATCCCTTTTCGACACTACTGTAACTTTAGGATATAGTTGGGTTGATTTGAATTCTAACCCGTGGACTTGTTTACGGCTGGGATTTTCCTTGTCAACCCAGCCGTTTTTTGTGTTTTTAGAATTTATTTTTAACTAATGATGTGATATATTTCATTTGATTAGAGATTGTACCATACATTATGGTGGAAGACCAAGTGGTAGTTATGGAAAACCAACCTTCACATGTTCAAGTTTTAATGGACATAAGTGCTCACTATGCAAACAACTATGAGTGGAAAGATAAAGAAGATGCAAAGAAGTGAGCTCGAGAACAAGGGCTGGAAAACATGTGTATAATATTCCAAAATAAACAAGTTAGAGACACCAACTTTCAAATTGTTAGTGAGTGTAGTGTAAAGTACGAGAGTCATTGGAAAAAAGGGTTGTGAGTATAAACTAAAAACCACGAGGAGAAAGGGATCTCATAGTATGAAGAAGTGTTGTAGATGCCCTTTTAAGCTTCAATTTAGATACAACAACATCAAGAAAGTATGGTTTATGAGTGAATTCATCTCGGGTTTTCATAGCCATCCAATTCCAGAGAGTTGGTCAACCATCCTTATCTGGCAAGGCTCAACCCCAAAGAAAATGAGCTACTTCACGTGTTGAGTCAAAGATGCACGAGACCCCTTGATATCCATAGTGGTGTGAAGGTGTTAAACCCCAGAAACCCATCTACATTGACTACCATCTATATTGAAAGAGAAAAGTTTAGAAATGAGACATGGCAAGAGAGAGTGCTTATGCAACAATTATTGTTTTTGTTTGAGGAGGCAAACTACTCTACAGCTTATGAACAAAATGAAGAAAAAGAAAAGGAATATCTTTTCGTTGCTCATTCTGGATTGCAAGAAAAGGAATTTGTAAAATTGGAAAGATTCTTCCATCAAATTCTCTTTATGGATTGCACGTATAAAACAAACAAGTACAACATGCCAATATTGAACTTTTTTGTTCAAACATCTACCAAGTCGACGTTTAGTGTTGCGTTTTGTTTCTTGAAAGACGAGACAAATGAAATTTATATGTGGGCATTGTAAAAGGTCAAGTTATTGTATCTAAAAGATTATACTCCTAAGGTGTTGATTACGGATAAGGAGCAAGTGTTGATGTGGGCCATACCACGTGTTTTTCCTGAGGCACATCATCATCTTTGCATGTTCCATATATGAAACAATGTGCAAAGTAATTGCAAGAGGGTTATTTGGCCACCAAAGAAAACCGAGATGGAGAAGGTTAAAAACTAACGTTGAAGAAACAACAAGAAGAGAAAGATAAATTTAAGATCCATGAAAAAGTATCCACGGTCAAATAGGCGGAATTTCAATTGGATTGAGAAGAATTAATATATATGGTTGCTCACAGAAGAAGCATTTTTTTTCTCTCAAAGGGAGCGTCTTTATTTAGAAAAATGGGCTACCTACCCGGATGCTATAGTGTCTTTGAAGAATGAATTGTTGGATCCCCAAAAAGAAAAGTTCGTTAGTGTATCGGTAAACCAACATAGACATTATGACAATCAAGCCACAAGCATGGTGGAGTCGTCTCACTATCGATTCAAAAGTAAGCTAAATGGGTGCGGTGATGGATTTGTTGTTGTTTTTGAAGCTATGAACAAGTATTTCAAGCGTGATCTCAATGGAATTAAAGGGAATTTTGAAAAGAACCGATCTAGAAAGCCCGTTGATTATTTGGATAGCCTTTGGAACCGAGGAATTAGTTTCTATGTTTCACATTGGGAAATTAAGAAGATTATGAAGGAAGTGGATGCTTGGGAGGAGACGAAATTTCCCGCAGGAATGAGATGTAATTGTCTCAACATGTCGGCTTTGGGACTCCTATGTAAGCATGTGATCGCCAATTATCCCTCAAAGATGATCCCAATCGAAGATATAGATCCATTTTGGAAACAACTATTATTCAACGATCCATTACCCAATCAACGTCTCGGTAAGTGTTTTACAACACTGAGGCATACAAGGAACTTTTTGAGAAGTACGCTTCTTTACTACCGGCGCAAAGACAACTTTGGTTTTGTGAGTAGTGGAAATTCAGCCGTCCCTTCACTAGAGAAGATATTCTTGAACTAACAAAGGGGAAGGGAAAGGGTAAGCCTTCGGAAAAAGTTACAAAAGAAATAAGATTGGGTAGAAGCGAAGAGAACGGTTCAAGAGGGTCTACAATTGGCACATTCAAGTCAAAGAGATCTTTTGGGTTTTGAGACTTGAACGAGTTGTATAAGGAGGAGGATGTTAAGGGGAAAGATACGGCTACAAACAAACGTAAACGAAGGAAATTGAATAAGGAAGACCAAATTGAGGTAGTGAACTGAAGGTAAAAGTCCGCAAGGAGACGATTATTCCATCTAAAAAAGGTTCAACAAGAAAAGCTGATTGTAGAGTCAAAATTAATAAAACGACTGTTCCATCCAAACAAGGGTCAACAAGAAAGGTTGGTAGTGGACTTGGTATTAACAAATTAGCAAGAATCCGAGGTAATGTTGTTAAAGGAAAAACAACGATGGTCGAACCTCCCCAAAGCACCGTACAAAGAATTATTAGTGGTGAGAAAGAGATAGTTTATACGGAAGTAGGTCCGATAAAATTACCCCCTATTGATGAGGAAGGTAATTACATCCGACCTACGTACATAATATATAAAAATTACATGCACTTTTTACCATATTTTATTCATGAGTACGTTAGGCCACTGACGATGTTGAGGGCGACGAAAATTGTGGTTACCATGTGTTCGTAGATCAACTTGGACCTTTTGATACGACAAAATATTGGGGTGTAGACCAAATTTCTTATGTAGAGAAAAAACGGAAACAATGTTAAATGAGAAGTTCCAAGCATTTGAACATCGTTTAATGGGAAACACTAGATTGACAAGTGAATATTGTATGAGAATGCCAATATGTGGCTATCTACTCACCAACCATTCCATTACGTATTCATTGCATATCCTGTGGACATAGTGTTACATAGCACCAACAAGACGTAATTTTACCGAAGAATTGTCACCAAGAAGAGTCATCATGGGGTTTGAGCAAATGAACCATTTTACTGGCCTCCAATTGAAAGAAGATCACCCATTACCTCCATTAAGGATGGAGACAATGGTGATGGGTGCAATACCCAAGGGTTGGTGTAATCGATTCGAGGAAAGTTTTGAATTGCGGACGACATTACAGTTGTTGAGGGATGCCCCGTGTGTACTAATACTTCCGATGAGGATAAGTAAATATGGTGTGAAGGATGGTGATTATATGATAAGAATATTTTTTGAAGGGCGGTGATTAAAATGATAAGAATGTATTTTGAAGAGCGGTGATTATAAGTGAACCTATGTATTTTGAATCACTCACGATTAATGAACGATTTATTTTGGTATTATTGTATTTCCTAGTTGTTTTTTTTTTAGAAAACCAAATATATTGGTTATTTTTCAGGCACTAAAAGCTAGGTTTTACGCAGCCACAACCTAACCGTAATTAAGAAAGTTACCAAGAAAATGAGATTTCCGCAGGTTTACGGCTAGGATTGTCTAGTAACCTAGTCGCAATATTTGGGATTGTCCAAAAAAAAATGAAATCTCGGCAGATTCACGACTGGGATTGTCTAGAAACCTAGCAGTAATATATGATTTCCATATTTATGGCTGGGAATACAAACCGTAATTTTGAGTTCATATTTATGGCAGGTTTATGGCCACTTAAACCAACCATAAGCCGTAATTACGGAAGATATTCCCAGTCGGATCTGCTCTACGACTAGGTTATAAAGAGGGTAAACCTAGCCGTAAGTAACCCCGGATTACCATCCTTCGATTTTCTTTCCATTATACTTAAACAAGAATAAGATAAATTAAAATACTAAAATTCATTCATTAAAGGTAAATTAATATCCCATTACTTAAAACAAAGTAAATCCACTCAAATCCATAACCAAACCAAACATACTAAAACAAAGTCTTGCATTATAAAAGCTGAAAATACTTAAACAAGTACATAATCCACTCATCCACTACGAGCAACATTCTTGAGAACATCCTTAGAAGATGATGAAGAACTCTCGGGCGTCTTGGAATCACTCATCTTCATCATAAGTATAGAGAAAATCCTTCATAGGATTATGTAGCTTCAGAAGCCTGAGAAGCAGTGTCTTTTGTTGATCGCAATCCAAATATAAACCCTCGTCAATGTTACTGGCCATGTCCCTGACCATCCACTTAGTTCCCCCGACCTATTTTCATATCAAATAAAAATCCTTCAATCAATACTTGTACATAATTTGGAAAACTTATACAAAATTAAGAATGATATAGGTAGCATACATACGATCATCATAAAAATATCAGACATTGAAGGTTCCTATGGTCCCTTCTTGTTTTCACTTTCTCGGTTCCTAAAAATGGTAAGAAAAACATATAAGAAGATAAAAGCAATTCATTTACACTGATAGACTTACGGTTAGGAAACAATACACGACCCATCCGTAGGACAACAAATCATCTTGAAGTACGTGACGATCAAACCGTAAATATATCTTCGTCTAGGACGATCTTACCGTAAACATATTTTTGTCTAGAAAACGAAAAAAGACGGTTGGGAAAATTAGTTACGGTGGGGAAAGTCCCAGCCGAAATATTCATCTTCAAATAATTTCTGCAGAAACATGACTTCTTACGGATAGAAAATTCCAATCCGTATAAAGGAACTCACCGTTAGAATATCGATATTTCCTAACTGTAGGAGTACATTTCGGTTGGAAGTTCTTCAAGTCCGACCCATGAGTATTGGCTTATGGCTATGAAATCCTAGCCATGATCTTTTCAGAAAACCATTTTTCGGAACCCTAAATTCATCAATCAAACTTATTTTTTCAATGTGACATTAGAATAACTGATGGGTTTTTCGATTCTTACCGAGTAGGAGTCATTTGTGGAGGATTCGCTGGTGTTTGAACAAATTGATTCTCCAATTTCCATCAAAGACATCAATGAATTGGCCTGTTTCAGAATCATGGTTCAGTCAACCTAATGTTGCTACTCTTGATCTTGTTGTCATTTTGAGAACTAACGTGAGTTGTTTGGAGAATCGAATCAATTTGGGTTGTTTGAAGAATCGATGAAGAAGAGATAGGTTTAGGTTTTGTTTTTTGAGAAGAAGAAGATAAAAAGTGTAATTTGAATTGAGTGTTTAGTTTTAGGTTTTCAGTGTTTTGAGGTTTTGAATTAAGATTAGATTTTGATTTGGATTAATTATATTAGGTAAAGGTAAATCTGAATTTTCAGTCTCATTAGGTCCCCCTTATCCAGTTTTTGGATACCCAAATCCTATGCATCCCCAACTACTATTTAGGTTGCAAAACCAATAATTGGATTCTAATTTCGAATCTCTTTGTTCTCTATGGTGTTGGGAGTCGAGATAAATTTTAATAGAACTTCTAGACGATCTTCTGAATGAATGTGGCTAACCATATGAGAAAATCTTGAAGGCTTGATCAATCCCTTCACCAAAACCTCGTTAAATTTTTCCATGAAAATCTACAGTGAGAGGATTTGTTAGAGCATTGCTCGGTTGAACCCACCAAGCGTTGGTATGCCAAGTTTGGTTGTCATATTTTAGTGAACCAAAACTCATTTAAAGAGTCGCTTGATTATTTACTAGAGTCAACTTCGTATAGGTTATCTAGAAAGTTATTAGGATATGAGACATACAAGTATTACTCGAAGACTTGAAGAATATGAAGAAGTAAAGAGCTACAACGACGACATCATCCTTCCTCCCGAGGTTAGTAATATTTTGACTTGAACTGTTTCATTCCTAACGTATCTTTCAAGTCGTGCTATATTGAAAACATAAATGCGAAGCTGTGAATGATTATACTCTGGTTGGACATAGTATTAAGGAATTATAATACGAAGTATAACGCCTATTTTTGAACTTCGTATATAAGACATAGACATAATCGTATGAATGCTATTGTGATTATGTATGGGTATGGGTGAAGATTTCGTCCTAGGAAACAATGTTTTACATTCTTTTAAGGGAAGTACATTCATAAACTTGTTTTGTGAATCGAAAGGGAAATCGCTAGGCTTATTGGTATTGTTATTCGTTGCAAATCTTTGGATTACCAATATGTGTGATTAGTATAAACACTCATAACTTGTTTATGTATCTTGGTAAAACTATTCACGATGCCTGATTTATATATCAGTATGACTTTTGTTAGTGAAACCAATCTTAAGTAATCACCCGAGATGGTGTTAGAGCACTGCTCGGTCAAACTCGCATGCGTTGCTATCTCAAGCATGTTTGTCAATGTTAGTGATCAAAACTATAAGTCTTGATTTCTAGTCTCTTATAGCTAAGTCTCGGACTAGGATAATAAGTGTAGTTGAGCTCAAAAACTTCATGGCGATTCATCATACGATTAGAAGATCTACTCAAGGAACCGGTGGAACTTCTCGACAAAAAGGTATGTGGAGACTTGAACTTATCTGTCACTCAAAAGTCTATCTATTCTATCTGCTACTCTTTGAGACAAAAGTCGTATGCTATATATATAGTCTAGATCATACACATTTGGTATTTCGAGCCGAGTATATCTCGCCTATCTATATCTCGAAATATGTGTTGGTAAGCTTTTCGCTTCGACCAAGTTTATCTTTACCTAGTGACGAAAGTCATGAATGTTTCAATCACTTTGAAAATTGCTTTGACGAGAAATAGTGTAACAACTATATAACGTCCTCTATGAATGTTTCAATGATTGGAATGAGAGTTTAGATTGCATAACCAATGGATTCCTTGAACCAAATTTCTCGAACTTTGTTGATCAAGAGAACCGAAAGTATGGCAAGTACCAAGTCCGCGAAATGCCGAAGTTCTCAAACCCGAGAATTTCTGCTGGAGTTGACAAACTACTTGCGGGAGCCAAGTCCGCGAACCCAGTCCGCAAACCGGCGTAGTTCTCGAACCCGAGAATTTCTGCTGGAGTTTGTAAACTCTATCCGGTGTCTTAAGTCCGCGAACCTAGTCTGCGAACTTGAGAAGGTTATATATCTAAAGATGATTTCTGAACTTAATCTTAAAAGACTAAGGAATGCATTTGCAAACCGTGGTTATTAAAGTTCATGAACCGATTCGAGTGAATCAAATCATCTTTGCTTCAATTGTGTCTTGTGTAGTTACATAAGATTTCCTTGCAGTTGAACAACTCTCTTAACTAGTTCATTTGAGTCAATTGAACTAGTTATGGTGAAGAAGAACATGGTTGGTATGAAACGCTCATATGGTTAACCTCTTTAGGTAGACTATTGTTGAACCAACAATGTACACATTTGGGTGCGGTTAACAAACCTAGAAGCGTACATTCATTTGTGTATGACAAGCTAAGTTTTCGATCTAACGGTTGAGAAATATTAGCTTGAATATAAATCAGGTTTTTATCTAATGGTGAATATTGATTGCTTTGTAACTAAGGAAAAACCCTGATTTGAAAGGCTATATAAAGGAGACATCTAGTATTGTGCAAAACTAATCCCCACACCTTACGTGTGATACTAGTTTGCGTGCTAGAGTTGATTCTCCTTTAACCTTTGGTTTTCTTCTTCTAAAACCAGGTTAACGACTTAAAGACTTCATTGGGATTGTGAAGCCAGACCGATACTACTTTTATCGTAGTTGTGTGATCTGATCTTGCATCTTCTATCGTAACAGTATAATCATATTGATTAGATTGAGATTGTGAGAGTTCTCCGATAGGCAAGATATAAAAAGTAATCACAAACACCTTCGTCTCATCGTTTGTGATTCCACGACATCTTGTTTCGCTACCATACAATTAAGATTGTTGTGAGGTGATTGATTAATCTAGGCTATTCTTCGGGAATATAAGACCGGATTATCAATTGGTTTCTGTTCACCTTGATTATTATCAAAAGACGGAACAAAAAATTTTAGGGTTTTTCTGTGGGAGACAAATTGATCCTTTCATAGACTTGTCTGTGTTAGACATATTTGTTTATTGTTAAAGCCTGCGATTTTGGGTCGTAGCAACTCTTAGTTGTGGGTGAGATCATCTAAGGGAATCAAGTGCGTAGTATCCTGCTGGAATCAGAGGCGTAGGGAGTACAACTGTACCTGGATCAATGGGAGACTGATTGGGGTTCAACTGTAGTCCAGTCCGAAGTTAGCTTGGAGTAGGCTAGTGTCTGTAGCGGCTTAATACAGTGCGTATTCAATCTGGACTAGGTCCCGGGGTTTTTTCTGCATTTGCGGTTTCCTCGTTAACAAAATTCTGGTGTTTGTGTTATTTCTATTTTCGCATTATATTTGTTTATATAATTGAAATAATACAGGTTGTGCGTTTGAATCAGTCAATTGGAAATCCGACCTTTGGTTGTTGATTGATGTTGATTGATCCTTGGACATTGGTCTTTGGTACCGTACAAGTTATTCCTTGTGTTTGATTATAGACTCGCTGATTTTTATTAGCTTGAGTGAATCAAAACCAAGAGAGAGATATTAATTCCTTGAGATACTTTTGCCTAGATTGAGTCTGATTGTCTAGTTGATTCTCTAGAAAGTGTTTCGGAGTTAGTCCATACAGATTGTTAAGCAAAATATTGGGTGGTGTTGTTAGACCCCCATTTTTTCAATTGGTATCAGAGCGGGTAAACACGTTTAAGACCTCAAAAGTCTGTGTTTGTGGCGATCTGAGGATGGTCATTTTTATCTCTAATGATGCAACATCAACTCAGAATTACTCTGATGGGTTTCAAAGTCCTGAAACCTCTAAGAAAACCTCTGTCTCATGTCTTTTGTCTGAATCTGCATTTGATTGGGAAAAATCTCTTGATAACAATTGGATGATCTTTCAGATGATAGTGATTCAGAAGAAGGGCAAAGTGTTGATGAGGAAGTTTCTCAATATATCAAGCTGTTTGATCAAGCTTTGAAAGAGAAGAAGTCAACATCTTGCTTGAGAAAATACATGGCTCCTCTTTGTCAAGAAAACAGAAAGTTGAGAAAACTCTTTAAAGGATATGATGGTGGGTATAGACTCCTAAAATCTATCGTTAAATATCGTGATGAAGATTTACGCACAAAAAGGTATGAATGTGATAATCTTCTCCGAAATCTCGCTTTGTTGAAAGAAAAACTTGTAGATGCTGATGCAAGATATGACTCTCAACAAAAATGTTTTAGTGACAAAGAACTCAGTCTCCTTGCCAAAGAAAAATCCTTGGAAATTGATCTTGATGCTGCTCTTGATAATGTAAAATAACTGGAAGAGAATCTGAGAAGGTTCAATTCGAGCTCTACAAAATTATCTTATATGATTGGAGCATGTAAAGAACATCGTGATGCACGTGTGTAGATGGTGGATTTTTGACAAGGGCTAAAATTGTAAACTCATAATTATACGAAGCTCTGATCCAGCAATAAGACGTGAGTATTGAGACACGGGTCTCTCATCGAATTCTCAACGAAGAGTACTTTCTCTCAGAGTACATGTAGATATGTAGTCTCACGACTAGACAACAACATATCTCATGAATACTGAACACTTTCAGTGATTATTTCTATATAGTATCACGAGATGGACGGCTCCTAGACAGCTTGCTCTGCTAGTATAGAGCGATAACGTTTTCAGGAACAAACAACGAGTTTACCCTGACTATATAAAGGATACGACTTACCGACAAGCTCATATCGGGATAATTAATGCTCCTAGACAGCTTGCTCTGCTAGTATAGAGCCACAAAGTTAATTATTCCTAATTAAGATTAATTCTGCCGTGACATTCACTACTGAATTCCCAGAATAATCTATTATTGCTACCTATTCCATGGTCGAATCCACGACTGGTCCCATGGAATGGCAATAACAATTGCTCCTATTCCATGGTCGAATCCACGAATGGTCCCATGGAATGGAAATAAACAATTGTTCTGATTCTATGATCGAATCCACGACTTGATATCATAGAATAACAATAACTATATTATCTCATTACTCCGATTTCATGATCGAATCCTCAATGGGTCTCATAAATGGTAATAGATAAATCTTAATTACTCCGATTCTATGGTCGAATCTACGATCCCATGGAATGGTAATGCTCACTTTATTATTCTGAATTCGTAGTCAAATCCTCAGGTGATCTTATGAATTAATAATAAACATCTTATTACTCAGTTTTGTGAATTATTCTCCACCGAATTCCACAATTAGTAATAAATAATCAACAATCGGGCGTTTGAGCTACCTCTAAGTAAGCCCCGATTCATATGGTGAAGGCGTATTCAATGACGACACACTAACAGTCATCGCACGAACGAGTATTTCAAAATACAACGAAACGATGAACCTATGCAAAATAGGGAAGAAAATAATAAATAATTAAAAATATTGACCAGGGTGCTGGGAGCACGGACACACGACCGACCGACCATGTCTTGTCCAATCGCACGCCAGTTTTATATTTTTAATGCATTTTTATTATTTTCCATGATTTGATGAAAATTCTCTCATTTTATCAAATCTCCTTCGTCTCGAGGAAACTCCTCGGTTTCATGGTATTTTCATAAATTCGTAAAAAATAACATAAAATTAAGGAAAGAAGTGTGGGGCGTGACCGTTGGCCAACCGGCCATGCCCTTGTCCCAGCCGGCCCCACACCTCACGGTTCCTCATTATTTTATTATTATTATTATTTCTCTACTTTCATGAAAAAACTCCTTGATTTAATGGTAAAAAATTATGAAAACTTGTGGGACCGGGCCACTAGCCGGCCGGCCATGCCCTAGCCGGTCCCACACGCCCCTAGTTTTATTATTTTATTTTATTTTTCCTTAAATTCATCAAATTCCTTGATTTTATGGTATTTCTCTCAAATTAGGAAAAATTCCCTCAAATCATGAAAAATACTTAAAAAATATAAAACAATTATGAAAACTCGTGGGACCGGGCCCCTAGCCGTCCGGCCACGCCCCCATGGTCCCACACGCCCGTGTTTTATTATTTTAATATTTTTTGCTTCCTTAAACTCACGAAAACTCCTTCAATTCATGGAAACTCCCTAAATTCATCAAATTTCTTAAAATTCATGAATTCTTCATAAAATCATCAAAAATATTATAAAATTAAGGAAAATGGCACCACGGGACCGTGGTAACGACCGACCGACCATGCCTTGGCCTCTGCGGTCCCACGCCTCCTTATTCTATAATTATTTTCCATCATCTCATGGTGTTTTCCTCAGTTTCGTCGAAATCCTAATTTTAACATATTTTCTCGAATGGATGCTCAATTGCATGCCAGAAAATATCAAAATTCTCAGGACTGAGACGCGGACGCCTTGGGGACACGAGCACGCTATCTTGACCGACCAAGATTGGCTCTTTGGCTTACAGAATCCGGTCCCATCAAGTTTCACAGTTTTGACCTAATTTGCACAATTGCACGTATTAGGTCCAAGACTCTTCCAAAGACTTTGGATTTTCATGAAGTGATCATCAGGCGGTCAAGTGACTACCCAGGGCCGGTTTCATGACCCCATGGTCGGTCCCTCACTCCGTCATAATTAATTAGGTTTTCTCACCTAAGGCTCAGACGAGCATTTTCGAATAAATGATTAAACCAGCATTTAATCATTCTTTCACCAACAAATCGTCAACTCTTCAGGAGTTCTGTGTATTTGCTCATGTGAGCATATGAACACTACATGGTTGATCCACGGTCCCATGTAGTCGCTCCCTCCTTCGTCCCATGGTTCAACTTTTGACGAACCATGAAATGATCATCAATTGATCAAATTAGGGTTTCTGAATCCAAGGATCATCATTCCAGATTCCAACCTTAATAATTTTACGACGACCTCATGGTCATTAATTTTATTAATTATGCTCGGTTCAACGACCAGTATTTTAATTAATATTTTTAGTACGCTGCCAATAATCCATCAGATCAGCAACACATGCTCAGACGATCAAATATTCAACAACTCATCACATGAGCAACACTTGCTCAAACCAAGGAATATTGGTTCAACAATCAATATTCAACGATCCATCGAATGAGCAATACTCGCTCACTTCATCGTAAGAACTATACCTCTGTCTCATGACATGTTCAATTCATGAGTTTCAGAACATCATGTTCAACTCAGAAACTACATGGACTCATCGTCCCATCAGACCACGAAGTCATCAATTGACTAACATACCACGAGACGTCAATCGTGTCACTTTGGGGGGATATCACTTAGGTTTTTGGTCTGGCGGTTTGCGGCACGTGTGTTCATACACACGTTGGAATGTGAGCAAGTCGTGCAATCGGTTGAGGGAGTTCACAAAGTAGTGGATGAAAAATCGACCAAGTCATCACACGATGATCAACTGGTCTCAAACACGATTTCCATTTCCTCACTCTTTCATCCCATCAACTGTTACACTTCACGGAATCATGGTGTCTAAAAATTCCAGCAATATAAATAAGTCTCTGAATCATGATTGAATCATCAGCATCAACAGTCTCATCGAAAACACGAGATCATCAACTCATCAATTGAGCAACTACTCTCAATTGAGCAGTTTCAATCATTCAGAGCTTATCATATTCAGAATTCACACACCCACAATCTTTGATTACCATTGATTCCACACATTTCCCAGCTTCCCTCCTACAGATCAACCCATCCTCTCTTGTGACCGAATTTACTCTGGAACGGTCATTGTCTTGATTTAGGCCGGAGTACTACAGATTGATCTCTCGAATCTAAATCACCCCCTTTGCAGCGGTGCATCTGTGTGAGGTTTAACATTTCGCTCGGTTCGAGGAGTCTCCTCCGTACAGTCGTCTCCTCAATTCCTTAAAAACCAGCAAATCGTTTTGCCCAATCCACAGATTGGCGACCACAGTGGGAGATTAATCTCTCGGTTGCAATCTCAAGCTTTCACAAGATGGTTGATCTTAGGTCACGCACGATCGCATATCCTAACATAAATGATGCTAACACTAGCAACGACACTAATGATGATATTCCAGAAACCATTCCTGCTTCCAACAATGGCGGTGGCGTCACTCCTCATCAGACTGGAGCACATCCCATGTTTGGTCGTTCCCCTGAGGAAATCAGAGAAAATCCACCTACCATTGCTGATCTCATCAAAGTACAAGAGACTCTTGCAAAGAATCAAACTGATATGGCTACAACACAGAAGGAGCTATTTAATCAACTGAAGGCTCTCACTGATACAATGTCAAGGAAGACCCAAGGAAAAAGAAAAGAGAAGGAAAAATCCTCAGACACTGATCCTGAGGTAATTTCGATTCATACAGTAGATGATGATAAAGTCCGCAAAGCTGCAGACGATCCATCGGCGAAGGAGTCATCAAACTTCATCACTCGGGAGGATTTGGAACGCCTTATGGAGAACCGTGGAAAGGACAAGACCCCATACGTCCATTGTCACCCGCCTCCATACCCTGCTGCTACGCAGAGGATTCCTCTTCCAAAAGGTTGTATCTCTCCAACCTTTACTTTGTACGACAGAACCGGCAATGCTCGGGAACACGTTTCTCGGTTCCTGGAAGCTTTGGGTGAACATGAGCATAACCATGTTGTTCGCCTCAAAGAATTTTCAAAATCCTTGAAAGGGAGAGCATACACCTGGTACAACAAAATCGCACCAGGAACTATCAACGGTTGGGGATAAATGGTTAATGATTTCTATAGGAAGTATTTCTTCGTTTCAGAGAAAATTACCCTCTCTGATATCGGAAGGATGTTTCAAAGGAACAACGAACATCCTAACGATTATGTGAAAAGGTTCAGAGTTCAAGCGTTGGATTGCGATGATCCGAATGTCACGGAGCAACAACTGGTAGACTTGTGTATCAACGGAATGATCCCGGTCTACAGAGTTTTATTGGAAAATATCCGTTTCCAGACCTTCTTAGAGCTTCATGAAGCGGCGAAGAGATCGGCAACTACTGTACCCACCTTACTGGAAAGAACAAAAGCTACAAAGGCTGAAGAACCGCGAGACACTCGAGGTAGCAGACGTCTGATCAAGAAGCAGTAAAACCTCCATCCTTCCACAAACACTGTTGCATAAGGGAGCCAACGGAAATCCAAACCGCCGCGCAAGCATACCTCAGCTCCTTCAAAAGCACAAAGGAAGGATAAGCAAGATGCACAAGCCTCTGACCAACGCACAAGAGTTCCTGATCAAGAAGCACCTGACTTTCCTTTTTCCATTAAAGAGGTGATCGAACTCCTGGATGTCTAGGTCCAAGATGGTGCAATCAAGTTGCCATATGTCAAGAAAGAACCAACTGAAGAAGACATGGAAAGTCCTCGTTACTGCCGCTTCCACAGGTTCGTCAATCATCCCACAAGCGACTGCGGAGTTTTGAAGCACATTTTCAAAGAGAAGGTTAATCCACAATAGCTTCAACTGGGGACTGAAGGAGTACACAAGAATCCTCTCCCAGTCAAAACCTTACACTCTCTGAACAACCTATCAAAGAGGCAGTTCAATCCTTGGTCGAACATGAATTGCGTTATCTGTCGAAGGCAGAAAGGAGAGACATGTTCACAGTACTGAACCACATCGTGTCAAGAAGTCCATTCCGAAAATACTTATTGAGCCTCCAACTACAGACCAAGGTATGTACGACTGGGGACTGCTTACCACAGTCAATCTCAGAAGAAACGAATTTGGAAGAACGTTGATCGATACTGACACCTCCATCAACAAAATTCCACTGAAAACCATCGGATCCACATGCATCACTCGACAAGAAGATACTCATGCTCCATATCAATCAGAGACCTTGAAGGAGCGCTCGAAAATACTTATGGCTACATCATTCTCGAAGTGAACATAAGTTCAACCTGGACAGAAACCAAGTTTCACATAATCAATCAAGAAGATCCAGGATATGACATGTCCTTCAGACGAGCGTGGATCCATGCTGAAAAGATGAGTACTTACAAAGCGCCTTTGGTTACACATCTCTCCAACGAAGAAAGTTCTAATCCAGAAGATTTGACGGACATTCCTTTCAGAGTACTTTGAGTAATTTCGACGAGGTTGAAGCAAGAACCTGCAAAATATGCATAGACATTCATCAAGAGGTTCCGCGCTCAGGCAAGTCTCATTCCATGTCTATGTCATTTATTTCCCCACATGCTATCCTAGCATGGGGACTTAATTATGCTAGCAACTCTACAAGACGTTATGAATGGTAGCTTCACCGCATTAGTATTTTACCAAGTGGTTGAATCTGACGTTTCTCCGAATCAAGCACTGAAATATTCATTATTGACGTCCAAACATGGCAAAGAACACTTTGGGCGTTTCTCCTGCAAGTCCATGTGTTCCACAAAATCAGAAAGCTCTGATGTCTGCACAAGTGTCGAATCCCACTACTGCAACGAAAGGGATGCTGAATCAACAGAAGATACTCCAGGGCCGAGACGATCAAACCCCTAAGACATTCGATGCTTAAGGAATATACGTTTCAACGCTCAAGCATCTAAAAAAGCCATCAAATTGTACTCCCAATCAAAGAGTACAGCTTCAGCACAAATATCTCGACGATGACACATTGATTCAACACCAGCACGATCAAAGTGTAACTAAACGATAAGTCTTCATTATCCCATGATAAGACTTCTGAAGCATATGCAACATCATGGATGGCGCTAACTCCTTCAATATACACCGGGCAACCTGAGGTGATTCCGTGAAACTTCATCAACGGGTTTTCGCTATGTCACAAGCCCCTGCATGATTGAGGAACTTTCTCTCTTCACACAATCACTCCAGTATGAAAACTCTTGATGCCATCTACCGCAACAATGTCGACTCACTGACAAAGCCAGTTCGTGGTAAAGTTATGCTTTCAGGAGCATTCAGGTTGAACTCTCAGTACACCTTCATCTTACGGACGCTCAACTCATCAACTAGTTCGTGAATGTAAAAGGCTCACTGGATGAAGTAGCAAAGATTATATCTATAATCATGGTTCTAGCCTTTTCGGTCTTTGGAGCAACTTCATCCATCTTCTCAACACGGCATCACTGGTGGTGAAAGGAGTGTCACCTTCCACTGCTTTCCTGATAGCATCAATCTTTGACGAAGCCATTTCAGATTGAAGCCAAGTTCTTCAGCTTTCTTCAAGTTGTACTCCCAATCAAAGAGTACATCCCGGGTGACAGTATTTCCAGCTGTGATGCGGATATCATTTATAACACGCAAGATGGCTTCTACTTGCCTCGTCAAGAAATAACTATGCTCCGGATCCTTGGTAACGACGATGTGCCCATACGTCTTCCACGGTTTCTTGTACATAGCAGCATATCTAATGGGAACGCTAAATCCACCAACAAACCTGCGATATGGGAGTATCTCACCAAATGAAGGAGTAAAAGCAGTCCCTGCGTTGGGATACTCATGCACTATTATCCGGTTCTCAGTCGCTGGAGCAGCGTCAGCAATCATAGGAACAACTTCGGTTGAAGCAGCTTCTTCCATTCTCGATTCGGGTTCCACCATCCCACGCAAAATTGGAGTTTCAGTCACCTCCACGGCATCAACAACAAGCTTTCCATGACCTTGAGGTACAGGGATGGAGGTCTCATTATCAACGGCTCCATAGTTGCTCAAGTCATCATTGTTGGATCCATTATTCCCAACTTCAGCATTTGGCACCTAATGTGAAGATTACATGGGATTAGAATGATTCAAGCGTGGAAACCCAACACAACCATAAAATTCAGAATGTAAGTGAACTAACATCATCTAAGTTCCTTATTATGCACCCAAGACATGCGCAAATAGTGTAGAAGTCATGAAACACGTTTTCAAACAAGCTCAGCTGAAGAGATTTTACACTGCCATGTATTCAACGGAGAACTGGGAGCAATTGATAAGGAATTTAAGGTTGGTCTATTATCTTCGTATGGATGTTGACTACAACATATCAAAATCTCATAGCAATCAGATGAACGAGCTAACAGATGTGGCCAAAACATCGGACAACATGCAATCTGGAAAAGTTCTGAAGGTCTCTTGGAAGTTCACTATTTAGCCTTTTTCAGGCCCTAAACATGCTCAAACTTCAAAGAGCTTCTTTGCTAAAGCTTGGAAATTTCCTGGGATTAAAACTTACATATGCAAACCGAGAAACTCTTACTTCGGACGAGGGTTCTACAGCGTTTCTAGTAAAATCTGAAGTCTGAAATTTTCTGGTGACGTATTTCGGCAAAGTTATCCATAAATTCACATGGATTTTCATTCATTCGTTCACGAATCGGCGATATCATACTTCGTTGAAGAAATTACAGGAGATATACTTACTAAGGGAGTCTCTAAATCATTTGAAGCCGTGACAATGCCAAAATCTCCGTTGACAACACCACTATCTCCATTCGATTCGGGATTTCGGGAATTCTCCATATTCCCATGTCCCAAAGAAGAGTGCGCTTCATCAACATGCTTCTTATACAATGGTTTCTTCCTGGATTCATCAACAAAAATTATTATTATTTCATTCAAGGAGATGCCATGACCACCTGCACGAAAGAGATATTTACATCGACTTCTTCATCAGTACTGGATTCCTGAATTGTTCGCCTGAGAACAAGTTGAAGACCGTCAATCGATGGAGAAAAGTTCTGAAAAGAAATAACAAAAACTTGGTCTCGTGATCCTAATTGCACGGGCAGGAAAAAGTCATGACACAAGGAGCGCTAACAACTCACCAAAGAAACGGCTGGGGACTGCACGTCATTTGCTGACATCCTGTAGTCCTTACTTCTGGGTGCTCCGCCCCGAAGACTTTCTTCCATTTCCGAGGAGTCTATATTGATCTGAAACCTCACTACACGATCATCCTGTGGTATAGTTGATGAAATAACCAGGAGTACAACTCAGTATGAAGGATCTCTCACCATCACTCAGAGGTCCCAGAAGTACCATTTCTTGAAGTTGCACCCGCGGAGATGTCATCCCTGGAAATATCGTCTTTGGAAGTGTCATCATGGGAGTCAGTCATTCTTGCAAAGTGGATGTGACAGATGCATAACATTCAGCGCATCATTCAAAGCACAGGATTCAACAAAACAACGAATCATGGAATAAAGATGCTCACATCAGCGTCTGCAAAAATGGTAACTTTCAACTCTTACCTGTTTACGATTCCACTAACAGTACATGAGTTAATACTTCAAATCTTGATCGTTCCTTCAAACCCGCTAAGACGAGCAAAATTCTGACATGATTTTCATAAAACCGTGAACAACCCACGTAAATTTTACAATGTGAACATTCACTGGTTTCTCAAAATCTGGACAGACGTCCATTCTACGATTGTGAAAACTCACATATAGACATTATTTTACCATGTATAATGGTCTACATTCAACAGTTGTTCAAAATCAAAACATGATTTTACAAACTATATAAATATTTAACGTGAAACTCACGTAAATTTGGAAAATATATATATATATTTTTGCTCCCTCGCACGAGCATTTGTCTCTGAAGCGAGAGTATATTCTCAAACATTTCTGAAAGCTCGAGATAAATTTTTTCATGAAAGCTCATAAACAAAATTTTATTACTAACAGACGCACGTCTATTTTAAAAAAAAAAAACTTTTCTCTCGTACGAGCATCCACCTTTGAAACGAGAGTTTATTCCATTTTGTGAAATCTCACATATTTAAAAAAATAAAATTTTGTTTTTCGTGAAAGCTCATAGACAAAATTTTTATCATTAGACTCAGGTTTATTTTGTTGTTTCTTAAACTAACGAACGAACGAGCGTTCGTGCTAAAACGAATTCCTTTCGTGGGCCCGGCCAGCGAATCCTAAACGACCAAGGTTCTATCACCAAATCAGCGGTGCTACCACTTTATGCTCATCAAACGATGCTCCAATCATGACATTGAAGCCTTCATCAAGTCGTGGTTTTCTCATGCTCTCTAAATCCGGTAACGTCTCAACTTACGACTAAGTTCAATTACTGGTATTATTATTTATGGCCGGAAAATCACTATTTAATGCTGACTGAGGAACACAGCTTTCCTCAGTAAGCAGGGGACTTAATGTAGATGGTGGATTTTCGACAAGGGATAAAATCGTAAACTCATAATTATACAAAGCTCTGATCCAGTAATCAGACGTGAGTATTGAGACACGGGTCTCTCATCGAATTCTCAATGGAGAGTACTTTCTCTCAGAGTACATGTAGATATGTAGTCTCACGACTAGACAACGACATATCTCATGAATACTGAACACTTTCAGTGATTATTTCTATATAGTATCACGAGATGGACGGCTCCTAGATAGCTTGCTCTGCTAGTATAGAGCGATAACGTCTTCAGGAACAAACAACGAGTTTACCCTGACTATGTAAAGGATATGACTTACCGACAAGCTCATATCGGGATAATTAATGCTCCTAGACAGCTTGCTCTGCTAGTATAGAGCCACAAAGTTAATTATTCCTAATTAAGATTAATTCTGCCGTGACATTCATTACTGAATTCCCAAAATAATCTATTATTGCTCATATTCCATGGTCGAATCCACGACTGGTCCCATGGAATGGCAATAACAATTGCTCCTATTCCATGGTCGAATCCACGACTGGTCCCATGGAATGGCAATAAACAATTGTTCTGATTCTATGATCGAATCCACGACTTGATATCATAGAATAGCAATAACTATATTATCTCATTACTCCGATTTCATGATCGAATCCACAACGGGTCTCATAAATGGTAATAGATAAATCTTAATTACTCTGATTCTATGGTCGAATCTACGATCCGATGGAATGGTAATGCTCACTTTATTATTCTGAATTCGTAGTCGAATCCTCAGCTGATCTTATGAATTAATAATAAACATCTTATTACTCAGTTTTGTGAATTATTCTCCACCGAATTCCACAATTAGTAATAAATAATCAACAATCGGGCGTTTGAGCTACCTCTAAGTAAGCCCCGATTCAAATGGTGAAGGTGTATTCAACGACGATACACTAACAGTCATCGCACGAACGAGTATTTCAAAATACAACGAAACGATGAACCTATGAAAAATAGGGAAGAAAATAATAAATAATTAAAAATATTGACCAGGGTGCTGGGAGCACGGACACACGACCGACCGACCGTGTTGTGGCCAATCCCACGCCAGTTTTATATTTTTAATGCATTTTTATTATTTTCCATGATTTGATGAAAATTCTCTCATTTTATCAAATCTCCTTCGTCTCGAGGAAACTCCTCGGTTTCATGGTATTTTCATAAATTCGTAAAAAATAATATAAAATTAAGGAAAGAAGTGTGGGGCGTGACCGTAGGCCAACCGGCCATGCCCTTGTCCCAGCCGGCCCCACACCTCACGGTTCCTCATTATTTTATTATTATTATTATTATTTCTCTAATTTCATGAAAAAACTCCTTGATTTCATGGTATTTTGCACAAATCATCAAATAATAAATAAAATAATGAAAACTTGTGGGACCGGGCCACTAGCCGGCCGGCCATGCCCTAGCCGGTCCCACAAGCCCCTTGTTTTATTATTTTATTTTATTTTTCCTTAAATTCATCAAATTCCTTGATTTCATGGTATTTCTCTCAAATTAGGAAAAATTTCCTCAAATCATGAAAAATACTTAAAAAATATAAAAAAATTATGAAAACTCGTGGGACCGGTCCCCTAGCCGTCCGGCCACGCCCCCACGGTCCCACACGCCCGTTTTTTATTATTTTAATATTTTTTTGCTTCCTTGAACTCATGAAAACTCCTTCAATTCATAGAAACTCCCTAAATTCATCAAATTTCATAAAATTCATGAATTCTTCATAAAATCATCACAAATATTATAAAATTAAGGAAAATGGCACCACGGGACCGTGGTCACGACCGACCGACCATGCCTTGGCCTCGGCGGTCCCACGCCTCCTTATTCTATAATTATTTTTCATCATCTCATGGTGTTTTCCTCAGTTTCGTCGAAATCCTAATTTTAGCATATTTTCTCGAATGGATGCTCAATTGCACGCCAGAAAATATCAAAATTCTCAGGACTGAGACGCGGACGCCTTGGGGACACGAGCACGCTATCTTGACCGACCAAGATTGGCTCTTTGGCTTACAGAAGCCGGTCCCATCAAGTTTCACAGTTTTGACCTAATTTGCACAATTGCACGTATTAGGTCCAAGACTCTTCCAAAGACTTTGGATTTTCATGAAGTGATCATCAGGCGGTCAAGTGACTACCCAGTGCCGGTTTCATGACCCCATGGTCGGTCCCTCACTCTGTCATAATTAATTAGGTTTTCTCACCTAAGGCTCAGACGAGCATTTTCGAATAAATGATTAAACCAGCATTTAATCATTCTTTCACCAAAAAATCGTCAACTCTTCAGGAGTTCTTTGTATTTTCTCACATGAGTATATGGACACTACATGGTTGATCCACGGTCCCATGCAGTCGCTCCCTCCTTCGTCCCATGGTTCAACTTCTGACGAACCATGAATTGATCATCAATTGATCAAATTAGGGTTTCTGCATCCAAGGATCATCATTCCAGATTCCAACCTTAATAATTTTACGACGACCTCATGGTCATTAATTTTATTAATTATGCTCGGTTCAACGACCACTATTCTAATTAATATTTTTGGTACGCTGCCAATAATCCATCAGATGAGCAACACATGCTCAGACGATCAAATATTCAACAATTCATCACATGAGCAACACTTTCTCAAACCAAGGAATATTGGTTCAACAATTAATATTCAACGATCCATCGAATGAGCAATACTCGCTCACTTCATTGTAAGAACTATACCTCTGTCTCATGACATGTTCAATTCATGAGTTTCAGAACATCATGTTCAACTCAGCAACTACATGGACTCATCGTCCCATCAAACCACGAAGTCGTCAATTGACTAACATACCACGAGACATCAATCGTGTCACTTTGGGGGGATATCACTTAGGGTTTTGGTCTGGTGGTCTATGGCACGTGTGTTCATACACACGTTAGAATGTGAGCAAGTCGTGCAATCAGTTGAAGGAGTTCACAAAGTAGTGGATGGAAAATCGACCAAGTAATCACACGATGAACAACTGGTCTCAAACACGATTTCCATTTCCCCACTCTTTCATCCCATCAACTGCCACACTTCACGGAATCATGGTGTCTAAAAATTCCAGCAATATCAATAAGTCTTTGAATCATGATTGAATCATCAACATCAACAGTCTCATCGACAACACGATATCATCAACTCATCAATTGAGCAACTACTCTCAATTGAGTAATTTCAATCATTCAGAGCTTATCATATTCATAATTCACACACCCACAATCTTTGATTACCATTGATTCCACACATTTCCCAGCTTCCCTCCTACAGATCAACCCATCCTCTCTTGTGACCGAATTTACTCTGGAACGATCATTGTCTTGATTTAGGCCGGAGTACTACAAATTGATCTCTCGAATCTAAAGCACCCCCTTTGCAGCGGTGCATCTGTGTGTGGTTTAATATTTCGCGCGGTTCGAGGAGTCTCCTCTGTACGGTCATCTCCTCAATTCCTTAAAAACCAGAAAATCATTTTGCCCCATCCACTGGGATATAAAGGAATAGACGCTCCAAGGACTAGTAAGATTAATTTTGTTAAGGCTAGCGAAAATTCCTCATGTGAAACCGCTCGCAGCATGCAATAGATCTAAAGGAAAAAATTATTCTCCCTCTAAATCGACTCGCATAAAGACAGGCAAACCCTTGAACTGCTATTACTGCGGAAACAAAGGGCATCCTGAGCAGAAATGTCGTTTTCGGATTAGGAATGAAAAACTTCACAACATTCTTACATGGGTGTCTAAGGAAGTTATTAAACCTGTCCCTCATTTTGTTGGGCCAAATAACAGGCTCTACAATCAAACAGGACACCGTAGTAAGTTTCTTCTTGATTGTGTTGCTGGATCAAAAAAGGCCAACAAAGGTAGGAGAAAGAACAACAACAGAGCTACAGATTTCCTGAATAACTCTGTAAAGAGAAAAAGTCATAGGAAAATAAGGGTAAATTTCTTGTCTCGCCCTGTAGAAGAATGTGGTTCCAAGACTCTTGATCCAAACTTCATGCATATTAATTATCGGGTCACAGAACTTAAGATCAGCATAAATAAATGATAAGTGCTTTAGATATTATTCTTGCATAAATAAATGATATTAACTTAAGATCATGCATTCCATACTTGCTTTAGCTATTATTCTTGCATATTTTCGTATTATTACTTTGGTTTTCTCTTATTTGTCTCAATTAGGTGAATCATCCAAAAAGGAGCTATAAAGTGCTTAAAAGAGCTAAAAATAGAAGTATTCCAAGTATCCAAGTGCCCAAGTCCAAGAGAAGTGGAAGAAGTGCGACGAAAAGGAGCAAAACGCTCATAATCAAGACACATGCCAAATACCGATTTTAACTCATTCAAATTAAGCATTTCTCATCATCATCTTGAAGATAATTGAAAGATAAAAATAGTTCAAAAAGAATGAGGTCATTCCGAGTTCGTATGAAGAAGTTGTGGCCAAAACAGTTTTCATTGAATGCCGAAGACAGTGAAGTCCGCGAACTGGGTTTGCGAACCGAGTTCGCAGACTTAATCCGAAAATTTCTGCTGGAATTTGAAGTTTGCGGACTGGGTTCGCAAATTTAGGTAGTAGGAAACGTGTATTTACACTTTGGAAGGCCTAAGGGCACGTTTGGAGTCGTTAGGTCATATTTTTGGGTCGGGTTCCTAAAACAAACTAAGTACGTGAAGGCCAAGCAATGTAAACCTATAAAAAGGTATTAGGATAATCAATCAGGGGGAATCTCTTCTTCTACTTTTGTTTTAGGGTTTAGAAACATGAGAGATTTTATTTTTCTTCTTGTTATGAACTCCATGAACATGAGCTAGAGTTTTATTATTGGTTAAAGATGTAGTAGGATTTTACATTACATGATTTTGGGTTTAATGAATTATTTTTGTCTCATCTTTATCGATCATGATTATCTGGAATTATAGTTATATGATTGGTGTATTATAACATGATTTGATTTTTTGTTTTGTCAAGTTGCAAATTGGTAGAACTTGTAATCACATCTATTGCTAGTTTAGGGTTAATCATCGAGCGATAATCCTTGAATACAAGTAGCATAAATATGGTTATAGCTTGTAGTGATACATCCTTGTAATCATATGTGAACCATGACCTTTGTTCGAATTGTTTGCGCAATGTATTTCAATTTCATTGATTAGCCTAATTTCATGAATCTTAATGCTCCATGGGAATTGAACTTGATTAGCGCAAGGCGTTAGGTTATTCTTTTGGTAGAATTCATACTTGCATCGTTTTACATGTATGTGTGATGAAATCAGGATATTGCGGGATATTCTTTCGACTAGGTATCTTAGGGCTTTTGATAATGAGAGATTAAATATCAATTCTAGTTATTAAGACGAGAACATGTTAGTGACTGAAAACGAAATCCTTGACCAATACTTTCACATATCCTTGAGTTGATTTGTTTACTTTTATTTATTTGCTTTTATTGTAGTTTATTTTACATAAATCAGAAAATACCCCCTTGTTTTACATAAGAAATCGAAACATATTGACAACCTTAGTCCTCTCTGTGGGAACGATCCTTTCTTGCCCTTGCTATATTATATATTTTGAGTAGTGAGAAAGTAATTTATTTTTGACGCATAGGACAACGATCAAATTTTGGCGCCGTTGCCGGGGAGGCAGCGGTTGTCATTTGTTTTTGGTTTCTTATTTTTGTTTTTAATTTTTTTTATTTTCTGATTTTTAACCTTGGTTTGAGAATCTTATTTCAGGTACTTGTTTCTCATGGAAGGAGCATACTACATGAATGAATATGGTTTTCAACAAACTCAACAATATGACAACTACCAATTCCAGGGGTATATTCAAAACCAATTCATTGGTTACGGCCAATACTCCATGGAACCTTGTGGTCCTCATATGTACCAACAACCTTATGGCAGGTATGTGTGTGATCAACCATAGGGATGGGAGGATTCTTATGCTCGTGAACAACAAGTCTCTAACTTTTTGGAAAAATTTTCCAACTTTGTACAACAAGAGTTTCAAAAAGCTAAAGAGACTACCGAAGAGCAACTCCAAGAACTTCGTGAAGGTATGGCTATCTTGCGAAGAGGCATTGATCAATGTAAGGAAGATATGGATAATTCTAATGTGCATATGGTTTGTGATGAATATTTGATTGATGCTAATGTTGAAAAAGGCCAATCCTTGGGCACTTTCGTTGATAATTGTGTAGCTAACTCAATTCTTGATATTAATAATGATCATTCACCTATTCAAAAGGATGAGTTCGAGATTATCAACACTAAATTCAACGAGGACCAATCTTGTGTTAACTATGAAAGTGACGGTGATTATGATACATTGCTTGAACCAACTCATGGTGACAACAAAGAGGAGTGTACAATGGAATATTTTTGGGATCAAGATGAAGAGGAATATGATGACACTTGTGTAGATTACTCAAGCATTGATCTTAATAATGATCAAGAGCCTATTCAAAGGGTGGAGCTTGAGGATGATGCATTTTTTAGTGTTCCAAAAAAGTTCCTTATAGTGAAATTTGGACCCCCAGTGGAGTATGTGCCTTATAACAAGGAGGAATATGTTGAGAATGTGACCGTTAAGACCGATATTCTGGAAGACCCAATTGAACTTGCATATGATTGTAATGATGCTGTTAATGTCGAGACTTTGGTTAAGGCAGAAACAGACGAAGAATGGTTGCAATGTTAGATAAAGGACCATGATATACAAGAGGTAATTAATTCACTTGAGTTTTTCAAGGATGAAGAGGATTCCGTAATACAAGAGATTGTGATAGGTTTGTCTAACCCTTTGCATATTGATTCTTCTCCTTTACCTCTTATTGGTTTGAATGTATGTGCTTCGAGAATATTGTTGAATGATTTTGTTTCTCGATTTCCGCCTTTAGAGATACTTGATTCTTTACCCACTTCCAAGTGTGGACAAGAATAAGTGTGGGGGAAACTTTTTTCTGTTAATAGATTCATTTATGTTTTATATTACTAATATTTGTGTGAAGCTAGTGTTTGCGAACCAGGTGCTA
The DNA here is from genome assembly GCF_003573695.1 of Papaver somniferum. Classification (NCBI taxonomy): domain Eukaryota; kingdom Viridiplantae; phylum Streptophyta; class Magnoliopsida; order Ranunculales; family Papaveraceae; genus Papaver; species Papaver somniferum. Next base: position 155,359,748 of record NC_039366.1, on the reverse strand, counting down.
TGGGTGGATCCCCAACTTTTCCGATTATTGGTGTATGGAGAATTCGTTTTGCAAGTCGGGCTTTGACGACGTTAAACCAAGCGCTTCATGGGACGCAACCCATCGGTTTTGTATCTCTATCCCTTATGTTTTTATTTTCTTAGTTTTTCATATCTTTCATTTCCATCTTAGATTTTACAAGTCCTATATCTATAATGAAAGTTTGACGATTTCTCGTCAGAAAATTCTGACTGCACACTTGTTACGAAAATAGCTCTTGAGACTTCATACGGAGTCCGATTTGAGTGGTTGACCCCAATTTTTAAAGAGGACATACATACCTTTCTTTTACAAAAACAAAATCTGAATTCGGAGTCTGTTAAGTTGGAGCGATAGGCCTGGACATTTGAGTTTCGGTATTTTTCCAGAACTTTTTCAGATTGCATGTCAGTCAGTCCGGAGGCCATAAAAGTCAGACCATTTATCGAAACTTTGTTCCCTTTTTACACATTATATAAAATATGTAGGTGAACAACGTTCGTTTAGGATGTTTTTCCTAGTTCTCTACGCATTGGTACAGTTTTTGAGTTTTTCAGGGATGTTATGTTAGAAATCAGAATTTTCGGTTTTGAACATTGAGGACAATGTTGAGTTTAAGTGTGGGGGAGCATTTAGTTTCTACTATTTGCATATACACATAATAATCATACTCTTTGATTTCTTGCATTCTTGAGACTTCATCTTTTGGAGTTAATTATGAGCTAATTAGGATGACACTCTAAACCTTTTTAGGTTGAAACAGTTCTTACGGCTATAGAATAAGTTCCATTTATTTCAATCCTTAAATATATATGTTCGTAATTGAATGCGAAACTAAGCTATGGTAGTCGTTTGAAAGAGTCATCCTCGCAATTAATCATTACCGAATCACTTTCTTTTTATTTTTGCAGTTATATGTTTCTCTAAAGTGATTTGGTGGGATCCTGATACTGCCATGGATGTTGTAGCAAGGTAATCATTGGTTGAGTTTATATAAAAGCCCCATAAGACAATTGTCTTACACTCGTAAATAAGTCCAAGATTAGATGATATGGTTTTCAAAGCTTTTGCATATGGTGCTTTGTTGAAGAAGTCCCGGAGTCAACTCAACCCGCTCAGAACCGATTTTTGCTTATCCCGCCACAGCCAAGATTCAAGAAATTTCAAATTTCAAAAAGTCAGTCGCATGAAGCTATTATGTTGCCTAATTTTACTACATACGTTCATGAACAGCTGTATCAATTACCATATTCAGGAAAATCATAACTTAGTTTGCTTCCATAACTTTAGCCTCAAATCCAATCCGCATTTATTCAGCAGTGATCTCTTCACCCATAAATACCCTCACAACCCTAATATTCAATTACCTTTATACCCACTTAATCTGCACTCAACCTTAGATAGTCAAAACCCTATTGTTTATTCAACTACTCTTAGTTTGGAGAAAAGTAATAAGGCAAACTATCAAATTATGGAAATCATGGAAAAAGGTAACTCTAGTAATGTGATGGAGCTGGTTAATAGGTTCAAACAAGCTACTCTAGATCTGGGTAATACTAATGAAGTTATTGTGGTCAATCGAACAAGCAATGCTGGAAATAGTGATGAATCAGAATGGGAGGTGTGTGCTATTGGAAAAATTGTCTTTGAAGGTAGAATGAACTATGATGCTGTTGAAAAGTATATCACTTTCACCTGGCCTTTCTTAACAAAAGAAAATCTTAAAATTGTGGAGGTAGAGCCGAATATGATGATCTTCAAGTTCAATGAATGGGACTTGCTGAACAAAGTAATCGAAGAGCGTCCATGGATCATTAATAAGCATTTACTAGTAGTGCATGACTATATCCCAGGCATGATCTACACTGAAAAGCACTGGGGATTTCAACAATTCTGAATCCAACTTAAATACTTGCTGCCAGAACATATGAATGCTTTCTCTGTCACAAAAATTGGTGAAGTTATTGGGGAAGTCACTGCCATCGAACCTAAAGATGGTATTCCAGTTGGAAATAATCTTGTTAAGGTGTGTGTCAATGTTGATTTATCGATGCCAATGCAAAGAGGAGTAAAGTGCTCAACTATGGCTGGAGTTACAAAATGGCAAAAATTCTTTTATGAGAGACAACCAACTGACATCTGCACGGAATGCTATGTCATTAATCATTCACAGGATGCTTGTGGGGCAGCCGCTACTTACTTGAAAGCAGCTCATGAGAAGCCTTACTTTGTTGGGAAAGTAGAAAATTTTCGAATGAACATTGCTGCTATCAAATCGAATAAAGCTCCTGCTGTGAAGAACACTTAGAAGAAATTTGTTAAGAAAGCCGTGTTTGTGCCTCCAAAAGATGGGGAAATTATCAATCTTGATTTTCTTCTCAATAAGGAGAATATAAGTGAGGAGGAAGAAAGTAGATTAGGCAAGCGTCTGAGAGATGATAGTACCAGTGTCGAAAATGCTCTTTCTGCTGAGTCTTCTTCACAAAGCACTGCAATGACAGCCATATAATCTGACCAGACTACTCACAGGGTCACTTCCAGAGATAATCAAACAACTGTTGCTATCGAGGGGAATCAGGTAACCAATTTATCATCTCCTCATTGTCTCCGTTTTTATTTTCATAATTTATTGAATTATTGTGCTAGTAATTATTTTTCTTTTCATACTGTTATTTCTCTCATCCTGCATTTATTATTCATTTTCTATTTTATCAACAGCGCATTAAATTTCCCATGTAACCTTAATTACAATTTGCACGTTAAAAAAATGAGGTTTAGGTTCTTCTGCTATTCCCTCTTTTCTATTGAAATCATGAGAGTCCTTGCATGGAATGTTCAAGGTCTTACTACTCCAGCAACTAGAGATCACTTAAGAGATTTAATAAGAACCCAAAACCCTGATATAGTTTTTCTTTGTGAAACCAAAATCCATGAGGATAAAATGAAAACTTTATTGTCTCCTTTGAGGTACCCAAATGCTAGATATTTGCAACCAGTTGGCCTTTCAGGTGGTCTTGTTATTATGTGGAAGGATGGTTTTGTGTGTGATGTTGTCAGCTGCGAAAATAATATGATACATGCAGCGGTTCAAAGTGAACCTAGCCAGACAAAATGGTTGTTATCATTATGTATGGATACTGTGATTATTCAAAGAAGAAAGTGCAATGGGATTTCATTAAGAATATTGGTTTAAATATTTCTCAACCGTGGGTTCTTCTGGGTGATTTAAACTTTCATTTAACTGATACTTCTTCTGGGAGTTCTTCATCAAGTGATGGAATGGTCAACTCTATACTTCAAGATATTAGTTTAGAGGACTTGGGTTTTATAGGCAGAGGACATACTTGGTCGAACAACAATATGGGTACAGGTGAAAAGAGGTCAAAAATTGATTTGGCACTGGTTAATGGGGCTTGGAACACTAGTTTCACAGACTCTAAACTTCTTCATCTTTCTCAAATGGGAAGTGACCATTGTCCAATCATGCTGGTTACTGATTACTCTCAACCAAAATTATGGAAACCTTTCAAGTTTTTCAGGACCTGGTTACATGATAGCACATGTGCAGCTGAGGTGGCTAAAGCCTGGGATAAGTCAGTTCAAGGGTCTCCTGGATATAAACTCATCAAAATACTCCAATTCACAAGAATCACTCTTTCTAAATGGAACAAAATACACTTTGGTGATATTAACCAAAATGTGGATACTCTTCAACAACAACTATCTGTCATACAAGGGCTTCCATATTCTCATGAAAATAATATCAAGGCTGCTGAGGTTGAAAGGGAACTAGATAAATGGCATCAAATTCAGTATGAGTTTCATAAGCAAAAATCTAGAGATAATTTTGTAAAGGACATGGATTACAACACACGGTATTTTCACACTCTTACAAAAAGGAGAAGAGCTAGGAATAATATTGATTCATTACAAGATGGGGAAGGTAACTGGCTACACTCAAGAGATGATACAGCTGCAATGCTAACTAATCATTTTAAGAGTATAAGTTCTTCTAATAATATTTCTATTGAAGAAAAACATTATCTGCATATTCCTACCTTAATCACTGAAGAGGACAATAGAATACTTCTCTTACCTCCAACTAATGAAGAGATTGTGAAAATATTAAAAAGTATGGAGAGCTGGTCAGCTCCAGGTCCTGAGGGTTTTTAAGCTGAGTTCTATAAGACACAGTGGAATACAGTTGGTGATGATGTTTGTAACATGGTTAAAAACTTCTTTTCTACCAAAACAGCTAAACAAAAACCTATATTTCTCTGATTCCTAAAAAGAAGAAAGCCAGCACACCTGCAGATTTTAGACATATAGGGTTATGCAATACTTCCTACAAGATTATCTCTAAGATACTTGTTTCAAGAATGAAACTACTCATGGAAAGAATCATACCTCCATATCAAGCTGCTTATGTGTCAGGTAGATTGATTAATGATAATACAATGATTGCTCATGAATTGGTTCATTCTATGAAAAGAAAGGAAGGTGAAAGTGGTTGGTTAGCTCTCAAATTGGATATGTCTAAGGCCTTTGACATGTTAGAATGGCCTTTCCTTTTGAAAGTTCTTCAAAGTTTTGGTTTTTGTGATGATTGGTGCAGTTTGATACAACAATGCATAAGTACTACTTCTTTATCTGTTCTTCTTAATGGCTCACTTTGTGATGAATTTACTCCTAGTATAGGTATTAGACAAGGAGATCCCTTATCTCCTTATCTATTTATCATTGCAATGTAATTGTTTTCAAGAACTCTTTTAGAAGCTCATTATTCTAAGGCTATTAAAGGTATTTCTGCAGCAAGAGGAGCTCCTCCAATTAATCATTTGCTTTTTGCAGATGACTGTCTCATTTTTACTCAAGCAAATTTAACCAGTGTGCATAATCTCCTTCAAGTTTCGTAGGATTTTAGTTCACAATCTGGTCAGGTCATTAATTTTGACAAATCTTCAGTGCATTATAGTAACAATCTAGATCCTTATGTGTGCAATACTCTTAGTAACATACTAGGAGTTAAAACCATGGAGAAAAATGAGAAATACCCAGGCTCTCTGGAAGACACATTTTTGTGTCTAAATTGTACTCAATGTCTCTATTGTTAGTGCTCGATTTTTGTACTATATTTGATGCTTTGTAAGTTTGTAGGTGTTTTTGGAGAAATACACTTGTGTGGAAAAAGTTGCTCAAAAAGTGCTATTTGGACCCCTGGAGAAAATTACTAAAGGCACCATCATTTTGGATAAGGGCACCCCCAGAGCACCCGATGTTAAAGGCACCCGAAAAATGGATTCAAGGCACTTGTTCTCCATCTTTTGAAAATTGAAATTGGCGGGAAAATAGTCACAGTTGCTGGCAGAATTTTTGATCGAATTTCGGACGTGATTTAGGGAGATTCAATCCCTGAAACTTAGTGGGTAGACGTGATATGTCATAACAAAGCTGGTATGGGTGTTTGTTTCGATCGAATTTGGCTAGATAACTCGCAAGAAGAAAACAGGGCAAGCCACGTATGGGAAAGATACTCGGGATTTTTGTGCCATGTTGAGGAGATTTCGTGAGGATATTGCATGTATATCTGCTACTGGTATTAGGTAGAAACGTGCTGGAGCAATTCCGTGTACAACAGGCGCATGAGAAAGCAAATCAGGGAAGAAAATATTCCCGAGAATATTTTTCGTCACTGCCGAATAATGGAGGATTATGTGAAGTTATTACGTGAGATTTTGTTGTTTCTTGGTTATAAATAGGTGATGGGATATCAGTAAGGGGGAAGGATAGTTTGGGAGAGTTTTAGAGCACCAGAAAGTCGAAAAAAATCAAGTTACAGAGCTGCCATTTTTCTACTGCTGCTGAAGAACACGAAGAACATAAGACGCACACCCTTGTGTCGTTTATATTACAGTGATTGCGACTGTTACAAAACAGTCTTAAAAGCTACAGTTTCAGCGACTGTCGCAGGACAGTCTTATTTGTTACAGTGACATCGACAGTCAACATATATCGTTCTCTGTAACTTTAATTATTTTCACACTTTTATCATTTGTAAACCCATCTTTGAGCATAAATGAAATAAACTTTTGAGCGTGTTTCCAACATTATGAGAGGCTAATTTCTCCCACAACCAAGGCAATGAGGAAGCTATATACGCATGAATAATTGGTAATCATTTATTTCCTCTAATTTATAATTTATAATTCACTCAATCACTGCTTTTGCAGAGTTTTTAATTGTTTGCAAAAAATTTCTTCATTAGTTGTGATTCAATTAGATAGGTTATGCTTTGTTTAGATAATCTATGCTTAGGGATACAACTAATTTTTGAGAATTTTCCAGATTATTTGTGAATTAAGAAATAAGAGTCTTAAAAGATAATTAGAGTTTTGGATTGTTTACCATAATTTATTCATGTGTAATAGTGAAATCAGTGTCTTGGTTGTTTTCTAATATCTTGAAGTCAATTTTGTAATAAGTTTTCTTTACTTTTAAGTTTTATAAGTCTAAAAATCCATTGCTTTCACAAGCCTTAACGAACCTTTTTACTACAACATTATTGAGTCACATCAATTTTTGGCGCCGCCGACGCGGGCTTGTCTTTAGGCTAGAGTTTTTAGATTTTTTTAGGTTTTTATTTGTTTTTATTTTATTTGTTCTTCTTTACGTTTTTGGGTTTTTGTCTTTTCCTTACAAATTTTGGAATTGGGAGCGAAAGAAAATTTTGCTAAAGCTTTGGTGAATACTTAAAGAATTGGAGTAAAAGACAAAGCGAAAGGAGCGAAAGAAGATTTTTTTTTGTTTTTATTAAAAAAGAGAGAGAGAAAAGAGAGACATTTTATTTATTTATTATTTTTTTTTTTTAGACTTTCCTTTTCTTTTGGACTTTGGACTTGGACATTTGGACATTCTTTTATTTTTAAAACCTACGGAAGGGTAGTATTAAATATTAAACTGTTTGCATAGAAGGACGGTGATTACGATATCATCTCGGCCCCTCGGGTTCGTACACGATATTGGAGTTGTGGACCGAGTCGACTTCAGCGGTTCATACCCCGTCTGGAACGGGAGGTAAGTTTGTCGAAACACTCGCGAATCCCCTGTCAACGAGTTACTGTATTCCTTCGTTTGCATATATGCTGAGGACTTGAAAACGGCTGCTTTAATTTCCTAGTAAAGGGCAAGGACTGGCCATACAAGATAAGGGTTCGGATTTCATCACCGTTCTCTTCTTGCCTTCCTTAGGAAAACAAAACCAAACGTGAACCTAAACCTAAAATTTGGAATAGAACGAGACCTATAGGGTAACGAGATTAATAGGAAAGTCGTTCGAAAAATATTGGTTACTCTTTTGAGCATACTTCGAAGTTCATGATGGTTTCTGTGAGTTGAATGCGTGACTGCGCCGCCTTGGAATGCGGTGAGGCCATGGGTATCAAAGCTCTACGCAGCTTCCCTCGCCTCTATTCAACTTACTTTGACTCGGATTGATTCCAGAGGGGTTTCCTCAAATTGTAATGAATTCCCATTCGAAGGATTAGAAGCTGTTCTAGAAACAATCTAAGTGGAGCCATCATGCTTTTTGTTTGCTAGAAATCAATAGGTTTGCTGTGGTGGAGTCAGCCTTGTTTGTGTTTGCATAGAACTTCCCTTCCTTTTAGGACATTTCTTTTTCTTTTGTTTTTCTAGTGTATGCCCGAGGTTATCAGAGAGCGGGCTTGGAAAAGAAACACTCTAGGTCGTTTGATTAGTGATAAATCTAGTAGTTCTTCTTGTGAAGGCGGGGAGCTCGAAGACTCTTCTTTTGAGAGCCCTTTTTTGGAAACTTCAGTTTTGAAAATCTGTCTCTTCGTGAGGAAGGTACCCCTAGTACTTCAGCTGTGCCAGCGATGGCAACTTTGAAAGATTACATGTTCCCAACTAGGACCAACCGAGCTTCGTGCATTAAATTGCCAGCCAGTACGTCTAATTTCGAGATAAAACCTAGTATTCTTTATATGATCCCTATGTTCTTAGGAAAAGATGATGAGAACCCTTATTTTCATATTAGGGACTTTGAGGAAATCTATGGGACAGTTAGAATAAAAGACCTCACTGATGAAGTTTTGAAACTTAAGATGTTTCCCTTTTCCTTGAGAGATAAAGCCAAGACCTGGCTGAACAACCTACCACATGAGTCCATTGAAACATGGCAGGAACTTGTTGCTGCTTTCTATATGAAATTCTACCCTAAGCATAAAACTGCAGCTGTTAGGCAAAAAATTAGTACTAGTGTGCAACAAGAGGGAGAGTCTCTTTATAGGTTTTTAGAGAGATTCAATGATTTCCTATACCAGTGTCCTCACCATGGATTTGATAAGATGAAACTTATTGAGATTATTTATAATGGTTTAGACTATTCGACCAAAGCCATGGTCGAGTCTATGTGCGCTGGTGAGTTCACCAGTAAAAATGCTGATGATGCTTTTACCTTCTTAGGAGCTATTGCTGAAAAATCCCAACAATGGGAGTCTTGTGTTGACCCCCCTAAAAGACTCTTGGTCAACAGAAGTAGCACCAATGTGGTAGATACAAGCTTCGAGTCAGATGCTAAGTTTGTTGCTTTGTCTAGAAGGTTAGAAGCTTTGGAATTGAATCAGCCTAATTATAGGTCTCTTGTTGAACCTGATGATAGGATTAGAGCCGCTCAAGTCTATAGTTGTGGAGTAGATCCCAATAACTCGTTTTGGGAAGGTCATGTTAGTGAAGAACAATCCCATGCTGTCTATAACAACGCTAGGTTTGAGAACCGTCAGAAGTTTGACCCATACTCAGAAACCTACAACCCTGGTTGGAGAAACCATCCTAATTTTTCTTGGTCTAAGGGCCAGAATCAAGGTCAGTATAGTAATTCTCATCCTCCCCCAGGTTTTGGTTATGCTAAGAACTCTTCAGGTCAACCCCAGTTTCAGAACCCTTCGGATAAAAAGATCACAAGTTTAGAAGACACTCTAGCCTCGTTTATTAAAAACTCTGATGAGATCAACCTAATGGTTGCTCAAGGGATAGAAGAAAGTAAAAATATAGGTTATGCTAACTCCCAAGCAATTTCTGAGTTAAAAAACCAGGTTAGTCAGATAAATGAATCTTTGAGGGAAAAAGGTAAGTTTCCTAGTCAAACTCAACCCAATCCAAAAGCAGAGAAATCGTACAATCATGTGAACTCTATTACAACCCTTAGGAGTGGAAAGAAAGTTGACAATAAGGTTGCGATGCCTGATAGTGAACATGCTGTAGTTCACCCTTCTGAGCCAGAAAATGAGGAGACTGATAGAGTCTCTAAAGAGACCAATGAGGGTCCTGCTGAGCCCGGCTTTGTTCCCAGAGCCCCGTTTCCCCAGCTGCTAGTTCCAACTAAGAGCGAGTCGAACTTTAATGATATATTGGAGGTTTTTAAGCAGGTTACTATCAACCTACCATTGTTGGATGCGATTAAGCAGATTCCCGCTTATGCTAAGTTTCTTAAGGACTTGTGTACACGAAAGCGTAAGCTTAGTGTCCAAAAGAAAGCCTTCCTAGCTAGTTACGTGAGTTCCATTATTCAGAATACCACTACTCCTAAGTATAAAGACCCAGGGTCCCCTACAATTTCTTGCACAATAGGTAAATACCGTGTTGAGAAAGCTTTGCTTGACTTAGGAGCTAGTGTAAATTTACTTCCACACCATGTGTACCTCAAGCTAGGACTTGGTGATATGAAACCTACCCAGATGACACTTCAGTTAGCTGATAGGTCCGTTAAAATTCCTCGTGGTGTGATCGAGGATGTTCTTATTGAGGTCGACAAGTTTATTTATCCAATGGATTTTGTTATCCTAGATACCCAACCTGTCCCTGACCCAGAGAACCAGATACCAGTGATTTTAGGTCGCCCATTTTTAGCAACATCCAATACGATCATTAATTGTCGAACTGGTATTATGAACTTGTCTTTTGGTAATATGACTATTGAGTTGGACGTCTTTCATATTTGTAAGTTACCTTCTGAACTAGATGACTCGAGCATAAAAGAGGTAAACATGATAGGAACATTAGTTGAGGAGTCATTACCAAACACTTTGTTAGAAGATCCGTTAGAGAAATGCCTAGATCACTTTGGGATTGATTTCGATGATGATAATATGATTAATGAGGTGAATGCTTTGTTAGATTCAACCCCTTTGTTAGACATTAGTAACGGATGGAAACCTAAGTTCGAACCACTACCAGTTTCTAAGTCTACCCTCGTTCCTTCGTTAGAAGAGCCTCCTAAGTTGGACCTAAAACCATTGCCAGATACCCTGAAGTATGTGTTTTTAGGCCCGTCTGAGACTTTACCTGTGATTGTTGCTTCCGACTTGGATAGTGATCAGGAAAGTAGGCTAGTGACCGTCCTTCAAAACAACAAGGAAGCTTTAGGGTGGACCATAGCAGACATTAAGGGTATAAGTCCTACTGTTTGTATGCATCAGATCTATTTAGAGGAAGATACCAAACCTTCTAGGGAGATGCAACGAAGACTAAACCCTAATATGAAAGAAGTAGTTCGAACCGAGGTTCTTAAGCTGTCAGATGCAGGCATTATCTACCCCGCTTCAGACAGTAAGTGGGTCAGCCCCGTTCAGGTTGTTCCCAAGAAATCCGGTATTACTGTAGTCCAGAATGATAACAATGAGTTAATCCCGACCCGAGTGACCACGGGTTGGCGTGTTTGTATTGACTATAGGAAATTGAACAAGTTCACTAGGAAGGACCACTTTCCCCTTCCCTTTATCGACCAAATGCTAGAGAGATTAGCTGGAAAAAGTCATTAATGTTTTCTAGATGGCTACTCAGGATACAATCAGATCGTTATTGCCCCAGAAGACCAAGAAAAAACTACTTTTACTTGTCCCTTTGGTACCTTTGCGTATAGACGCATGCCTTTCGGGCTATGTAACGCCCCTGCGACTTTTCAGCGTTGCATGATGAGCATATTTTCCGATATGGTAGAAAAGTTTTTAGAGGTCTTTATGGATGATTTTTCAGTGTTTGGTTCATCTTTCGATGAGTGCTTGCATCATTTGTCATTAGTGTTGACTAGGTGTAAGGAAAATAATCTAGTGCTTAATTGGGAGAAATGTCATTTCATGGTTCGATCAGGAATTGTCTTAGGGCATATCGTATCTTCTAAGGGTATAGAGGTAGATAAATCCAAAGTTGACCTTATCAAGACTTTACAGGTCCCAAAACGCGTAAGAGATATTAGGTCATTCCTAGGGCATGCAGGTTTTTATCGTCGATTCATTAAGGATTTTAGCTTGATTTCTAGACCTCTTTGCAACTTGCTTGCAAAAGATGTTAAGTTTGTCTTTGATGATGCTTGTTTAGAGGCTTTTGAGAAGCTTAAGACTTTACTCACTACCGCCCCTATAGTCCAGGCACCCAACTGGAACTTACCCTTTGAGATCATGTGTGATGCTTCAGATTATGCTATTGGTGTTGTGCTAGGTCAGCGAGAAAACAAATTACTTCATGTGATTTACTATAGCAAAACTCTGAATGATGCCCAGTTGAACTATACCACTACCGAGAAGGAACTGTTAGCCATTGTGTTTTCCTTAGACAAGTTTAGACCCTATCTCTTAGGTTCTAAGATCGTCATATATACTGATCATGCTGCTTTGAAATGTCTTTTGTCTAAGAGGGATACGAAACCTAGATTGGTTAGGTGGATCCTTTTGTTGCAAGAGTTCTCTCCAGACATTAGAGACAAAAAGGGTGCCGAAAATGTAGTAGCAGACCACTTGTCTAGGCTAGTTGTTGATTCCCCTGATGATTCCCCTCCTATAAGGGATAGTTTTCCTGATGAACAACTTTTCTTTGTTTCCCAAGCACCTTGGTATGCGAATATAGTGAATTATCTTGTTACTGGTCGAATGCCCCAACATTGGGGTAAACAAGATCGTTCTAGGTTTTTAGCCGAGGTTAAGCACTTCTTTTGGGATGATCCTTATTTGTTTAAGTATTGTCCAGACCAGATTATTAGGAGATGTATACCTGAGAGTGACCAGTCCAGTATTATTTCCTTTTGTCATGATCATGCTTGTGGGGGTCACTTTAGTGCTAAGAAGACTGCTGCTAAGATATTGCAGTGTGGATTCTATTGGCCTTTGTTGTTTAAAGACTCCCATAGTTACTGTGTTACTTGTGAGCGTTTCCAGAAATTAGGAACCATTTCCCGTAGGAACATGATGCCCTTGAACCCTATTTTAGTTGTTGAGGTCTTTGATGTGTGGGGTATTGACTTTATGGGTCCGTTTCCTAATTCTTTTGGTAACCTATACATCCTTGTCGCCGTAGACTATGTCTCTATGTGGATTGAGGCGGTTTCGTGTAAAACCAATGACCATAGGGTTGTGATTGAGTTCTTGAAAAATAATATACTTACACGTTTTGGTACACCGCGAGCTATAATTAGTGATGGAGGGTCGCACTTTTGTAATGGACCTTTTAGGCTTCTGATGAAGAAATATGGTATTACACATAAGGTAGCTACCCCGTATCATCCGTAGACTAGTGGTCAGGTAGAGGTTTCCAATAGGGAGATAAAACGTAAATTAGAGAAAACAGTTAACCCAATCGGAAAGACTGGTCGTCTAGGCTTACTGGTACCTTATGAGCTTACCGCACTGCGTTTAAGACCCCCATTGGAATGTCGCCTTATCGGCTTGTGTATGGAAAGGCATGTCATTTACCTGTTGAGTTAGAACATAGAGCTTACTGGGCTGTTAAGCAACTAAATTTTTCACTTGACAAGGCAGGAGCCCATAGGAAACTCCATCTCAATGAGTTGGACGAGATTCGTATAGATGCTTACGATAGTGCGAAGGAGTATAAGAACAAAATGAAACTTGTGCATGATAGAAATATTTTACGGAAGTCATTTTCTCCAGGTCAAAAAGTTCTTTTGTATGATACCCGTTTACATCTTTTCCCTGGGAAGTTACGTTCTCGGTGGACGGGTCCTTTTATTGTTCGCACTGTCTTTCCTCATGGAGTTGTTGAAATTGAGACACCGTATGGTAGTAGTTCTTTGAAGGTTAACGGTCAGAGATTGAAACCCTTTTTAGAGCCCTTTTGCTACAGGTGATGTTGAGGAGGTCCCTCTGGAGGACCCTGATTACCCTTGATTGACCATCGAGGAAGTTGTACGTTGTATATTAGTTTTTGATTTTCTTCACCCAGGTACTATCTTTCCAACTTCTCCTCGTGTTATTTTACTTTTGGTATTGCTCTTTCATTAGAAACATTGAGGACAATGTTAGATTTAAGTTTGGGGGTGGGGAAGAACTTTTTAGTTGCACTTTTGAAACTTCTAGCGTCACATGGTATCCAGTTAGCTAAGTTTACATACTGTTTCTCACCGAAAAGATAGAAATTGGAATGCTAGGGATAACAACCTTTTGAGACATTAGAGAAAAAGACATTGAGATCCTTGAAATTCAGGAGAGAACTTGTTCCTTTTAGAGGGTAACCGTGATGGACCTAACCATGCATGATGGAAGGGCAAGTAGGTCAGGAAATGCCAGAAAGACAAAGAAACCTCACAATGTAGTCTTAGTTACTGGATTGCGACTCTCTCTCAGTAGAAACTTATCATCATCAACAAGCGGAGCGACATCAAAATCTATGAAGAAAGTTGAAGACGTTTTAGACATCAAAATCTATGAAGAAAGTTGAAGACGTTTTAGGTTTAGAAGCAACAATAGAAAAGAATAATTCAAAAATCAAAGTTGAAGTTATAAGAGCAAATGATATAAGTTGTTAGAATTCATGATACCAAGACATCACAAGTTGCGAAGATCCAAGTTTTGAAAGTCCTTCTCTCATCATGTAAATTGTTGTCTTGTAATTTTTGTTTCCAAAAAAAAAAATCATCATTTCGTTTGTTTTATTCTATAATTAGTTCTTTGTTCAATAAGGCCATAGGGAAGTAGAAATTTTTAAGTCAAGCAAGAAATCGAAGAGAAGAATTAATTGTCAAGGTTCTATGAGGTTCGAGAGTTTATCATCAACAGTTGAAGACCGAAGAAGACGTTTTTTCTACTGAGCACTATGAGAGAGTCGAAGAAAGGTGCATTTTGGTTGCCTTGTTAGTCCGCTTTCAATCTGGCACAAGATCTTTCTAGCACTGGTTTAACTCATCACACGTAATTAGTCAAGCTGTGTAACAGATGTCCCTCTTATCTTTATCTCTCTCCTAATCTTATCCATCTATAAATCAGCGGACGCATCTTACAATGTTTATCTAGCTGTTTAGCGGATATCTCTTTATCTAGCAGTGTTGCAGATGTGTCTCCCCTTTTCTTTAGTCAGCTTTAGAGCTGACACCTTTAATTTCTCTAGCATTCTAGTTACTTGGAGATAGGTTGAGAATATGTATGTCCTCATAGCTCTTTGGATACTTGTGACCAAGTAGAAGTCATGGTTTTGTGGGTACACCTCTGGTAAACCCTCCCGAGATTAACTCGTTTTTATTTTTATTAGTTTTGCTCGAGGACTAGCAAATAATAAGTTTGGGGGTATTTGATAGACACATTTTTGTGTCTAAATTGTACTCAATGTCTCTATTGTTAGTGCTCGATTTTTGTACTAATTTTGATGCTTTGTGTGTTTGTAGGTGTTTTTGGAGAAATACACTTGTGTGGAAAAAGTTGCTCAAAAAGTGCTATTTGGACCCCCGAAGAAAATTACTAAAGGCACCCTCATTTTGGATAAGGGCACCCCCAGAGCACCCGGTGTTAAAGGCACCCGAAAAATGGATTCAAGGCACTTTTTTTTCATCTTTTGAAAATTGAAATTGGCGGGAAAATAGTCACAGTTGCTGGCAGAATTTTCGATCGAATTTCAGACGTGACTTAGTGAGATTCAATCCCTGAAACTTAGTGGGTAGACGTGATATGTCACAACAAAGCTGGTATGGGTGTTTGTTTCGATCGAATTTGGCAGTATAACTCGCAAGAAGAAAACAGGGAAAGACACATATGGGAAAGATACTCGGGATTTTTGTGCCATGTTGAGGAGATTTCGTAAGGATATTGCATGTATAACTGCTACTGGTATTAGGTAGAAACGTGCTGGATCAATTCCGTGTACAACAGGCGCATGAGAAAGCAAATCAGGGAAGAAAATATTCCCGAGAATATTTTTCTTCACTACCGAGTAATGGAGGATTATGTGAAGTTATTACGTGAGATTTTGTTGTTTCTGGGTTATAAATAGGTGATGGGATATCAGTAAGGGGGAAAGATAGTTTGGGAGAGTTTTAGAGCACCAGAAAGTCGAAAAAAATCAAGTTACAGAGCTGCCATTTTTCTGCTGCTGCTGAAGAACACGAAGAACATAAGACGCACACCCTTGTGTCGTTTATGCTATAATGATTGCGACTGTTACAGAACAGTCTTAAAAGCTACAGTTTCAGCGACTGTCGCAGGACAGTCTTATTTGTTACAGTGACAGCGATAGTCAACATATATCGTTCTCTGTAACTTTAATTATTTTCACACTTTTATCATTTGTAAACCCATCTTTGAGCATAAATGAAATCAACTTTTGAGCGTGTTTCCAACATGATGAGAGGCTAATTTCTCCCACAACCAAGGAAATGAGGAAGCTATTTACGCATGAATAATTGGTAATCATTTATTTCCTCTAATTTATAATTTATAATTCACTCAATCACTGCTTTTGCAGAGTTTTTAATTGTTTGCAAAAAATTTCTTCATTAGTTGTGATTCAATTAGATAGGTTATGCTTTGTTTAGATAATCTATGCTTAGGGATACAGTTAATTTTTGAGAATTTTCCAGATTATTTGTGAATTAAGAAATAAGAGTCTTAAAAGATAATTAGAGTTTTGGATTGTTTACCATAATTTATTCTTGTGTAATAGTGAAATCAGTGTCTTGGTTGTTTTCTAATATCTTGAAGTCAATTTTGTAATAAGTTTTCTTTACTTTTAAGTTTTATAAGTCTAAAAATCCATTGCTTTCACAAGCCTCAACGAACCTTTTTACTACAACATTATTGAGTCACATCACTCTCCACTTATCATTGGTAAGTCTTAAGTCAAGGCATTTGAGGAGTTACAATCTGCTTTTGAAAGAAGACTTGGAATCTGGCAGGGCATTAATATTCATCAAGATGGTAGAACAACTATGGTTAAAGCTGTACTAAATGCGATACCCATGTATCAAATGAGTACTTTTAAGATCCCTAAAACTCTTCTGAAGAAACTAGATATAATATAAAGGAAGTTCTGGTGGGGATTTAAATCTAATAGGGGATTAAATTTAATCTCTTGGCAGAATATGTGCATTTCAAAATATTTGGGTGGCTTAGCTTTCAGATATTTGGAATCATTAAACCATGCACTCTTAGCTAAAGTTGCTTGGAGAATTCTTCATCAGTTTGATCATTTACTTTAAAAACTTCTCAAGGCCAAGTACTCCAAGAATGAAGACTTCCTACATCTATCCGGTGAAAGAAATAATTATTCATGGACATGGAAGGGCATTGAACTTGGTCTTGGCATTATTCAGCAACATTATATGATGGAGGTAGATAATGGTACATGTACAAGAATTTTGATGGACAGATGGATTATCGGTTTGGATATAAAAGTTGAACCACTCCACCCTACTCATCTGCAATATGTCTTTGTGAGTGAGTTGATTATGCATGGAACCAATAACTGGAATGTCACACTTCTTAATAAGTTATTCACAGGGGAAGTAGTTAAAAAAATTAAGAAAATGCAGATATCTCAGCATGGAGAGGATGTAATACGTTGGCTTCCCAGCAAGAATGGTGACTTTACTGTAAAAAGTACGTATAATAAGCTTACGGAGGCAAGAGTTCATAATCAGGTTGCACTTGATACTGTTCCATCTGTTGTATAGAAAACTCTTTGGAAAATGAAGCTTCCACATCGGATAAAGATGTTTATATGGGAATGTTTGAAGAACATTTTTCCTACTAGAGTCATATTATCTCAGGCCATGCACAACTTAGAAACTCACTGTCAGATCTGCAAGCAAGAAGACGAAACCCTTTACCATCTCTTAATCAGATGCAAGCATGCTCAAGAAGTTTGGAAGATCCTCAATGTTAACATCGATAAAATTCTCAACAACTGTCAGACAGTTAAGGAATGGATCATTTCCTGGTTTCATAATGTTCAAGTTGCAGACTTGGATGAACTGCAGAATTGGAGAGCTCGCCTAATGGTAGGGAGTTGGGTGATATGGAAAGAAAGATGCGATTGCGTCTTTCAGGATAAGTCTCTAAACCCAGTTGCCACTGTATCTAAGATTAACCATTATATTCTAAATTTCAGTCCCTCTAAGCAAGACAGTATAGCACAACTTCTAATAGATCCTATTGATACTGAAACACATGATAGTATCCCTAGTTATAACTACAATGAGCATGTCAAGGAGGAGTCTCAAGTATTTAAATTTTATGTTGATGCCTCTATTGATCGAGACACTAACGACTGTGGTTCTGGGATTGTTTTATGCATCTGGAGTGATGGATGCGGAGGCTGGAGAATGCAGAGCTGTGTTGGAGTGTTTACAATGGGAGAATGCAATGGAACTGGACAAGATACATCTGGTTGCAGATGCAGAAACCGTTATCAACTCAATTAACAATAATACCCTACTTGTTAAATGGGAAAATAGGAAAACTCTGAGGGATATTAATCTCTTGTTAGGTTCTTTCATTTATGCAAAAGTTAGTCATGTCAGAAGATCACTCAATCAGTTAGCTGATTCTATTTCCAAATCAGTTAGGATAAATAGGTCAGTGATTGAAGAGTTCAGTCATGATAAACATATTATTTCTTCTTTGTTATCCAGGTATTTTGAGCCTGAACAAAAATTAATCAATAAAATTCTCCAGTTATCAAAAAAAAAAACACTCGTAAAGAGTAAAGAGTGAGCCGAAAAAAGACAATTAAAAAAAATAGAAAAAAGAAAAGAAAATTATATATAAATAAAGCTCCTCTTCATTAATCGACACTAATAAATGATAGGTCCGGAATCGCGGATAATCATAGTCGATAAAACAAAAACCATATCATCATTATATAGCAAGTCAAAAAGACTATTGATGAGGTTCTTGACACTTGGATGACAGTATGTGTGAAACGTTGTCCTTGTCTCCGTCGCCTAAGCAAGCGTGGAGTGCAGGATCCAAGGAAACTATCACATACTTGTTGACAAGGAACATGCACTTAGAATATCTAATCATGTGGTCGAGTTAAATGGGTGCTTCTCTCAACTATTGCGCAATAAATATATATCCTTTGACGACATTCATACAAGTATTGTGGGTAACATCTTTCACTTAAGTCAACATTTGCACACTTCACTTTTCTATTTCCATTTTCTTATCTATCCATGTGATTTCAGTATGCAAGTGTTGTGATAAACGTTGCAACAAGTACGATGACTATCTTAGTAGAGTTTTGCAATCAGGTTGAATGTCACATGTAAGTAATTGCTTATGTGTGATGATTGGAATGTATGTGGGATGTTTGTAGCTAAAAAAAATATGCAAGCTAATCATTTGGCTTTTTGCTTTGTGTCTATCCTTAGTGGTTCTTCCAAGGCGATAAATTGGAGTAGGTTTTGTGAGTATACCTCTTGTAATCCCTCACGAGACTATAACTCGCCCACTAGGGACACCTAGGGGTTTAAAGGCCTGTTATTCGTGCTAAGAGTAACCGTGTCTTCACGACATGGAGTTGTTGTATTTAGGATTAGTTTTATTTAGTTTGCTCGAGGACTAGCAAAAGTTAAGTGTGGGGTAATTTGATAAGTGCATAATTCATATGATTTTAGTATCCATTCCATACTTGCTTTAGCTATTATTCTTGCATATTTTCGTATTATTACTTTGGTTTTCTCTTATTTGTCTCAATTAGGTGAATCATCCAAAAAAGAGCTATAAAGTGCTGAAAATATCTAAAAAGAGAAGTATTCCAAGTATCCAAGTGCCCAAGTCCAAGAGAAGTGGAAGAAGAGCGACGAAAAGGAGCAAAACGCTCATAATCAAGACACAGGCCAAAGACCTATCTTAACTCATTCAAATTAAGTATCTCTCATCATAATCTTGAAGAGAATTGAAATGTAAAAAGAATGCAAAAAGAATTACGTCATTCCGAGTTCGTATGAAGAAGTTGTGGCCAAAACAGTTTTCATTGAATACCGAAGACAGTGAAGTCCGCGAACTGGGTTTGCGAACCGAGTTCGCAGACTTAATTCCGAAACTTTCTGCTGGAATTTGAAGTTTGCGTACTGGTTTCGCAAACTTAGGTAGTAGGAAACGTGTATTTACACGTTGGAAGGCCTTAGGGCACGTTTGGAGTCGTTAGGTCTTATTTTGGGGTCGGGTTCCTAAACCAAACTAAGTACGTGAAGGCCAAGCAATGTAAACCTATAAAAAGGTATTAGGATAATCAATCGGGGGGAATCTCTTCTTCTACTTTTTTTCTAGGGTTTAGAAACATGAGAGCTATTCTTTTTCTTCTTGTTATGAACTCCATGAACATGAGCTAGAGTTTTATTACTGGTTAAAGATGTAGTTGGATTTCACATAACATGATTTTGGGTTTAATGAATTAGTTTTGTCTCATCTTTATCGATCATGATTCTCTGGAATTATAATTATATGATTGATGTATTATAACATGATTTGATTGTTTGTTTTGTCAAGTTGCAAATTGGTAGAACTTGTAATCACATCTATTGCTAGTTTAGGGTTAATCATGGAGCGATAATCCTTGAACACAAGTAGCATAAATATGGTTATAGCTTGTAGCGATACATCCTTGTAATCATATGTGAACCATGATCTTTGTTCAAATTGTTTGCGCAATGTATTTCAATTGCATTGATTAGCCTAATTTCATGAATCTTAATGCTCCATGGGAATTGAACTTGATTAGCGCAAGGAGTTAGGTTATTCTTTTGGTAGAATTCATACTTGCATCGTTTAACATGTATGTGTGATGAAATCAGGAAATTGCGGGATATTCTTTCGACTAGGTATCTTAGGGATTTTGATAATGAGAGATTAAATATCAATTCTAGTTATTAAGACAAGAACATGTTAGTGACTGAAAACGAAATCCTTGACCAATACTTTCACATATCCTTGAGTTTATTTGTTTACTTTTATTTATTTGCTTTTATTGCAGTTTATTTTACATATATCAGAAAATACCCCCCTTGTTTTACATAAGAAATCGAAACATATTGAGAACCTTAATCCTCTCTGTGGGAACGATCCTTTCTTTCCCTTTTTATATTATATATTTTGAGTAGTGAGAAAGTAATTTATTTTTGACGCATACGACAACAATCAATAAACTCAAACGTGGCATCAAAAAGACTTGGATAGCAACTGGCTCAGGTATTTCAAATTCCTCTCTTTTTAAACCTTCTTCAACTATGATGTGTGGTTCTTCTCTAAATCCCCTTGAAGGAGAGAAAAATGAAGTCAATAATGATGGGCCAAATGCTCATCTTAATGCACTATGACTGCATAGGGTTGCATCCATCTTTTAAACAATAAGGATGCTCTTTGTTCTCAAGTTGCTTATCTTGAGAATGTTGGCAGGAGTGCTTTAAGGTTGTTGTTTTTAAAAGTTATTTTTTCTCTTCTTCTCTCCGTTCATCCCTCTCACTGACGATTGACCGCTTGTACACATACTGTACCCACACGAACGTTATGGTTCCTAGGGTTTCTGAATGCTTTATAAATATTGTGATCCATAAGGTTAAAAGATTCAGTTGAATTATTTTTGTACACAATGGATGAAAGCAACAAGGTTGTTGAAGTCAAGCAGGACAAGACCAGTGAATTGATTGATGTCTCCATAACATGCTTTCATGTTGTTGATCATGAAAACAAACTACCAGTTCAATTGTCTTCACAACTGGTAGGAAATCTTCTTCATGGTTTTGAAGTTGTTCATGAGCATCTCAGTATTGCAACAAGGAATCTTGGTTTTCTGAAAAACGAACTAAAGAAGGCAACTGATGGACTCGTCCATGTTCAATCTCTCGTTGCTGACAGGGTTTAAGGTGTTTTAAACCAAGTTTCCAGTGTTACTATTGTTGCCTAATATGTCTTCTTTTTGGTTTAGTTGGAAGAATAACTAGTGCTTTGAATAACGATGATTATGACTACACATAACTATTATTTTCATCTTCTTGTTTTTAGGTTTTTGGTTTAAAATTCTAACTAGGCTGTTTTTCGGGAATATAAGACCGGATTATCAATTGGTTCCTGTTCACCTTGATTATTATCAAAAGACGGGACAAAAAATTTTAGAATTTTTCTGTGGGAGACAGATTGATCCTTTGATAGACTTGTCTGTGTGAGACAGATTTGTTTATTGTTAAAGCCTGCGATTTTGGGTCGTATCAACTCTTAGTTGTGGGTGAGATCATCCAAGGGAATCAAGTGCGCAGTATCTAGGGAGTACAACTGTACCTTGGATCAGTGGGAGACTGATTGAGGTTCAACTATAGTCCAGTCTGAAGTTAGCTTGGAGTAGGCTAGTGTCCGTATGTCATGTACCTGAGTACGATGACAAGGTTGGATCGAGACTTAAGGGTAACCTCCTGATTCTCACTAATCAAGCCTTCAGGTTCAATGAAGAACACTGCCTAAAATCTACTAAACGATTCAGTTTCATTAATTTTGGATAAGTTCACAGACACATATTTCACTAGCTTAAATAGCTAGGTTTATCTCTCATCATCCGACGCTCACTAGTCTCCCGGATGGTTAAATCTAAACCATCTATTACACTAATCATTAACTACTAATTAACAATTAATATTAAAGACTAATTACCACTATGATTATGATATGGGCCACCCTCCTCTCTTATGCAGGTACATGACATTTCCTTCCCATTGAAAACATCCTTGTTCTCAAGGATGTGAGCTGAGCTTCCAGGCCACCCTCCTCTCTTATGCAGGTACATTGACATTTCTTATACCAAGCCCACTTCTTAGTCGCACACTTCAATACATATGAGAAGCCTAATTCGCTCAACGCCATTAAAATCCCATGTAAGGCCCATAAAATTTCTATTCCGAGCCCATCAGTTGACTTCCCTCCTGGTAGAATGCATGTGAGTCGCACAGTCGTAATTATTCTCTCAAATTGATCCACTGGAGTTAACTCTTTAGTGTTCGTTTCCCCAAAGTGAACCGATCCCTTGTCTTCATAACTTCCTGTAGAGTAGGCATCAATAAATGTACCACTTACATGGACAGTCTTAACTTTAGATGAAACGGTATTATGCAGCTGCTCCACTGTCTCGTTAGCTGCCATAGATAGACAAAGAATAAAACATATGGCAGTCAACTCAAGGCTAATGTTGAGCTGCTCCAGCACCACAGTATAAACAAAAGTTGAGATTGCAGCCTCTCCCCTTGTCATGTGTAACACAACTGTCATCTTTATTTTAACCAAAAAGACCTTGACGTGTACAGTGCTTACCACCCCATCAGCGATTTTCCTGAGCCTGAATGACTCCCTCTCTGCATCCACCCACTGATAGACAACCTGAATGTAAAGGCTAGCCGAGAAGTACTTTGTGCTCACTCCACAGTGCAAGGTGTACAGGGAGATCCAACTCGAATGCTTAACCATATAGAAAAGTCTTCTTGCAGCAGCCAAGCGCCAACTGCGAAATTTCATGAAGGGTGCTACAATATGATAATGTACCTCAGATTTGCAGAACAGAATGCTCCTAGAGGTCCAGTTTACGTCAAAGAATACCACTGAGATACAACTCGTACCAGTCCAGCCAACATATCTCACACTCCACCCAGTTGGAACCAATCAGAATTTCCACCTCAAGTACTCGAACCACAACATCACGTCTAGAATCTGAATTAAGAGCAAGACTTGAGTTTCCATCAGCCATATGATAACTGAAATGGTCCGATTCGCATTTTTAACACTCCCTAGTCCTGTAAAGCACAATGTGTGTTTCCATCTCAAAAAGGTCACCGACAGCAGCATAGTGGTAACTTGAATCTTAATGAGTATGAACTGACTTTCCACCATTCTTACCAGAACACCACCAGTAAATCTATAATTCTCCACAGTTTGAGAAGCTAAACTCCATTTCTGACAGTAGTAAAATGTTTGCAAACAACTTAAATTGAAGTACAAGGATGCTAGTTTAATTCCCAATGGCATCATACGATGACCATAAACATTGGGTGCAAGTAATAAGTAGTGCAATAAGTAACCCATTCTCGAGTAATGTGAATAAGCTCTCAGGCTCGCGGGAACTGAAAAAACAAGCATCCACAGAAAGTTGAACTCCTTTAAACGTTCTGGCAGCATAATCCCATGCACATGTTCAACAGCACTAACCTCCAAAAATTTACCAAGTAAAACTGCTCTAGCATTAGGGATACCATGTTGAAGTTGCATTTGAGTATTAGTTTCACCACTAGTCAAACTCCATCCTGCACTGTCAAACATTCTTCCTCGCAGTACTGCCATTTCAATCTCAACCACCCTAACCAACAAGAGTATCAACATTCTATTCATCTCTGAGATTTCAACAAGTAGCCTACTATTAACACCAGTTTTAACCAACACCGATAGAATTGAATCACCAAACAATATATCTGATTCAAACCCATTCTTATTAATAAGCTCATGAAAGAATTTTCTATCATAGTAAGCCATTGAAATTGAATCCACGTTAATAAGGAATGAACCATAAGTAAATACCCTATCGAAACAGAATATATACTCGCCATCAAATAACAAATACCCTTTAATGAGTTTCAACCCTTGCCACGGTCAAACATTCTACGCACAAAATCGAATATACGGATGAAACATTCATCAACTATCAATTCGTAACTTACCTTCCCTTGCTGCATCCATTTATACAACAACTTGCAAGCATCATGACTGCCACCACTTTCAACAAATAAAAACACATCGCCAGGTTCTAGAATTAGCTTACTTACAGAATGATTATTGTATGCATCCATCAAAATTGACCCAGTAAGAACAATCATACAAGAAGTATAGGTATCAAAACCAAATTTATAAGTGATGAGCACGAAAGTGCGACGCATTTTCACCCATAAATATATTAACCGGGACTCATTTTATCACTAATAAACTTGTTTGTCGGTATTCTTTTGAAATAAGCTCTTATCGAGAAAGTTGCTCGAAAAGTGGTTTTTGTACCCGGAGGACGCGTGTTATTCGGACTCTCACCGTTGGATAAGGGGCACCTCAATTACTAAGGGACACCCCAGGTCACCCCAAAAGGCATCTGCTATTCGCACCCAGTTCAGGATAGGGGAGCTTCATCTTCAACAATTCAAAATTCTGTTTTTGGCGGGAAAATGGCAGCAGAATTAGGGTTTCGGTTTTGGAGGTCTTATAGTGAGACTAAATGGCTGAAATCAAATGGGTTTGTTCCTAGGGCCTAAACAGACGTGGTGACATGCTTTGTTTCAGTTATATTTGGCTGGATAATCAACGATTGATGGAAGCAGCAAGAACAGTTTTGGCGGGAAAACTGCTTTTGAACTGCCGGAGTTAGGGTTTTGATTCTAGAGGAGTTTGAGTGAGACTCAATGGCTAAAATTTCACGGGACGACTTGATTAAGTTTATAAGGCATGGTATGATCAATGGTTTGGGTTAGAATTGGTTGGAACATCAGATGGAATAAATCAAGGAGTTACGTGTTTCGATAAACCCGATATTACTATTTTGAATTTGGAAGATTTCTAGTGAGATTAAAACGCTGCAATCAGTTGGATAAGGCGTGTTACGCTCGGACAGGACTGGTAATCCCATCAGAACCGGTAAAATTGGGCCACATCATCGGAGAGAAGAAAACAGGGTGTACGTGCTGAGAAGATACACTCCATTAATCCCGAGCAGAGTTGGTGAGATTTTCTTTCCGTTTTTATTTGAGAACGAGCTGTCGTGGTCAACAGAAGCGTGTAGGAGTGAATCTGCAACCATGCAGACGCGAGATGGAGCTAAAGAAGGAAGACTATTCTCACAACAGACCGTGGAAGATAAACATAATTACTACGGGATTATTCACATTCACTGGGGAATATCTCGGTGATGTTGGTTATAAATAAGTCAGCAGAGTCGAAGAGAAGGGACATCGAGAGTTTGGGGCAGAGACTGAGTGTAAAATAGGAGATTGCAGAGTGAATCATCACCTGCGGGAAGAATAAGCCACGAAGAAAATAAGTCTGCAAACTGCAGTCGTTATTTCTAGTGTCTTATTTTTCCAACATCCTAGCGTCTTAAATTTTGTAACAGTCCATTGTAACAAGTAGCTTTAGTTTGCAACAAATATTGTAACAGTGATTTCTGTAACGCCTATACAGTGTTGCAGATTCATTGTTTTATTAATAAAAACACCATTTGATCTATAAATCATATTTTTTGAGTGTGTTTTTATCATGAGAATCTAGACCCCAACACTGGGTCGACGGAGGAAGCCAGACTTCATACATTGGTGAATTTTTTTTATTTTCTATTTGACTTTTGCACTTAATTAAAATAGAATTATGATTTGAAAAAATTTGTTATTATTTTATTAGATGGGTCATGCTTGCTTAGATGTTTGATGTCCCATGCTTACGATTTATAACTAATGTTTGGAGAATCTACTTTGGCAAGAATAAGAGTCGATGTTGTTTTATTTGTCGAGCGATAATTGTTTGAGAATGAATAATTGAACCTATTCATATGAGTTTGGCCAAATCCTAGACCCAGTAACTCTCTATTTTATTCCTTTAAAATTAATCTTAACAAGTCTTAGAGTTCGAATCCTATTTACTAAAAATACGACGACAATCAAAAAGATGAATCAATAAGCATCAAAAAAATGAAAGTTCCCTTTAATATCTAACACTTTTCCACGATCGAATACCGTATCAGCAGACTTGAAACAACACTGAGAAGATATCCCAGTAGGCAGTTGGTTGAGAAAAAATTTATGCTCATAACATACAATATCCATTTGAAGCATTTTAACAAACATTTTTCCAGCAGTGTCAGAAACGTAACCCTTAGCATACATACGGACAATCGGATCCATAAACCATGATTCTGACCAGTACCCGTGTTTTTGAATCAACTCTTGAACAAGAACTCTATAGTCTCCATCCAACAATTTCAAGCACACATCAAAGTTACGATACCTTGCCAGAAGTTCAAATCCTTTCCCACGATCAAAAACTCTACCCATTTTAAGCTGTAAAAGAAAATCGCCTCCAACACCACTTAAATTCACAGATTTGTTACTCTCAGACAATGTATAAAACAATATCCCTGCAATACTAGTAACACCACCTTTACATAACATACACATAATTGATTCACTAAACGACCAAGCTGAGTGGTACCCAAGTTTCTTAACCAGCTCATGAATACCATTGTCACTGTCAATGGTCATCAAAATCGAACAAACATATAACGCAAAGGAACATGAAGTAACTGAATCAAAACCAAATTCATAACTACCAGCCAAATAACAGAACCTTTTAATGACTTAGAAATCTTTTCCTCGATCAAATTGAATTCGAGAATAATCAGAAGGAAGAGATAAACATCGCTTACAGACCAGTTTGGTATGGTATAAGTGCTCGCCGTACTTCACCATTTTACCAGTAGCAGTTTCGATTTGATAACCTCTAATATCACTCAAATCACCTAAATTAGGTAAGGGTTTTTCTGCTAGTGGGTCTATAATTATTGAATCTTTATTTTCTTTGAAGAAAAACGACGGAATCAATTTGCAGTCGAGGGAATCACCTTCTTCTTCGGATGATGGAATTGAAGAGACTTGGATGAATGAATCAATTTCAACTTCTTCAATCAGAATTTCTTCCTCAATATCCTTAGCTTTTATAACACCAAGGACTGACTCCAACTTCTTCTCTGAGCTGCTGATAAGCTTCAACATCTGCAGAAGATTATACTCCCGGGTTGGTGAATTATCTTCTCGAGAATGAACTTCATACAGCCACTGTAGATTTTGTATATCATCCCTGATTTTCTTCTCCTTCTGAAACGCAGCATCAAGCTCCATGGATCGAACGAATCTGATACCAATTGTCATGTACCTGAGTACGATGACAAGGTTTGATCGAGACTTAAGGGTAACCTCCTGATTCTCATGAATCAAGCCTTCAGGTTCAATGAAGAACACTGCCTAAAATCGACTAAACGATTCAATTTCGTTAATTTTGGATAAGTTCACAGACACAGATTTCACTAGCTTAAATAGCTAGGTTTATCTCTCATCATCCGACGCTCACTAGTCTCCCAGATGGTTACATCTAAACCATCTATTACACTAATCATTAACTACTAATTAACAATTAATATTAAAGACTAACTACCACTCTGATTATGATATGGGCCACCCTCCTCTCTTATGTAGGTACATGACACTGTAGCGGCTTAATACATTGTGTATTCAATCTGGACTAGGTCCCGGGGTTTTTCTGCATTTGCGGTTTCCTTGTTAACAAAATTCTGGTGTCTGTGTTATTTCTATTTCCGCAATATATTTGTTTATATAATTGAAATAATACAGGTTGTGCGTTTGAATCAATCAAATGGAAATCCGACCTTTGGTTGTTGATTGATATTGATTGATCCTTGGACATTGGTCTTTGGTACCGTCCAAGTTATTCCTTGTGTTTGATTATAGACTCGCTGATTTCTATTAGCTTGAGTGAATCAAAAACAAGAGAGAGATATTAACTCCTTGAGATATTTTTACCTAGATTGAGTCTGACTGTCTAGTTGATTCTCTAGAAAGTGTTTCAGAGTTAGTCCATACAAATTGCTAAGCGAAATATTGGGTGGTGTTGTTAGACCCCCGCTTTTTCAGATGGTATGATCGATATTTGTAATTGGTGTGACCATTCCTAGTCATTGGGTAACCGATCCTAGAACTTGGTGGGACTAATCACAAGATGTGTAATCGATCCTTGTAGTAGCTTAACAAGTTTTAGTAATTGGTGTAACCGATCCTATAACTTATGCAACCGATCACAAGTAAGTACCATAAATAAGTGGTAACCAATCCGGGTACTTAGTTAGCCATTTTATGGAAACTAGTGTGACCGATCCTAGTAGCCACTTGGAGGTAGAACCGAACTTGTGTTTGGTAGAACCGTTAAACCCATGAATGATGATTGAATGTTTTTGATCAATCACATAGTTCTTGGAAATCAGATGAACCAATTCTAAACTCGTTTGGAAGTGTGGCAAATCGGTTCCAAGATTGTAAATATGAAAAAGGATTTACAAAGTAAAGATGTCGACATACTTTGAACACGTGAAGTAATTCTTATCTATTATTGTTCAAAGATATTCCTTAATAACTAAAGGAGAATCCCAGATCGAAATAAATTGAGAATCTTTTAAATAAGGTTTTTAGTTTTATATGCTTTTAATTTCCAGTAATTAAATGCATTTCTTTAGAAAATAAAAATTGGTAATGTACATTTACTAATTGGAGATTTTCTACTGAGATTTCGGTCAATATTTGGACAGAGCATTTCCAGGAATTATGAAAACCGATTTTGGGTTTATTGCATATCTTTGAGAATATTCGGTTTTGGAAATTCCTTGGTGTCCAAACTTCCTTGGTCTATAAATATTGAAGTTTTCATTTCGAGCAAACTAATACTCAGAGCCAGCAAAACTACCTTATTGTGTTATTACTGGTGGAGCCGTCTATTAAGAGAGGAAAGTACCCTAATTAGGCAAAATCTCTTACGACCGCTCGTGTTAAACTTTGATTGGGAAGCTCTACGAGTACCGTTGGTGCGAATAAAGATAATTGCAGTTTATTATTAGTTTTCGATTGATTTGATTGACAAACGGTTGTTGAACTTTGATTACACCTAGTTTGTTTATGCCTGAGAATCTTCTCTTCTGATATAAGATTCACTCAAACTAGACCGAAGTATCGACGTGGATCTTTAGACTGTTTGTAGATCTAAAGACGTTTTGTGATAATCCATCGTTAACAGACTCCGTTCTGTGTCTAAATGATCACAAGAGATTCAAGTTGATTGTGTGTAGGTGCTTATTGAATATCTAAGAAGATTTGAAGACAAAGAAGATTTCTTATTTGAGTTCATAATCTTTGGTGTGCACAAAACTTGATCGGTTGGGGATCCAACTATAATCGGTTTATCTTTTGATAGATTGGATTGATTAGTTGAGTAGATCGGCATCAATACATTTCTTTGTGATTCATAGTATTGATTGCATAGTCTAAACAATTACTTTGGTAGTTGTAAAATAGATTGATCTAAGAAACCGACAAAGGAGTTTATTGGGATAAACGGATGTAGATGGGGAAAAACGATTTGCTGGTTTTTAAGGAATTGAGGAGACGACCGTACGGAGGAGACTCATCGAACCGAGCGAAATGTTAAACCTCACACAGATGCACCGCTGCAAAGGGGGTGCTTTAGATTCGAGAGATCAATCTGTAATACTTCGGCCTAAATTAAGACAATGACCGTTCCAGAGTAAATTCGGTCACAAGAGAGGATGGGTTGATCTGTAGGAGGGAAGCTGAGAAATGTGTGGAATCGATGGTAATTAAAGATTGTGGGTGTGTGACCTCCGAATACGATAAGCTCTGAGTGATTGAAATTGCTCCATTGAGAGTAGTTGCTCAATTGATGAGTTGGTGATCTCGTGTTGTCGATGAGATGTGAGATTGATGATACTGATGATGATTCAATCATGATTCAGAGATTTATTTATATTGCTGGAATTTTAGACACCATGATTCCATGAAGTGTGACGGTTGATGGAATCAAGGAGTGGGGAAGTGGAGATCGTGTTTGAAACCAGTTGCTCAACGTGTGGAGACTTGGTCGATTTTCCACCCACTACCTCGTGAATTCCTTCAACTGATTGCACGACTTGCTCACATTCCATCGTGTGTTTGAACACACGTGCCGTAGACCGCCAGACCAAAACCCTAAGTGATATCCCCCCAAAGTGACATGATTGACGTCTCGTGGTATGTTAGTCAATTGATGACTTCGTGGTTTGATGAGACGATGAGTCCATGTAGTTGCTGAGTTGAGCATGATGTTCTGAAACTCATGAATTGAACATGTCATGAGACAGAGGTATAGCTCTTACGATGAAGTGAGCAAGTATTACTCATTCGATGGATCGTTGAATATTGATTGTTGAACCAATATTCCTTGGTTTGAGAAAATATTTATCATATGAGCAAGTGTTTCTCATGGAATTGTTGAATATTTGATCGTCTGAGCATGTGTTGCTCATCTGATGGATTATTGGCAGCGTACCAAAAATATTAATTAGAATACTGGTCGTTGAACCGAGCATAATTAATAAAATTAATGACCACGAGGTCGTCGTAAAATTATTAAGGTTGGAATCTGGAATGATGATCCTTGGATTCAGAAACCCTAATTTGATCAATTGATGATCAATTCATGGTTCGTCAGAAGTTTAACCATGGGACGAAGGAGGGAGCGACTACATGGGACCGTGGATCAACCATGTAGTGTCCATATGCTCACGTGAGCAAATACGAAGAACTCCTTAAGAGTTGACGATTTGTTGGTGAAAAAATGATTAAATGCTAGTTTAATCATTTATTCGAAAATGCTCGTCTGAGCCTTAGGTGAGAAAACCTAATTAATTACGACGAGGCGAGGGACCGACCATGGAGTCATGAAACCGTCCCTGGATTGTCACGTGACCGCCTGATGATCACTTCGTGAAAATCCAAAGTATTTGGAAGAGTCTTGGACCTAATACGTGCAATTGTGAAAATTAGGTCAAAACTGTGAAACTTGATGGGACCGGCTCCTGTAAGCCAAAGAGCCAATCTTGGTCGGTCAAGATAGCGTGCTCGTGTCCCCAAGGCATCCGCGTCTCAGTCTTGAGAATTTTGATATTTTCTGGCGTGCAATTGAGCATCCATTCGAGAAAATATGCCAAAATTAGGGTTTCGACGAAACTTAGGAAAACACCATGAGATGATGAAAAATAATTATAAAATAAGGAATGAGAGGCGTGGGACCGCCGTGGTCAAGGCATGGTCGTCCGGTCGTGACCACGTTCCTGTGGTGCCTTTTCCTTAATTTTATAATATTTTGATGATTTTATGAAAAATTCATGAATTTTGAGAAATTTGATGAATTTTGGGAGTTTCCATGAATTGAAGGAGTTTTCATGAGTTCAAGGAAGCAAGAAATATTAAAATAATAAAATAAGGGCGTGTGGGACCGTGGAGGGCATGGTCGTTAGGCTAGGGCCCGGTCCCACGAGTTTCCCTAATCTTATAATGATTTTATGAAAAATTCATGAATTTTGAGAAATTTGATGAATTTAGGGAGTTTCCATGAATTGAAGGAGTTTTCATGAGTTCAAGGAAGCAAGAAATATTAAAATAATAAAAACAAGGGCGTGTTGGACCGTGGAAGGCATGGTTGGCCGGCCGGCTAGGGCCCGGTCCCACGAGTTTCCCTATTTTTTTAATATTTTTAAGTATTTTGATGATTTGAGGGAATTTTTCCTAATTTGAGAGAAATACCATGAAATCAAGGAATTTGATGAATTCAAGGAAAACTAATAATAATAAAACAATAAAACAAAGGGGCGTGTGGGACCGGCTAGGGCATGACTGGCCGGCCAAGACCCGGTCCCACAAGTTTTCATAATTTATTTTATTTTATTATTGTTTGATGATTTGTGCACAAATACCATGAATTCAAGGAGTTTTTCATGAAATTAGAGAAATAATAATAATAATAAAATAATAAGGAAACGTGGGGTGTGGGGCTGGTCGGGACCAAGGCATGGCCGGTTGGCCAATGGTCACGCCCCACACTCCTTTCCTTAATTTTATATTATTTTTTATGGATTTATGGAAGTACCATGAAACCGAGGAGTTTCCTCGAGACGAAGGAAATTTGATAAAATGAGAGAATTTTCATCAAATCATGAAAAATAATAAAAATGCATTAAAAATATAAAACTGGGGTGGGATTGACCACGACACGGTCGGTTGGTCGTGTGTCCGTGCTCCCAGCACCCTGGTCAATATTTTTAATTATTTATTATTTTCTTCTCTATTTTGCATAGGTTCATCGTTTCATTGAATTTTTGAAATACTCGTTCGTGCGGTGACTGTTAGTGTATCGTCGTTGGATACACCTTCACCATTTGAATCGGGGCTTACTTAGAGGTAGCTCAGACGCCCGATCATTAATTATTTATTACTAATTGTGGAATTCAGTGGAGAATAATTCACAAAACTGAGTAATAATATGTTTATTATTAATTCATAGGATCAGCTGAGGATTCGACTACGAATTCATAATAATGAAGTGAACATTACCATTCCATGGGATCGTAGATTCGACCATAGAATCGAAGCAAATTAAGATTTATCTATTACCATTTATGAGACCAGTTGTGGATTCGATCATGAAATCGGAGTAATGAGATAATATAGTTATTGCTATTCTATGAGATCAAGTCGTGGATTCGATCATAGAATCAGAAAAATGGTTATTGTCATTCCAGTGGACCAGTCGTGGATTCGACCATGGAATAGGAGCAATTGTTATTGCCATTCCATGGGACCAGTCGTGGATTCGACCATGGAATAGGAGCAATAATAGATTATTCTGGGAATTCAGTAGTGAATGTCACGGCAGAATCAATCTTAATTAGGAATAATTAACTTTGTGGCTCTATACTAGCAGAGCAAGCTGTCTAGGAGCGTTAATTATCCCGATATGAGCTTGTTGGTAAGTCATATCCTTCATATAGTCAGGGTAAACTCGTTGTTTGTTCCTGAAGATGTTATCGCTCTATACTAGCAGAGCAAGCTGTCTAGGAGCTGTCCATCTCGTGATGCTATATAGAAATAATCACTGAAAGTATTCAGTATTCATGAGATATGTTGTTGTCCAGTCGTGAGACTACATATCTACATGTACTCTGAGAGAAAGTACTCTCCGTTGAGGATTCGATGAGAGATTCGTGTCTCGATACTCACGTCTGATTGTTGAATCAAAGTTTCGTATAATTATGAATTTACGAATTTAGCCTTTGTCGAAAATCCACCATCTACATTAAGTCCCCTGATTACTGAGGAAAGCTGTGTTCCTCAGTCAGCATTAAATGGTGATTTTCCGGCCATAAATAATAATACCAGTAATTGAACTTAGTCGTAAGTTGAGACGTTACCGGATTGAGAGAGCATGAGAAAACCACGACTTGATGAAGGCTTCAATGTCATGATTGGAGCATCGTTTGATGAGTATAAATTGGCGTTGAACCGCTGGTTTGGATGACGAGTCCGTGGTCGGTTAGGATTCGCGGGTCGGGCCCAATAAGAAAATCCTTAGAAAATTAGGTTTTGGAAATAAAATTGATATAAAAGGGATTAATACTTTTTTTTCTCACGACCAGCTCTCCATCATCTCAGCACCTTCACGCCAGCAGCAGGGAAGACCGCCGGGCGCCGCCGCCAGTCGCCGTCTGCCGCCGGCCAAATTCCGGCCGACCAGGTACGTGTATTTTTTTTTTGCTGATGTTTATGATCCTCATGAGTTTTTCATGCTTTTATCATGATGAATTTATATACATGTGGGTATATTAGTGTGAGTTTTATGAAAAAACCCTCGTTTTTTGAAAACGTATGTTCGTTCGATCGTTAGTTTTGCAAACTAACTATAATCCCTAATTTAGGAGAGATTTTTTTTTTTTTAGTATGTGAACCTAGGTTCAGTAATAAAACTTAGTTTATGAGTTTTCATGTATAGCAAGGTTTTATCATAAAAGGAGTGAATTTTCATGAAATCGGAATAATCCTTCGTTTTAAAGACAAATAGCGATGACACGAAGGAAAATATGTATGATGAACTTGTGTCCAGTGATAAAAATTTTCTTATGAGCTTTCATGTAAATACAAAACTTTATCATATGTATGAGATGTGAGCTTTCACAATATTTTTTGAAATAAACCTTCGTTTTAAAGATAAATAATGACGATACGAAGGAAAAATAAAAAAAAAAATTATGTATATGCAGCCGTGACATATATTGTGTAAAATATGATGGTATATTTTATTTGCATGAGTTTTCTTTCATTAAATAAAATCCTTGAGAGTATATGTATGCAAGTTGCATTAATTGCTGTTTTTTTGAAAAATCATAACGTGGGTTTTGAGGAACCTTCGAAGATAGACAACATATTTATGATGAAATATTTTATTGTTGTAAACTTCATAGGTCAGTTGTGTGAATGTTCACATTATGAAAATTGTGTCCGTGATTTTATGAAAAATCAGTTTTGAAATTAATAAAGTTTCGTTCGTTTTTTGCAGTTTTCGAAGAGACGAACGATTTTGAGGTGTTAACTCTAGTATTACTATCACTATTGTTGGTGGAAGTATAAAAGGTAAGAGTTATAATTTACCATTTTTTCTGATGTTGGTTTGTTTACATAGTAGTAATCTTTGATCTTCCGGTTCCAGAAAATATCGACCAACAGTAACAGCAATTATGATTACTGGTATTCCTCTTCTTCCTTTGGATCTACTGATGAGGATTCCGACACTCTTGTAGCGAAATCGAAGGCTAAGGTTACCCAGTAAGGGGCGAAGCCTAATGTTCCTTTGGGTAAGCGAAGAGTCTCTTTTGCTGAACTCAAAAAGAAAAGAGCTGAAGACAAAAAGGAGGATGCCCGTCAACGTGAAAAAGATCGCATCCGGCGTAAGAGACAGAGGGTTAAGGAGAAGCGTCAATTCTTGGATGGGGTGCCTTCTGATTCTTATGCTGATGCTTCCGAAGGAGAGATCACATGGGAACCATCCGAGTGTTACATTAAGCCTGATCGATATGAAAGAGAGCATCGGAGGACGATGAAGAAAATTGAAGCTGAATATGCAGCATAAGATAATTCGGATTCAAATGATGATATTATCTTCCGTCCACCGGACTTCATCAATGATCCTGATAGTGACTCTGAAGAAGATGATTCCGAGAAGGGCAGTGACGATGAAGCTGACAATTCGGATGAGTCCGACGAGTAGTTTTACTTCCATCTTCTTTTAGATGGTAGAGTGTTCCCTTTTTAGTCTTCATAGTGGATATCTTTCTTTTGACTGTTTAAAGACTTTACTTCAATTAGACTTTTCTTCTGAATGATGAACATTTTGTTAACGTAGATTTCTTCTAATCCATGATATGGACCAATGTCCATATATCCAAATTCATTATGACTTGTCGATTTTCATGAGAAGTAACATAACACGGCTGAGAATTCATGACGTGTACAAGGCCGAGTGGCCTATCCTTTGACCCGTGATGTTCAGTATCCAGTGTGTTATTTTCCAACGCGTCTTTGGTATCGATCATTGAAGCCTAGGGTTTCATTAAAACTCGTAATTGAGTTGACTGTATGACTATCGCCTCATATATATATCTTCAAGACTCCAAATCTATGATCCACGCAAATATTTCTTCCATTCCTGAGTTAGCTTCATCGTGCAGAGAAGTTTTGATCCTACCCTCTTGCCGCCATGTCGAGCAATAACATTTCTTATAAAGATGATCTTCAGTCGAAGCGTGAAATAGCATCGTCTATCTCAGTAAGTTGTGCACTTCTTCTTCTTTTCCTTTCTTTTCTCTGTTCAATCGAGATTGTTGATCACAAGAGAATGATTTGTCGTAGGACTGTAAGAAGAATGTTACTCCTCATAATGCAAGGCCTAAGCGCACTGTTAGAGCTCCTTCCCGGTATGGATCGGCTCGTGTTGAAGCAAGATCGTCTGTAAGTAAACCTATGACTCTTGAGATTAT
Organism: Papaver somniferum; assembly: GCF_003573695.1. Lineage (NCBI taxonomy): Eukaryota > Viridiplantae > Streptophyta > Magnoliopsida > Ranunculales > Papaveraceae > Papaver > Papaver somniferum. The sequence continues at coordinate 155,323,730 of NC_039366.1, read as the reverse complement.
ACTGAGTCCCGGGATTAACACTCCTTCATTTCATCGTAGGCGGATATTCGTGTCGTCGTCGATGCTAGACGAAGAAAGAGTGGAAAGTCTGTGACCGTGGTTGAGGTTGAGGAAAGCAGTAACCAGGCATGTGAAGATTCTGTAGGATCCATGGAGACCGGAGACGGTTTCCATGCTCGTGAAATACCCAACCGCTGGACTTTTATTCGAATCCCCATTGATTAATACCTTCCCAGACAATTAAATGGTCGGCGGATTCGTGGTTCCCAAATGTCATGTATCTCTGTACACCAAGATCTGGAAGAAGTATGGTCACATTGCCACTACAGAAGTGTGGAAAGGTTTTCTTCCAACCCTTTTAACCACGGTAGCGGGGTTATTGCCGATCATCGAGTAAATGAATCAGATGCACTTGCGAGACGTCAAAAACCATGAGCTGCACCAATGGGATGAAATGATCTCGAATTGTGAGATATTGCGATTCAATGTAAGCTGGCTCCGTCGTCGTCTTGAGATAATCAAGGTTCATAAGGCAGCAGAGGCTGCTGATGCAATTTCCATGAATGCAGCTTTACTGGATGAGGAGAGGATATTGGATCTGGAGTCAGCAAGGGTTGAGAAAGCAGTCGAAGACTTGAAGGAAAAGACCAAGATTTTTCAGAAGAAGATTGAAGAGGCTTCTTACAGGGATTATCCGTTGCTAGATGGTTTGCTCTGAGTGAGCATTCATGTTTGTTGTTTTTTGTGTAAATCTGAGTTTCTAGTTAGGTGAAACAGTTGATCATGGTATGAACGAATTTTACTCATTTATGAAATATTTAATGAACAAAGGAGCATTCGTATGCTCTTTGGAGGAATGAAATTACATTTTTGAAAATGCCTGAAATGATGAAGAGGTAGTTTGTTTCATGGATCAGGCATAATAAGCTTTGAACCATTTTCCATTGATGATGTTTCCTTCCTTTCCTCCATTGATTGCTAAAATTTTGTAGTATCCGCTAGACACTGATTTGACAACAACATATGGACCTTCCCATTTCGGAGAGAACTTAGGAGCGGACATGTCTTGTTGAATGTGCTTTGCCGTCTTTAATACCAAATCTCCTACTTGAAATGTTCGAGGTCTTACCATTTTGTTGTAGGCTCTGGAGATCCTCTGTTTGTAAGCTTCCAAATATTTTTCCACCTTGGTCCTCCTTGATTCCAGCATATCTAGCTCAGCGATTCTTGATCTGGAGATTTCTGCCTCATCCCATTGTACACCACTGGATGCTGCAAACCTGGCTGAGGGAACTTTGATTTCTGCTGGAAGTATGGCATCGGCTCCATAGACAAGGGAATATGGCGAAGTACCGATCGAGCTCCTTGGTGCAGTTCTATAAGCCCATAAAGCCATGGGTAATTGCTCATGTCATGATCGAGGATTGTCATGAATCGTTCGACTGATAATCCTGACCAAAGTCTTGTTGGTACTTTCTGCTTGACCATTTCCTTGTGGATAGTAAGGCGTGGAGAAGATTTGTTTGATCCCATATTTATTGAGCAGCTTCTCAACATCTTGATTGGCAAAAGGAGTTCCGTTATCTGTGATGATATGCTTAGGAACTCCGAATCTGCATATTATGTGTTGTTTGATGAAGGCGGCAATCGTAACTCTAGTGGTGCTTCGAAGAGGAATAGCTTCGACCCACTTGGTGAAGTACTTTGTCGCAATGATGATGTATTCATGTTGTTTTGAAGATGCTGGATTGATCTTCCCAATGATATCTAGTCCCCAGCTGTAGAAAGGCCACAGACTATTCATAGAATTCAATGGGAGACAAGGAGTGTGGATGAGATTACCATGAGTTTGGCATTGGTGACACCTCTGAACGTGTGCGGCTGCATCATCTTCCATGGTTGGCTAATAATATTTCTCATGAATTTGAAGAAATAGTTTCCTCTTTCCTTGATGTTCTCCATCATGTACTTCCTTCGGGATTGTAGGGATTTCATGTTCGGCTAAGCACCTCAGTAAATTTCCAACAAAGCTTTTGCGGTATAAGATCCCATCGATATAGACAAATCTCTTATCTTTCAAAATGAGTTTGACAGCTTGCTTCTTTTCCAGTGGTAATTCGTTGTCCTGGAGGTATTTTATGTAAGGCTCCCTCCAGTCCCCAGTGTGGTGGATCGTCAAAACCTCTAAGTGATGAGGAGGTGTTTGGCAATCAGGACAAGATCCTTGTAAAGATCTTGACTAAGTCTCCATGGATGGCCAGTAGTACCCCATTATTTGAAGCTTTCTGTAAAGTGTTACCACTAACGTTTGCCCACAGACTTCCTCATGTATGCGCTTGAGTTGTTCTTCCGATTCGTCGCTCCCAAGACATCGTGATAGAGATCCATCGGGGTTTCGATAGTGTAGCCCTCCATGAAGCAAGAAGTAGTTCTTCAATTCCTTGAGGCTGACTTTTCCTTCTGAAATAGAGCTGCACAATTCATGAATGATGGGTGCTCGCCAATCGTTCGCTGGAATGTCTTCGATCTGAGTGAGGCAAGTTGATGATACCGTACGTCTCTGTACAGTGATCGTTTTCTGTGCTCCTTTGAATTGCAGCTTGGAGTCGAGAGTTGCTAGGCGATCAACATGCCTATTGTTAGTCCGTACAGTATGGACGATCGTTGCGTCAGCAAAATAGGTCAACAGTCACTGAGCTTCGATTCTGAATGGAGCAAGTGTGATTTCTTTGAGATAATATGTTCCATTCATCTATTTGACCAATAATTTTGAATCTCCCTTTATTTCGAGGTGTGTTACTCCTGCTTGCTTAGCCAAGGATAATCCTAATAGGAAGGCTTCATATTTCGCTGAGTTGTTGGTGCAGTGGAAATCCAACTTGAACGAATGTGAGAAAACTTCACCAGATGGAGACACCAGCACTATGCCCGCTCCTCCGGTGTCACTACTAGGGGTGGCAGATCCATCAAAGTATAGAAGCCATGTTTCTTCCTTGATGACCAAGATGTCTGGGAATTCGCCGGGCACTTATTCATGTAGTGTTGTTGTGTCTTCCCATGGAAAAGCGGCGAGCAAGTCTGCGACCACTTGACCTTTGATGGCTTTAGGTGGCGTGCAAGCTATGTCAAATTCTGACATCTGTAGTAGCCACTTCGCTGGTCTTCCTATCAAGGCTGGCTTTGATAGCAAGAACTTTATGGGATCATCTTTGGAGATGAGTACGACCCTGTTAGATAGTAAGTAATGTTTGAACTTCTGGATTGCATGTACCAATGCCAGGCATGCCCTTTCGGCCTTTGGATATCGGAGTTGAGCATCTCTCATTGTGCGGCTGAAGTAGTAAATCGGTCGTTCGACGCCTTCGTCGTCTTCCTGAGCGAGGAGTGCGCCGATGACGACGTCACTGGAGGCTGTGTAAAGAATCATAGCTCGTCCCTGCACTGGAGACCTCATGACGGCCGGTGACAATAATATTTGTTGTATTTTATGGAAAGCTTCTTGTTGAACAACTGTCCAGGTGAAGCTTCCTCCTTTCTTCAGCAGAGGTGTGAACGAAGCAATGAGTAGAGATAATCCAGGAATGAAGCGTCGAATATAATTTACCTTACCCATAAAGCTCTGTAGTTCCTTCACGGTACGTGGAGGAGGCATGGTGGTAATAGCTTTTGCCTTGTCGGGGTCGACTTTGATCCCTTCAGCCGTGACCAGGAATCCTAAGAATTTTCTGGAAGAAACTCTGAATGCGCACTTTAAAGGATTCATTTTTAATTTGTATTCTCTGCACCTTTCAAACACCTGCCTTAGAACTTCGAGATGATATGCTCGAGTCTTCGATTTTACCACCACATCATCAACATAGTCTTCTACTTGCTTGTGCATCATGTCATGGAATATGGAAGTCATGGCTCATTGATAGGTGGCACCAGCATTCTTTAATCAAAGGGCATCACAGTGTAGTGAAAATTCCCAATGGGAGTACGGAACGCAGTCTTGTTGTTGCGTCATGTTCATACATCTTGATCTGGTTGTACCCACTATAGCCGTCCATGAATGAGAACATACCGTGACCACTGGTTGCATCGACGAGCATGTCAATGTTGGGTAGAGGAAAATCATCCTTTGGACAACATTTATTCAAGTTCCTGAAGTCGACACAACATCTGATTTGACCATTTTTCTTCTTAACATGTACCACATTTGCTAGCCACGTTGGATGAAGAATAGGTTTGATGAACCATGCTGCCAACAGTTTCTGGATTTCGACCTTGATTTGCTCCTCGACTTCGTGTCTAAATTGTCTGGGCGGTTGTTTGACAACTTTGGAACTAGGGACGATGTGCAGGTGATGGGTGACGAGTTTGTCATCCAGACCCGGCATTTCTTCGTACGTCCAGGCGAAGACATCTTGATATTCTTTTAATAATTTTATCAGCTCGGTCCGCTCCTCTGGTGATAGCGCTGAACTAATCAGGATTGGCCTTGGATCGTCTTCAGTCCCAATGTTGATTATTTCAAGATAGTTGGTGGCAGAGTCAGTACCGTCCTGTAGTTGTGGTGGGGCATCTTGGACTTCTTCTTCAAGTGATTGCTCACTCTGACACGATTCTTCATGGTGGGGAGACTTTTCATCGTTCTCCCCGATTAATTGCTAATCTTTCCGTCGGCGATAAATGACTCTCCCTTCTACGTCTCGATCGGTCGTGAAGTTTGTACCTGGAGTTGAGACTTGATTATTATGGCGTTTAGTCGGTGTAGTAGGTGACTTGATCATTTTAGCAGCTGAGGATGACGGATCGTTATCAGCCTTCTCGATAGTCTTCCAGCTTGGAAGTGGAGTACTGTGAATCCTGCTTGGAGGTTCCGGGATGCCTTTTTGAGATTCAAGGAACTCAATATCATAGACGGGAGCATAAGGAGATGATGAAGCCGGAATGCGAACGATCTTGTTGTCGAGCATGGCCTTCATGCATTGATGGTATGTTGAAGGAACCACCTTGTTATCATGGAGCCATGGGAGTCCCAGTATTATATGGTAGTCAGGTTCTTGCTCGATCACATGAAACTTCGCTTTCGATCGAATCGGCTCCACCTTCGAATCTATGTATGCATATCCATATGTATGGCTTTGACTTCCTTCAAATCCTGTCATTAGGATGGGATAGCGAACGATTTTACCTTGTGGGAACCTGGCCATCCTGAGAGTCTTCATAGTGACAATGTTGGTATAAGCACCGATGTCAACAAGAGATCTTCTAAATTCGGTGTCTTTGATGAAACCAGTGACATACAATGCTCGGTTGTGTCCTTCATCCGTCATGCGATCTTCTTCACCAAAAGATATGTTGTCGATCGAATTCCCAGGCACTAGGGAGACTTCTTCAACTGATGGTGTTGGTGACATTATTTGCACGCTGGATGATATCTGGTTGAGTGCTGAAAATTTGTATGTGCGTTGATCCCAGGAGAAGTGCAGGAGTTCACATAGATTTTCGATCAAATGTGTGACCTCTTGTTCCACCGGCTTCTCGTATGTGGTGAAGCTGTTGATTTTAGGGTCAGATGACGCTTCAGTCCCCGGTGTTGAGACTTCTGGAGCGGAGGTACCGCCTAACTAGGATGTTAATTTGATGAGAAAGTCGAGGATGTGGTTTATCGTCTCCTTCATCAGGTCCATGTTCCTGGTATGGACCTCTAGGATTTGATCCAACTCTGCCAAAGTTGGGATCCCTCTGCCTTCCATGCCGCCAGGTGTAACATGAGGAATGTTGCCGTTTGAAATATTCTGATCTGAATTAGCTGAATTAGTCCTAAGACCAACCATCTTGTGAGATTGTTAGATTGCTACCGAGAGATTAATCTCCCACTGTGGTCGCCAATCTGTAGATGGGGAAAAATGATTTGCTGGTTTTTAAGGAATTGAGGAGACGACCGTAGGGAGGAGACTCCTCGAACCGAGCAAAATGTTAAACCTCACACAGATGTACCGCTGCAAAGGGGGTGCTTTATATTCGAGAGATCAATCTGTAGTACTCCGGCCTAAATCAAGAAATGACCGTTCCAGAGTAAATTCGGTCACAAGAGAGGATGGGTTGATCTGTAGGAGGGAAGCTGAGAAATGTGTGGAATCGATGGTAATCAAAGATTGTGGGTGTGTGAATTCCGAATACGATAATCTCCAAGTGATTGAAATTGCTCAATTGAGAGTAGTTGTTCAATTTATGAGTTGATGATCTCGTGTTGTCGATGAGACGTGATATTGATGATATTTATGATGATTCAATCATGATTCAGAGACTTATTTATATTGATGGAATTTTAGACACCATGATTCCATGAAGTGTGACAGTTGATGGAATCAAGGAGTGGGGAAGTGGAGATCGTGTTTGAAACCAGTTTCTCAACGTGTGGAGACTTGGTCGATTTTCCACCCACTACCTCGTGAATTCCTTCAACTGATTGCACGACTTGCTCACATTCCATCGTGTGTTTGAACACCCGTGCCGTAGACCGCCAGACCAAAACCCTAAGTGATATCCCCCCAAAGTGACATGATTGACGTCTCGTGGTATGTTATTCAATTGATGACTTCGTGGTTTGATGGGACGATGAGTCCATGTAGTTGCTGAGTTGAGCATGATGTTCTGAAACTCATGAATTGAACATGTCATGAGACAGAGGTATAGTTCTTACGATGAAGTGAGCAAGTATTGCTCATTCGATGGATCGTTGAATATTGATTGTTGAACCAATATTCCTTGGTTTGAGCAAATATTTATCATCTGAGCAAGTGTTTCTCATGGAATTGTTGAATATTTGATCGTCTGAGCATGTGTTGCTCATCTGATGGATTATTGGCAGCGTACCAAAAATATTAATTAGAATACTGGTCGTTGAACCGAGCATAATTAATAAAATTAATGACCACGAGGTCGTCGTAAAATTATTAAGGTTGGAATCTGGAATGATGATCCTTGGATTCAGAAACCCTAATTTGATCAATTGATGATCAATTCATGGTTCGTCAGAAGTTTAACCATGGGACGAAGGAGGGAGCGACTACATGGGACCGTGGATCAACCATGTAGTGTCCATATGCTCACGTGAGCAAATACGAAGAACTCCTTAAGAGTTGACGATTTGTTGGTGAAAGAATGATTAAATACTGGTTTAATCATTTATTCGAAAATGCTCGTCTGAGCCTTAGGTGAGAAAACCTAATTAATTATGACGAGGCGAGGGACCGAAAATGGAGTCATGAAACCGTCCCTGGGTTGTCACGCGACCGCCTGATGATCACTTCGTGAAAATCCAAAGTGTTTGGAAGAGTCTTGGACCTAATACGTGCAATTGTGCAAATTAGGTCAAAACTGTGAAACTTGATGGGACCGGCTCCTGTAAGCCAAAGAGACAATCTTGGTCTGTCAAGATAGCGTGCTCGTGTCCCCAAGGCGTCCGCGTCTCAGTCTTAAGAATTTTGATATTTTCTGGCGTGCAATTGAGCATCCATTCGAGAAAATATGCCAAAATTAGGGTTTCGACGAAACTGAGTAAAACACCATGAGATGATGAAAAATAATTATAAAATAAGGCATGAGAGGCGTGGGACCTCCGTGGTCAAGGCATGGTCGGCCGGTCGTGACCACGGTCCTGTGGTGCCTTTTCCTTAATTTTATAATATTTTTGATGATTTTATGAAAAATTCATGAATTTTGAGAAATTTGATGAATTCTGGGAGTTTCCATGAATTGAAGGAGTTTTCATGAGTTCAAGGAAGCAAGAAATATTAAAATAATAAAATAAGGGCGTGTGGGACCGTGGAAAGCATGGACGTCCGGTTAGGGCCCGGTCCCACGAGTTTCCCTAATTTTATAATGATTTTATGAGAAATTCATGAATTTTGAGAAATTTGATGAATTTAGGGAATTTCCATGAATTGAAGGAGTTTTCATGAGTTCAAGGAAGCAAAAAATATTAAAATAATAAAAACAAGGGCGTGTGGGACCATGGAAGGCATGGCCGGCCGGCCGGCTAGGGCCCGTTCCCACGAGTTTCCCTATTTTTTTAATATTTTTAAGTATTTTGATGATTTGAGGGAATTTTTCCTAATTTGAGAGAAATACCATGAAATCAAGGAATTTGATGAATTCAAGGAAAATTAATAATAATAAAACAATAAAACAAAGGGGCGTGTGGGACCGGCTAGGGCATGACTGGCCGGCCAAGGCCCGGTCCCACAAGTTTTCATAATTTATTTTATTTTATTATTGTTTGATTATTTGTGCAAAAATACCATGAAATCAAGGAGTTTTTTAATGAAATTAGATAAATAATAATAATAATAAAATAATAAGGAACCGTGGGGTGTGGGGCCGGTCGGGACCAAGGCATGGCCGGTTGGCCAATGGTCACGCCCCACACTCCTTTCCTTAATTTTATATTATTTTTTATGGATTTATGGAAGTACCATGAAACCCAAAGTTTCCTCGAGACGAAGGAAATTTGATAAAATGAGAGAATTTTCATCAAATCATGAAAAATAATAAAAATGCATTAATAATATAAAACTGGTGTGGGATTGACCACGACACGGTCAGTTGGTCGTGTGTCCGTGCTCCTAGCACCCTGGTCAATATTTTTAATTATTTATTATTTTCTTCTCTATTTTGCATAGGTTCATCGTTTCGTTGAATTTTTGAAATACTCGTTCGTGCGGTGACTGTTAGTGTATCGTCGTTGGATACACCTTCACCATTTGAATCGGGGCTTACTTAGAGGTAGCTCAGACGCCCGGTCATTGAATATTTATTACTAATTGTGGAATTCAGTGGAGAATAATTCACAAAACTGAGTAATAATATGTTTATTATTAATTCATAGGATCGGCTGAGGATTCGACTACGAATTCATAATAATGAAGTGAACATTACCATTCCATGGGATCATAGATTCGACCATAGAATCGAAGTAAATTAAGATTTATCTATTACCATTTATGAGACCAGTTGTGGATTCGATCATGAAATTGGAGTAATGAGATAATATAGTTATTGCTATTCTATGAGATCAAGTCGTGGATTCGATCATAGAATCAGAAAAATGGTTATTGCCATTCTAGGGGACCAGTTGCGCATTCGACCATGGAATAGAAGCAATTGTTATTGCCATTCCATGGGACCAGTCGTGGATTCGACCATGGAATAGGAGCAATAATAGATTATTCTGGGAATTCAGTAGTGAATGTCACGGCAGAATCAATCTTAATTAGGAATAATTAACTTTATGGTTCTATACTAGCAGAGCAAGCTGTCTAGAAGCATTAATTATCCCGATATGAGCTTGTTGGTAAGTCATATCCTTTATATAGTCAGGGTAAACTCGTTGTTTGTTCCTGAAGATGTTATCGCTCTATACTAGCAGAGCAAGCTGTGTAGGAGCTGTCCATCTCGTGATGCTATATAGAAATAATCACTGAAAGTATTCAGTATTCATGAGATATGTCGTTGTCCAGTCATGAGACTACATATCTACATGTACTCTGAGAGAAAGTACTCTCCGTTGAGGATTCGATAAGAGACTCGTGTCTCGATACTCACGTCTGATTGCTGAATCAGAGTTTCGTATAATTATTAGTTAACGAATTTAGCCTTTGTCGAAAATCCACCATCTATATTAAGTCCCCTGCTTACTGCATGAATTTGCTTTCATTAAATAAAATCCTTGAGAGTTTATGTATGCAAGTTGCATTAATTGCTGTTTTTTTTTAAATCAAAACGTGGGTTTTGAGGAACCTTCGAAGATAGACAATATATTTATGATGAAATATTTTATTGTTGTAAACTTCATAGGTCAGTTTTGTGAATGTTCACATTATGAAAATTGTGTCCGTGATTTTATGAAAAATCAGTTTTGAGATTAATAAAGTTTCGCTCGTTTTTTGCAGTTTTCGAAGAGACGAACGATTCTGAGGTGTTAACTCTAGTATTACTATCACTATTGTTAGTGGAAGTATAAAAGGTAAGAGTTAAGAGTTTCCATTTTTGCTGATGTTGGTTTTTTTACATAGTAGTAATCTTTTATCTTCCGGTTCCAGATAATGTCGACCAACAGTAGCAACAATTATGATTATTGGTATTCCTCTTCTTCCTCTGGCTCTTCTGATGAGGATTCCGACGCTCCTGTAGCGAAATCGAAGGCTAGGGTTACCCAGGAAGGGGCGAAGCCTAATGTTCCTTTGGGTAAGCGAAGAGTCTCTTTTGCTGAACTCGAAAAGAAAAGAGCTGAAGACAAAAGAGAGGATGCCCATCAACGTGAAAAAGATCGCATCCGGCGTAAGAGACAGAGGGTTGAGGAGAAGCGTCAATTCTTAGATGGGGTGCCTTCTGATTCTAATGCTGATGCTTCCGAAGGAGAGATCACATGGGAACCATCCGAGCGTTACATTAAGCCTGATCGATATGAAATAGAGCATCGGAGGACGATGAAGAAAATTGAAGTTGAAGCTGCAACAGAAGATAATTCGGATTCAGATGATGATATTATCTTCCGTCCACCGGACTTCACCAATGATCCTGACAGTGACTCTGAAGAAGATGATTCCGAGAAGGGCAGTGGCGATGAAGCTGACAATTCGGATGAGTCCGACGAGTAGTTTTACTTCCATCTTCTTGTATATGGTAGAGCGTTCCCTTTTTAGTCTTCATAGTGGATATATTTCTTTTGACTGTTTAAAGACTTTACTTCAATTAGACTTTTCTTTTGAATGATGAACATTTTGTTAACGTCGATTTCTTCTAATCCATGACATGGACCAATGTCCATATATCCAAATTCATTATGACTTGTAGATTTTCATGAGAAGTAACATAACACGGCTGAGAATTCATGACGTGTACAAGGCCGCGTGGCCTATCCTTTGACCCGTGATGTTCAGTATCCAGTGTGTTATTTTCTTTCGCGTCTTTGGTATCGATCCTTGAAGCCTAGGGTTTCATTGAAACTCGTAATTGAGTTGATTGTATGACTATCGCCTCATATATATATATATATATATATATCTTCAAGACTCCAAATCTATGATCCACGCAAATATTTCTTTCATTCCTGAGTTAGCTTCATCGTACATAGAAGTTTTGATCCTACCCTCTTGCCGCCATGTCGAACAATAGCATTTCTTCTCAAGATGATCTTCAGTCGAAGCGCGAAATAGCATCGTCTATCTCAGTAAGTTGTGCACTTCTTCTTCTTCTCCTTTCTTGTCTCTGTTCAATCGAGATTGTTGATCACAAGAGAATGATTTGTCGTAGAACTGTAAGAAGAATGTTACTCCTCATAATCAAGGCCTAAGCGGACTATTAGAGCTCCTTCCCGGTATGGATCGGCTCATGTTGAAGCTGGATCGTTTGTAAGTAAACCTATGACTCATGAGATTATACCGAGTCTCGGGATTAACACCCCTTCGTTTCATCGTAGGCGGATGTTTGTGTCGTCGTCGATGCTAGACGAAGAAAGAGTGGAAAGTCTGTGACCATGGTTGAGGTTGAGGAAAGCAGTAACCAGGCATGTGAAGATTCTGTAGGATCCGTCGAGACCGGAGACGGTGTCCATGCTCGTGAATACCCAACCGCTGGACTTTTATTCGAAGCCCCATTGATTAATACCTTCTCAGACAATGAAATGGTCGGCGGATTCGTGGTTCCCAAATGTCATGTATCTCTGTACACCAAGATCTTGAAGAAGTATGGTCACATTACCACCACAGAAGTGTGGAAAGGTTTTCTTCCAACCCTTTTAACCACGGTAGCGGGGTTATTGCCGATCATCGAGGAAATGAATCACATGCACTTGCGAGACGTCAAAAACCATGAGCTGCACCAATGGGATGAAATGATCTTGAATTTGAGATATTGCGATTCAATGTAAGATGGATCCGTCGTCGTCTTGAGATAATCAAGGTTCATAAGCAGCAGAGGCTTCTGATGCAATTTCCATGAATGCAGCTTTACTGGATGAGGAGAGGATACTGGATCTGGAGTCAGCAAGGGTTGAGAAAGCAGTCGAAGACTTGAAGGAAAAGACCAAGATTTTTCAGAAGAAGATTGAAGAGGCTTCTTACAGGGATTATCCGTTGCTAGATGGTTTGCTCTGAGTGAGCATTCATGTTTGTTGTTTTTTGTGTAAATCTGAGTTTCTAGTTAGGTGAAACAGTTGATCATGGTATGAACGAATTTTACTCATTTATGAAATGTTTATGCTCTTTGGAGGAATGAAATTATATTTTTGAAAATGCTTGAAATGATGAAGAGGTAGTTTGTTTCATGGATCAGGCATAATAAGCTTTGAGCCATTTGCCATTGATGATGTTTCCTTCCTTTCCTCCATTGATTGCTAAAATTTTATAGTATCTGCTAGACACTGCTTTGATAACAACATATGGCCCTTCCCATTTAGGAGATAACTTAGGAGCGGACATGTCTTGTTGAATGTGCTTTGTCGTCTTTAATACCAAATCTCCTACTTGAAATGTTCGAGGTCTTACCATTTTGTTGTAGGCTCTGGAGATCCTCTGTTTGTAAGTTCCATATATTTTTCCTCATTGGTCCTCCTTGATTCCAGCATATGTAGCTCAGCGATTCTTGATCTGGAGATTTCGGCCTCATCCCATTGTACACCACTGGATGTTGCAATCCTGGCTGAGGGAACTTTGATTTCTGCTGGAATTATGGAATCGGCTCCATAAACAAGGCAATATGGCGAAGTACCGATCGAGCTCTTTGGTGCAGTTCTGTAAGCCCATAGAGCCATGGGTAATTTCTCATGCCAGGATTTTCATGAATCGTCCGAATGATAATCCTGACCAAAGTCTTGTTGGTACTTTCTGCTTGACCATTTCCTTGTGGATAGTAAGGCGTGGAGAAGATTTGTTTGATCCCATATTTATTGAGCAGCTTCTCAACATCTTGATTGGCAAAAGGAGTTCCGTTATCTGTGATGATATGCTTAGGAACTCCGAATCTGCATATTATGTGTTCTTTGATGAAGGCGGCAATCGTAACTCCAGTGGTGCTTCGAAGAGGAATAGCTTCGACCCACTTGGTGAAGTACTTTTTCGCAGTGATGATGTATTCATGTTGTTTTGAAGATGCTGGATTGATCTTCCAATGATATGTAGTCTCCAGCTATAGAAAGGCCACAGACTATTCACAGAATTCAATGGGAGACAAGGAGTGTGGATGAGATTACCATGAGTTTGGCATTGCTGACACCTCTGAATGTGTGCGGCTGCATCATCTTCCATGGTTGGGCAATAATATTTCTCATGTATTTGAAGAAATAGTTTCCTATTTCCTTGATGTTCTCCATCATGTACTTTCTTCAGGATTGTAGGGATTTCATGTTCGGCTAAGCACCTCAGTAAATTTCCACCAAAGCTTTTGTGGTATAAGATCCCATCGAGATAGACAAATCTCTTAGCTTTCGGAATGAGTTTAACTGCTTGCTTCTTTTCCAGTGGTAATTCGTTGTCCCGGAGGTATTTTATGTAAGGCTCCCTCCAGTCCCCAGTGTGGTGGATCGTCTAAACCTCTAAGTGATGAGGAGGTGTTTGGCAATCAGGACAAGATCCTTGTAAATCTCTTGACTAAGTCTCCATGGATGGCCAGTAGTACCCCATTCTTTGAAGTTTTCTGTAAAGTGTTACCACTAACGTTTGCCCACAGACTTCCTCATGTATGCGCTTGAGCTGTTCTTCCGCTTCGTCGCTCCCAAGACATCGTGATAGAGATCCATCGGGGTTTCGATAGTATAGCCCTCCATGAAGCAAGAAGTAGTTATTCAATTCCTTGAGGCTGACTTGGCCTTCTGAAATAGAGCTGCTCAATTCATGAATGATGGGTGCTCGCCAATCGTTCGCTGGAATGTCTTCGATCTGAGTGAGCCAAGTTGATGATAACGTACGTCTCTGTACAGTGATCGTTTTCTGTGCTCCTTCGAATTGCAGCTTAGAGGCGAGATTTGCTAGGAAATCAGCATGCCTATTGTTAGTCCGTCCAGTATCGACGATCGTTGCGTCAGCAAAATAGGTCAACAGTCGCTGAGCTTTGGTTCTGAATGGAAAAAGTGTGATTTATTTGTGAGAATACGTTCTATTCAGGTGTGTTGCTCCTGATTTCTTGGCTAAGGATAATCCTAATAGGAACGCTTCATATTCCGCTGAGTTGTTGGTGCAGTAGAAATCCAACTTGAACGAATGTGAGAAAACTTCACTAGATGGAGACACCAGCACTATGCCCGCTCCTCCGGTGTCACTACTAGGGGTGGAAGATCCATAAAAGTATAGAATCCATGTTTCTTCCTTGATGACAAAGATGTATGGGAATTCGCCGGGCACTTATTCATGTAGTGTTGTTGTGTCTTCCCCTGGAAAAGCGGCGAGCAAGTCTGCGACCGCTTGACCTTTGATGGCTTTAGGTGGCGTGCAAGCTATGTCAAATTCAGACATCTGGAGTAGCCACTTCGTTGGTCTTCCTATCAAGGCTAGCTTTGATAGCAATAACTTTATGGGATCAACTTTGGAGATGAGTACGACCCTGTTAGATAGTAAGTAATGTCTGAACTTCTGGATTGCATGTACCAATGCCAGGCATGCACTTTCGGCCTTTAGATATCGGAGTTGAGCATCTCTCATTGTGCGGCTGAAGTAGTAAATCAGTCGTTCGACGCCTTCGTCGTCTTCCTGAGCGAGGAGTGCGCCGATGACAACGTCACTGGAGGCTGTGTAAAGAATCAGAGCTCGTCCCTGCACTGGAGACCTCATGACGGCCGGTGACAATAATATATATTGTATTTTATGGAAAGCTTCTTGTTGAACAGCTGTCCAGGTGAAGCTTGATCCTTTCTTCAGCAGAGGTGTGAACGAAGCAATGAGTTGAGCTAATCCAGGAATGAAGCGTCGAATATAATTTACCTTGCCCATAAATCTCTGTAGTTCCTTCACGGTACGTGGAGGAGGCATGGTGGTAATAGCTTTTGCCTTGTCAGGGTCGACTTTGATCCCTTCAGTCGTGACCAGGAATCCTAAGAATTTTCCGGAAGAAACTCCGAATGCGCACTTTAAAGGATTCATTTTTAATTTGTATTCTCTGCACCTTTCAAACACCTGCCTTAGAACTTCGAGATGAGATGCTCGAGTCTTCGATTTTACCACCACATCATCAACATAGTCTTCTACTTGCTTGTGCATCATGTCATGGAATATGGCAATCATGGCTCGTTGATAGGTGGCACCAGCATTCTTTAATCCAAAGGGCATCACAGTGTAGTGAAAATTCCCAATGGGAGTACGGAACGCAGTCTTGTTGGCGTCATGTTCATACATCTTGATCTGGTTGTACCCACTATAGCCGTCCATGAATGAGAACATACCGTGACCACTGGTTGCATCGACGAGCATGTCAATGTTGGGTAGAGGAAAAATCATCCTTTGGACAACATTTATTCAAGTTCCTGAAGTCGACACAACATCTGATTTGACCATTTTTCTTCTTAACAGGTACCACATTTGCTAGCCACGTTGGATGAAGAATAGGTTTGATAAACCCTGCTGCCAACAGTTTCTGGATTTCGACCTTGATTTGCTCCTCGACTTCGTGTCTAAATTGTCTGGGCGGGTGTTTGACAGATTTGGAACCAGGGACGATGTGTAGGTGATGGGTGACGAGTTTGTCATCAAGACCCGGCATTTCTTCGTACGTACAGGCGAAGACATCTTGATATTCTTTTAATAATTTTACCAGCTCGGTCCGCTCCTCTGGTGATAGTGTTGAACTGATCAGGATTGGCCTTGGATCGTCTTCAGTCCCAATGTTGATTGTTTCAGGATCGTCAGTGGCAGAGTCAGTACCGTTCTGTAGTTGTCGTGGGGCATCTTGGACATCTTCTTCAAGTGATTGCTCACTCTGACACGATTCTTCATGGTGGGGAGACTTTTCATCGTTCTCCCCGATTAATTGCTTATCTTTCCGTCGGCTATAAATGACTCTCCCTTTTACGTCTCGATCGGTCGTGAAGTTTGTCCCTGGAGTTGAGACTCGATCATTATGGCGTTTAGTCGGTGTAGTAGGTGATTTGATCATTTTAGCAGTTGAGGATGACGAATCGGTATCAGCCTTCTCGATAGTCTTCCATCTTGGAAGTGGAGTACTGTGAATCCTGCTTGGAGGTTCTGGGATGCCTTTTTGAGATTCAAGGAACTCAGTATCATAGACGGGAGCATAAGGAGATGATGAAGCCGGAATGCGAACGATCTTGTTGTCGAGCATGGCCTTCTTGCATTGATGGTATGTTGAAGGAACCACCTTGTTATCATGGAGCCATGGGAGTCCCAGTATTATATGGTAGTCAGGTTCTTTCTCGATCACATGAAACTTCGCTTTCGATCGAATCGGCTCCACCTTCGAATCTATGTATGCATATCCATATGTATAGCTTTGACTTCCTTCAAATCCTGTCATTAGGATGGGATAGCGAACGATTTTACCTTGTGGGAACCTGGACATCCTGAGAGTCTTCATAGTGACAATGTTGGTAGAAGCACCGGTGTCAACAAGAGATCTTCTAAATTCGGTGTCTTTGATGAAACCAGTGACATACAATGCTCGGTTGTGTCCTTCATCCGTCATGCGATCTTCTTCTCCAAAAGATGTTGTCGATCGAATGCCAGGCACTAGGGAGACTTCTTCAACTGATGGTGTTGGTGGCGTTATTTGCACGCTGGATGATATCTGGTTGAGTGCTGAAAATGTGTCTGTGCGCTGATCCCTGGAGAAGTGCAGGAGTTCACATAGATTTTCGATCAAATGTGTGACCTCTTGTTCCACCGGCTTCTCGTATGTGGTGAAGCTGTTGATTTGAGGGTCAGATGACGCTTCAGTCCCCGGTGTTGAGACTTCTGGAGCGGAGGTACCGCCTAACTCGGATGTTAATTTGATGAGAAAGTCGAGGATGTGGTTTATCGTCTCCTTCATCAGGTCCATGTTCCTGGTATGGACCTCTAGGATTTGAGCCAACTCTGCCAAAGTCGGGATCCCTCTGCCTTCCATGCCGCCAGGTGTAACATGAGGAATGTTGCCGTTTGAAATATTCTGATCTGAATTAGTTGAATTAGTCCTAAGACCAACCATCTTGTGAGATTGTTAGATTGCAACCGAGAGATTAATCTCCCACTGTGGTCGCCAATCTGTAGATGGGGAAAAACGATTTGCTGGTTTTTAAGGAATTGAGGAGACGACCGTACGGAGGAGACTCCTCGAACCGAGCGAAATGTTAAACCTCACACAGATGCACCGCTGCAAAGGGGGCTTTAGATTCGAGAGATCAATCTGTAGTACTCCGGCCTAAATCAAGACAATGACCGTTCCAGAGTAAATTCGGTCACAAGAGAGGATGGGTTGATCTGTAGGAGGGAAGCTGAGAAATGTGTGGAATCAATGGTAATCAAAGATTGTGGGTGTGTGAATTCCGAATACGATAAGCTCTGAGTGATTGAAATTGCTCAATTGAGAGTAGTTTCAATTGAGTTGATGATCTCGTGTTGTCGATGAGACGTGAGATTGATGATATGATGATGATTCAATCATGATTCAGAGACTTATTTATATTGCTGGAATTGTAGACACCATGATTCCATGAAGTGTGACAGTTGATGGAATCAAGGAGTGGGGAAGTGGAGATCGTGTTTGAAACCAGTTGCTCAACGTGTGGAGACTTGGTCGATTTTCCACCCACTACCTCGTGAATTCCTTCAACTGATTGCACGACTTGCTCACATTCCATCGTGTGTTTGAACACACGTGCGTAGACCGCCAGACCAAAACCCTAAGTGATATCCCCCCAAGTGACACGATTGACGTCTCGTGGTTTGTTAGTCAATTGATGACTTCGTGGTTTGATGGGACGATGAGTCCATGTAGTTGTGAGTTGAACATGATGTTCTGAAACTCATGAATTGAACATGTCATGAGACAGAGGTATAGTTCTTACGATGAAGTGAGCAAGTATTGCTCATTCGATGGATCGTTGAATATTGATTGTTGAACCAATATTCCTTGGTTTGAGCAAATATTTCATCTGAGCAAGTGTTGCTCATGTGAATTGTTGAATATTTGATCGTCTGAGCATGTGTTGCTCATCTGATGGATTATTGGCAGCGTACCAAAAATATTAATTAGAATACTGGTCGTTGAACCGAGCATAATTAATAAAATTAATGACCATGAGGTCGTCATAAAATTATTAAGGTTAATCTGGAATGATGATCCTTGGATTCAGAAACCCTAATTTGATCAATTGATGATCAATTCATGGTTCGTCAGAATTTAACCATGGGACGAAGGAGGGAGCGACTACATGGGACCGTGGATCAACCATGTAGTGTCCATATGCTCACGTGAGCAAATACGAAGAACTCCTGAAGAGTTGACGATTTGTTGGTGAAAGAATGATTAAATGCTGGTTTAATCATTTATTCGAAAATGCTCGTCTGAGCCTTAGGTGAGAAAACCTAATTAATTATGACGAGGCGAGGGACCGACCATGGAGTCATGAAACCGGCCCTGGGTTGTCACGTGACCGCCTGACGATCACTTCATGAAAATCCAAAGTGTTTGGAAGAGTTTTGGACCTAATACGAGCAATTGTGCAAATTAGGTCAAAACTGTGAAAATTGATGGGACCGGCTTCCTGAGCCAAAGAGCCAATCTTGGTCGTCAAGATAGCGTGCTCGTGTCCCCAAGGCGTCCGTCTCAGTCCTGAGAATTTTGATATTTTCTGGCGTGCAATTGAGCATCCATTCGAGAAAATATGCCAAAATTAGGGTTTCGACGAAACTGAGGAAAACACCATGAGATGATGAAAAATAATTATAAAATAAGGAATGAGGAGGCGTGGGACCTCGTGGTCAAGGCATGGTCGGCCGGTCGTGACCACGGTCCCGTGGTGCCTTTTCCTTAATTTTTAATATTTTGATGATTTTATGAAAAATTCATGAATTTTGAGAAATTTGATGAATTTGGGAGTTTCCATGAATTGAAGGAGTTTTCATGAGTTCAAGGAAGCAAAATATTAAAATAATAAAAAAGGGCGTGTGGGACCGTGGAAGGCATGGCCGGCCGTAGGGCCCGGTCCCACGAGTTTCCCTAATTTTATAATGATTTTATGAAAATTCATGAATTTTGAGAAATTTGATGAATTTAGGGAGTTTCCATGAATTGAAGGAGTTTTCATGAGTTCAAGGAAGCAAAAAATATTAAAATAATAAAAACAAGGGCGTGTGGGACCGTGGAAGGCATGGCCGGCCGGCTAGGGCCCGGTCCCACGAGTTTCCCTATTTTTTTAATATTTTTAAGTATTTTGATGATTTGAGGGAATTTTTCCTAATTTGAGAGAAATACCATGAAATCAAGGAATTTGATGAATTCAAGGAAAACTAATAATAAATAATAAAACAAGGGGCGTGTGGGACCGGCTAGGGCATGACGGCCGGCCAAGGCCCGGTCCCCACAAGTTTTCATAATTTTTATTTTTTTTATGTTGATGATTTGTGCAAAAATACCATGAAATCAAGGAGTTTTTTCATGAAATTAGATAATATTAATAAAATAATAAGGAACCGTGGGGTGTGGGGACGGTCGGGACCAAGGCATGGCCGGTTGGCCAATGGTCACGCCCCACACTCCTTTCCTTAATTTTATATTATTTTTTATGGATTTATGGAAGTACCATGAAACCGAGGAGTTTCCTCGAGACGAAGGAAATTTGATAAAATGAGAGAATTTTCATCAGATCATGAAAAATAATAAAAATGCATTAAAAATATAAAACTGGTGTGGGATTGACCACAAGACGGTCGGTTGGTTGTGTGTCCGTGCTCCCAGCACCCTGGTCAATATTTTTAATTATTTATTTTCTTCTCTATTTTGCATAGGTTCATCGTTTCGTTGAATTTTTGAAATACTCATTCGTGCGGTGACTGTTAGTGTATCGTCGTTGGATACACCTTCACCATTTGAATCGGGGCTTACTTAGAGGTATCTCAAACGCCCGGTCATTGATTATTTATTACTAATTGTGGAATTCAGTGAAGAATAATTCACAAAACTGAGTAATAATATGTTTATTATTAATTCATAGGATCAGCTGAGGATTCGACTACGAATTCATAATAATGAAGTGAACATTACCATTCCATGGGATCGTAGATTCGACCATAGAATCGAAGTAAATTAAGATTTATCTATTACCATTTATGAGACCAGTTTTGGATTCGATCATGAAATCGGAGTAATGAGATAATATAGTTATTGCTATTCTATGAGATCAAGTCGTGGATTCGATCATAAAATCAGAAAAATGGTTATTGCCATTCCAGGGGACCAGTCGTGGATTCGACCATGGAATAGGAGCAATTGTTATTGCCATTCCATGGGACCAGTCGTGGATTCGACCATGGAATAGGAGCAATAATAGATTATTCTTGGAATTCAGTAGTGAATGTCACGACAGAATCAATCTTAATTAGGAATAATTAAATTTGTGGCACTATACTAGCAGAGAAAGCTGTCTAGGAGCATTAATTATCCCTATATAAGCTTGTTGGTAAGTCATATCCTTTATATAGTCAGGGTAAACTCGTTGTTTGTTCCTGAAGATGTTATCGCTCTATACTAGCAGAGCAAGCTGTCTAGGAGCTGTCCATCTCGTGATGCTATATAGAAATAATCACTGAAAGTATTCAGTATTCATGAGATATGTCGTTGTCCAGTCGTGAGACTACATATCTACATGTATTCTGAGAGAAAGTACTCTCCGTTGAGGATTCGATGAGAGACTCGTGTCTCCATACTCACGTCTGATTGCTGAATCAGAGTTTCGTATAATTATGAGTTTACGAATTTAGCCTTTGTCGAAAATCCACCATCTACAACGGAAGAGCCTTTTGTCAAACTCATATCACTTGATTGAAAAGAGTTGTTACCGAACAGATTTGTTGTTCCTTTACTGTTTGGAATACGAACCAAAGGAATTGTTCCAAGTGCGTGACTTATTGCCAGTTGGAGGCGCATGGATACAAACGGAACTAGGTGAACTATAGGTTTAGTTGCTTGGTGTCAACTATACGAAGTTGGTTTAGATTTTATATAGCGGCTTAATCCTGAGAGTATTCAATTCTGGACAAGGTCCCGGGGTTTTTCTGCATTTGCGGTTTCCTCGTTAACAAAATCTTGTTGTGTCTTTTACTTTTCCATTTCCGCAATTATAATTGTTTTTATTATAATTAGAAGTAAAATACACAAACGTTAATTCCTAATTACTTGATAGCAATCCTGTTGTGTTTGGTTAAGTCAAAAACCTATTATCAAGTAATCATACTTCGTTGTTGTATTGTCTCGATCTTGTATCCACAGTCAATCACGCAAGTTATCTTGTTATCGTATTGTCTCGATCTCGTATCCATAGACGATCACACGAAGTGTGAACCGATTAGTTGTATTGTCTCGACTCAGTCCATAGACAATCAATTTCGGAGAAAGGACTTATAGGTGGAAAAGTTTTAGATTGAGGTATATTTGGGTACCCTCGTCTTTTCAGGATTGATTCTTGATTATAGAGCATGAGAAAATGGATGAAGATTAGATCCAAAAACAAAATACACTGTTTTTGTGCCACAATATGGATTCCTAACATCACTAACAATCTTGCTAAACTATTTTTTTTTAATTCAAATCGTGGTTTAAGGAATAATACTATTTCGCGGTGGTTTTATTTCCTGCATATCGATTCTTTCTATGCAGTCTCCATGCATCCTGCAGTAGTTTCAAGAAAACTAAATCAATTGTTACCCAAATACTTAAATAAACTCAATGTTGGATGTATAATTATTCTTACTCGAGAAAACACTCTCGAATTTGATCTTCAGTAATTGGAAACCCTGTAGAGAATGTAATGAACATAGTTTGTCTTTCACTTGGTAGAGTACTATTAACTCATATTACTTGTGGTTCCTCACTGTAGGCACCAAAAAAGAAGAGCCTCCAATTTCATCAAATAATCTTTGACTATGTACGGTAGTATTAGCAGTATTGTTCCTCGACATTGTTTCTCTGAAGATATCTTCAAACAAAGCACTGCAAAGATCTTTTGCTTTTTTATTGATTTCAGTATCCAGAATTATTCCATCTTGAAACAGATCAAGGTATATTGTTGGAGATAAATAGTCCCACATCAACTACTTTCCTAAGCATGACTACTCAATATAAACATGAGGGTCGCTCCACTCATTGCCATTTGGTTTTGAGTTATATGCTCATATTCCAACATGGTATCAGAGCTAGGCCTTGTATGAGAAGTAAGACCTAGTAAGACCCAAGAAGGCAGAGAAACCATACAACGGTCCACGATGGTTGGAGACAAACATTCAAAGAGCCATACACGTATAGGGGGCATGTTGGGGATAAATAGTTCCACATAGACTACTTCCTAAGCATGAGGGTCACTCCACATTGGAGATAAATAGTCAAAGAGTCTTACACGTGGAGGGAACATGTTGAAAATTAATAGTCCCACATAGACTATTTCCTAAGCATGAGGGACATTCCACTCATTGCCGATCGGTTTTGAGTTGGATGCTCACATTCTAATAGATATACTTCCGAGATCCGACTGCGTGCACCAATCTTGATATTGTCCGCATATCATGAAAAGGGAGGTGGAGTCCTGGTGATTTTATGATGCGCTGACAATTTCGGCTGAATTAAGGATATCACTTGGATACGACAGTAACATAGAGATGACATTAGGATATCCAAGCTCTTCAATGAAGAGTCATTCAGACTAGAGTTTCCTTACTCATGTCCAACGGGAGTCTTCTATACATATCCCTTATATCCTGTAAATAGATCCCGATTCATCAATCGTCATCTCATCATTGGAACTGGAATTGGAACCGGAACCAGGAGATGCCATAATTATTTGAGAAACGATAAACAAAAATATGAATTGATCGAGGAGCGAATGAAAGATGGGTGGTGGTGATAGTAGGATTACTAGTCTGAACTATTATTTATTGGGTTTTCAGGTGTCTTTTGGTGTTGAAGTGTCTCCTACAAAGAGATGTGTCTTTACAGTTGGCGTCGTCTGTTGTTTCAGTCGCAATTGTTCATCTTAATTACAAAGGGTTGTTGTTATTTCATTTGACGCTAATAAATCCGTTCTAAATGATAATATTGCCCCTATTAAAATATTTCTGCCAATTGTGGGGATAGGAATTCATAAATTTCGATCATACTAAATTTGTGTCCGTGCTACGTATTGGATATTTTTTTTAATCATATTTTTGATTTCGTGTGCACGGGACTTCATCCCGCACCGTGCAATGCATTTTTGATTTGGTATGCGAGGGGCGCATCCTCTGGATGCATCAAGTAAATGGAGAAAAGATAGGAAACGTGTGTGGATTTTTTAATAAAATGTCCATGTGAGAAAATGCATTTAATAAAATGTCCACATTTTTTTCATGATATATTTAATTCCCATGAATTGACTTTTTCCGTCCTGTTTTTTTTTTTTTGAAAAAACGGCTAACTGCCGTTAGTACTTAGGTGGCAGTCATTTTGCCACTGGAAAAGGCAGTTTAACCCCTGATCAATCGTCTAGAACCAGGACCTAGTTGGGATACTGAGTCAGTTTTATGTCGTTACTAAATTAAGTTGAGAGTCAGAAGCTAAATCAAACTCAAATCACAGTAAATATGCATCTTTCTTCCATAATTTTTTTTAATAAAATCCTAACATATTGCACCACTAAACCTTTCAATCACCAAGCTTCTGATGCAAACAGGTTCAAGTCTTGTTACTTGCTAAGAGTTACTGGTACTACACGCTGCAAAAGGTTGGAGTAGAAGTTAGTAAACAGAGAGAACTGGTTTGGGAATTTTGCCGACTATCTTCCGAGCTAGTTTCTGGTGATGAAGAGGTGTAACTGTTGGTGTTTGCACCTCAATTTATAGCTTCTTCTTACCTGCAAACTGGAATCTGAAAACTACCCAAGGATTATAAACCTACACAAACTCTTAATTATTTCTATTCATCTCATTATCCACAACAATATCACTTCTCATTCACTTTAAGAGCATCCCCAATCTACGAAAAAAAAAACAATCTCACTGTTATGAGTAATTGATTTTGTGGGGTTGTTTGCAGCGAGTGTGAGCTCATCGTTTTATGTTCCGGTGAATCGCCATAGTTGGTGGACTGCTGAATCACCATAGTTGGTGGACTGCTTAATAACCATAGTTGATACCATATAAGTAAGTAGAAACCTAATAATCAAAGAGAATTGGTTTGGGAATTCTGTCAAATACCTTCCGGGCGTGTTCCTGGTGATGAAGAGGTGCCAACTGTTGGTGTTTGCGCCTCAATTTATAGCCTCTTCTTACCTGAAAATTCGAATCCAATAACTACCCATCAATTGTAAGCCGACACAAATGACTAAAATCATAATCAATCATCACACAGTCGACAACAAAAACATCACTTGGTGGTTGTTTTCATGGCATGAAACATGAGTTTTTAGTTGATTTTCTGATGATACTCTATCCAAATCTGAAGTAATCTCCACTCCATATCCGAATAAGATACTAACCCATTTTTACTAGTCTATCACAACATCTTAATACTTATCCATCTCCTCCACTGATCCACAAGGTCAACACGCTACTTGTTTTCTTCCCTGTCTTCTTCCTCCATTTTCTATTCAATCAATTCATCTACCTAATCAATCCTTCGATTAATTCATTTGTCCAACTATATACAATAGAATAGAGAAACAACTAGGGATTATGGGTTCGCAATCAAACCTAAGGAAGTACTGGTAGTGTTTAAACCGATTTTTCTTCTTTGAGTTTATAAGAGCATCCACAAGGGACGATCAAACCTACATATTTGGTCAAGAAACGAGACACAGCAGGACAGACTATCGAGTAAAAGCTGGACCAAAACCAAATCTCAAATTGTATTTGGTCTGGGACCAAGATCAAACCCAAATATAGTCGAACGAACGTATAAAGTGATCATGTGATGGGGCGAACATATAAAGTGATCATGTGATGGGACGAACATATAAGATGATTCTGTGATGGGACGGACATTATATGTGATCCTTGTGATGGGGCGGACATTATATGTGATCCTGACCAAATGGGGCGGACATTATATGTGATCCTTGTGATGGAGAGAACATTATATGTGATCCTGACCAAATTTACTCTTCCATCCTAGTATAACACCACGGACTAAACTCAAATTTGGTCGTTTTTTTTTGTCTTTGGTCTTTGGTTTTGATCGCACCACTGCAGTTGCTCTAAGGTGAGTAAGTAATCCCATCCTCGGTAATAGTGGTTGATTTCCTTTCTTAGAGATCGTCAGAAAAATGATTTTTCAAAATGTTAAAAGATGTGGGCTTTTAAAATATTTCCAAAGTTGTCCTTCCCACCATTCAACGTGTTGGAGGAATTCTCTCTTCATTCCTATCTGTACACATGTGTGTTAGAGCATTGCTCGGTCAAACTCGCATGTGTTGCTATCTCAAGCATGTTTGTCAATATTAGTGATCAAAACTATAAGTCTTGATTTCTATCCTATATAGCTAAAAGTCTCGGACTAGGATATAAAGTGTAGTTGATCTCAAGACTCCATGACAATCATCATATAAGACGAAGGACTACTCAAGGAACTGGTGGATCTTCATCGACTAAAAGCTATGTGGAGAATTGAAATTATCTGTCACTCAAAAGTCTATTTACTCTATCTCCTACTCTTGAGACAAAAGTCGTTTGGATATATAGACTTTCATTATACACATTTGTTATTTCGATCCGAGTTTATCTCGCCTATATATTTCTCGAAATGTGTGTTGGTAAGCTTTCGCTTTAGCCGAATTCATCTTTACCAAGTGACGAAAGTCATGTAATGTTTCAATAAATTTGAAAATTGCTCTGACGAAAAATGGTCTGTGAATAACGGCTATATAACGTTCTCTGAGAATGTTTCAATGATTGAAATGAGAGTTTAGATTACATAACCATTGGTAGGATATAAGCATTGTTGTGGAAACACATATATGTATAAGTCTTTATTCCTTGAATCAAAGTTTACGAACTTTGTTGATCAAGAGAAATGGAAGTGGCGTGAGCCAAGTCCGTGAACTCAGTCCGCGAACTTGCGGAACTTCTCG
Organism: Papaver somniferum; assembly: GCF_003573695.1. Taxonomy (NCBI): domain Eukaryota; kingdom Viridiplantae; phylum Streptophyta; class Magnoliopsida; order Ranunculales; family Papaveraceae; genus Papaver; species Papaver somniferum. Next base: position 155,297,446 of record NC_039366.1, on the reverse strand, counting down.
GCCCGAGATTTTTTGCTGGAGTTTGTGTACTCCTTCCATGAGATTAAGTCCCCGAACTTGAGAAGGTTATATCTAAAGTAGTTTGTTCTTGAACTAATGTTTAAATAAACTAAGGAATGCTTTTGCAAACCGTGGCTATAAAGTTCATGAACCGATTCGAGTAAATCAAGCCGATTTTGCTTCAATTGTGTCTTGTGTAGTTACATAAGATTTCCTTGCAATTGAACAACTCTCTAACTAGTTCATTTGAGTCATTTGAACTAGTTATGGTGAAGAAGAATAAGGTTGATATGAGAGTAATCATATGGCTAACCATTTGGTTGACTTGTTGAACCAACAAATGTTAATGTTTGGGTACGGTTCATAAACCCAAAATTGGACATTTCATTTGTGTATGACAAGCTAAGTTTTCGATCTAACGGTTGAGAAATATTAGCTTGAGTCTAATCAGGTTTTCATCTAACGGTTAATATTGAATGCTTTGTTACTAAGCTAACATTGATTGCAAACCTTGATTTGAAAGTCTATATAAGGGAGAACTCTAACAACTGGGAAACCTAATCCCCACACATTCTGTGTGTTACTAGTTGTGCTAAGCTAGAGTCGATTATCCTTTAACCTTTAGTTTCTTCTTCTAAACCAGGCTAACGACTTAAAGACTTCATTGGGATTGTGATGCCAGACCGATACTACTTTTATCTGATCTTGCATCTTCTATCGTTACGAGTATGATTGTAATAATTGGCTCGAGATTTTATATCTCCGACAGGCAAGATAGAAAAGTAATCACAAACAAACTTCGTCTCATCGTTTGTGATTCGGCAATATATTTTTTTCGCTGAGTCAATTAAGATTATTGTGAGGTGATTGATAATACTAAGCTGTTCTTCGGGAATATAAGTCTAGTATTATTGATTAGTTCATGTTCACCTTGATTTATCAAAAGACGGAACAAAACTCGTAGGTATATTCGTGGGAGACAGATTTATCTATTACCATAGACTTTTCTGTGTGATACAGATTTGTTTATTAAAGTCTTCGACTTTGGGTCGTATCAACTCTTAGTTGTGGGTGAGATCAACCATAGACTTTTCTGTGTGATACAGATTTGTTTATTAAAGTCTTCGACTTTGGGTCGTATCAACTCTTAGTTGTGGGATCAAAGGCGTAAGAGCATAATTGTACCTTGGATCAGTGTGAGATTGATTGGGGTTCAACTACAGTCCATACCGTAGTTAGTTTGGAGTAGGCTAGTGTCTGTAGTGGCTTAATGTAGTGTGTGTTCAATCTGGACTAAGTCCCGGGGTTTTTCTGCATTTGCGGTTTCCTCGTTAACAAAATTTCTGGTGTATGTGTTATTTCAGTTTCCGCATTATATTGTTTTATCTTTATAATTGAAATAAATACAGGTTGTGCGTTAGATCATCAATTAGCGCACTCCAACCTTTGGTTGTTGATTGTCATTGATTGATCCTCGAATATTGGTCTTTGGTACCATCCGAGTTATTCCTTGTATTTGATTAGAACTCACAGTTTCTGCTTGAGTAAATCAAATCAAGAGAGAGATATAAACTCGTTGATATACTTTTAATTGATTGAGTCTTGTTGATTCTCTTAAAAGTATATTCGAGTTTGTCCATACAGATTTCTAAGCGAAATATTGGGTGGTGTTGGTAGACCCCCGCTTTTTCAATTGGTATCAGAGCAGGCAAACACGTTTAAGACCTTACAAGTCTGTGTTTGTAGCGATATGACTCTATGGACAGAGGTGTTATCTCTATTAACGTACCACCAGTCTTCGATGGCTCTAATTACTTAAGGTGAAAAATTGTTATGCGAGCTTTTCTTCAAGCGCGTGATTTTCAATCATGGGTATATGTTGTTAATGGTTATGAACCTCCCGTTGTGGCAGTTGGAGATGTAAACGTTCCCAAACCTATTGGTGAATACAGCCCTGCTGAGATACTTGTTGCAAAGCAAAACTCCGACGGTTTAAATGCGATCATACACGCCATTACCCCAAATCTTCAGCACCATGTGACTAATTGCAGTAAGTCGCAAGAAGCTTGGAATATCTTGGAAACCGTATTCGAAGGTAACTCCAGTGAAAAGGAAGTTAGGCTTCAAAACCTTAATTCTGATTGGGAAAACCTTCGTATGGCAGATGAAGAAACATTGGATGAGTTTAATCACAAAGTGTCTGAAATTGTTAATGCATCCTTTGCATTGGGTAAGACTATTCTGAAAAGGACATCGTGATGAAAATTCTCAGATTGCTGCCATCCAGATACGATTCTAAGAAGCATGCCATCGTTGAGGGAAATAACCTTGATAATCTCTCCAGAAATACACTGGTTGGGAAGCTTAAGATCTTTGATCACGAACATTCATCCAAAACTAAGGATGTTGCGTTCAAAGCACAAAAGGACACTAAATTACTTGATAAGGGTAAAAAAGTGTATATCTCTAAAGATGATCAATCTGAGACAGATTCATCAGATGAAGATCTTGACAAGTCAATCTCGATGATCACAAGACAGTTTAGGGATCTTCTGTTGAAGAGAAGTAAACGGTTCTCCATAGATAAGCCTAAAGCATCAGTTAAAGCTCATAATCGTATTCCTCCTAAAAACAGGAAAACAGATGAGACTGATGATGAGTATATGCCTCAGTGCTTTAAGTGTAAAGGATATGGTCATTTTGCAAAAGAGTTTCCAAATCGTAGAAAATACACTGGGAACAAAGGTCTTGCGGAAACTCTTGATGAAATGTCTGACAACTATGATTCTAATGAAGACGAGAAATCAAGTGTTGCACTTCTTAGTGAAAATATTGATTTTGATAACTATAGCAATACATACATCAATCTCAATATTCTTTCAGAAGATGGTCCAACTAATCTGGAAGAAAAAATTGACCCATTTCTTGGAAACTCTGTTTGTAATGTTTCAGGTTCCACCATATGTCTAGATGCATGCACATCTCAGAAGCATGATTTATATCCTAGTTTTACGTGTTCGTATTGTTCTCTAAAGGGTCATGAACTTTCAAGGTGTTACAAGTACAAACACCAATTGAGGCACGTCAACAAACTTCAACGAAGAGAAAATCATTTAGCAACGAATCTTAAACTTGCTCAGAAGACCGCTGAGGTATGTAGGATCTTATCTTCGTCTAAGAAGTTAGTTTCCAAGGATAAACCAAGACCATTAGAGAAGAAAGTATGTTCGAGTAGGTCTGATAGACAGAAGTCTGAGGATTCCTCTTAAGAGGAAAATGGTGGACAAATTGTTTTTCACCTCAACGCAACTTGATTATGTTGTTTTGGAAATCTTGTCTCATGTGCCTGATCAAAAGAGACAATGATTTTGTACCTCTCAGGCTTTACGAAAAGTTTTCTTTCTTCTTTTCTTAGTTTTTGTTCTTCATGTCTATCAACAAAGGAGGGTTATTATCGACAATTCCACTCTTTATAGGGTTGTGAGTTGGACGTGTGCGAACCTGTTTAAAGGTTTCGAAACCCTACATTCCTTTTTCCTTCCTCAAAACCTCTTTTTATCTCAAGACTACTTGTTGAGTTCAATTTGTGATTTTCTCTCACAAACCCATACGTTATGGATACTCCAAGCATGATGTCTTCTGATGAAAAAGATGTTAATGTGATTGTTAAGCCATCAATCATGAAGGAAAAAGAAAAATCTCCGTTATCTCCTACCTTGAAAAGAAATCCAAGGAATGTGAGGAAGCCAAGAGTCGTTCCTTCAAACTCTCAGAAGTTTTCTGGTGTTCTTGAAGAGTTGAAGGAGATGCGAAAGGAGATTCAACAAATAAAGGCTTTTGTGTATAAGACTCATGAGATTCAGAAGGCCCTGGTTCGACAACATCAGTCGAGAAGGTTTATTGATATAAACTCCTACCTTAATGAACCTTATGTGCCAATGGTTGTTGACGACAAGGAGTTCGGGGACGATAAAGAATTCTTCAAAGGTCTTATTGCCTAGTAAATCTTCTATTTTCTATTTTTATTAGAAGAATAACTAGAGGTTGGAATAGCCATTATTGTGATTTCACATAGCTATGTCCAACGCTTTCATCTTCATGTTTTTAGATTTATTGGTTTAAACTCTAAAATTGTTTGGAAGATGATTTTTGCAGTATTAATCTTTATGGTTTTATATATTGCAATATAGTTATGGGATATGTGTATTTGCGTCCGTGAACTTGATTGTCCCATATCTTGTCAAAAGTAAAGTCGTTCATGAATTGATATGCATGTATTGATGAAAGAATGAATGGACTTTTGACAAATACAAAAGTTAAGCCTATATTTTCAATTATTGATGGAAGATAGGTTAAAATCTTTTGTTTGCAAGGATTATGTCTATTAAATGTCGTTATGCATATAGTGATGGAAAATAGAATGAATCTTCCCTGATCCATATTTTATGTATTACTGTGAGGCTCCGTAAAGTGTCTTATGTTGAGCATTAAACAACCAAGTTGATTATATTTGATTAGATATGTTGTTGTTCCGTAAGGTAGTTTATGTTGAGCATTATGAACTAAATTAATCATCTTGTTTGGTTATTTAGTTATGACTCCATAAGTCTTCTTATGTTTGAGCGTTCATGACTGGGTTGTTTGTTTAACATAGTCATTGCTCCATAGACTCTCTTATGTCGAGCATGACCAATTAAATTGATTACCTTTGTGGTTCATTTGGTTGTGTAATTCAATTAGATTAATTATGGGTTCTCTTGTGATTAATCTAATTATTTTTTAAGTCTCCATAAGTTCACTTATGTTTGAACATTTGTCGATTAAATTAATCATGGATTCTCTTGTGGATAATTTAATTGAACTTTTTGGATTCAAATTCATACATGTATGTGATTTGTTATGTCCAAAGAAATTCTTCTTTTCTTTCAAAATTAAGGTCGCTCTTGTTATTCCCTTGAGAATGACATTTTATGGGGAGAGTTCTTTTTGAATTTGCGCTTAATTTCCAAATCTTTGTAGGAAGTGCGGCTGTGGAATATTATAGGGGTTATCTTATATCTTTAAACTCCTTGATGAATGCATTTAGATTCGGCTTTATGATTGCATCTAAATAAGATGATGTGTGATCTTTCTTTTGGTCATGAAATGTCTCTTTCGAAAATTTCATTAGGATCCCGTTCTTGTACCTTTGCCAATTTTATGGACAAAAAGGGGGAGAATTAATATGCATTTCACACTACAAATAGATATGGTTTTCGGATCATTATGTAAGGGGGAGTGGTTTCCACGTGAGATGGAGTATTGACTAAGGGGGAGTGATACATATCACCATAGTATTGTTGTTGAAGTTGTGATATAATTTAACTTTGACGCTATATAATGATACTATGACACAGTATAACAATGATTGAGAACTATTGTTTTCTTGTTGTTATAGCTACGGATTTTCAACAACGATGATGCTAAACTTGCAACCTTTGGGATCATTAGATTACTTGGAAGTGAAGAAGATTTCGAGTAATGTTAAAGATTAGGCATGTGGAATAGGAGCTACAAAAGTTAATTTGTTTATTTTTTGTATTCCATATGTATTAATAGTTTTGTCACTAAAATTGACAAAGGGGGAGATTGTTAGAGCATTGCTCGGTCGAACTCGCATGCGTTTATATCTCAAGCATGTTTGTCAATATTAGTGACCAAAACTATAAGTCTTGATTTCTAGCCTATACAGCTAAAGGTCTCGGACTAGGATAGAAAGTGTAGTTGAGCTCAAGACTCCATGGCAATCATCATACAAGACGAAGAACTACTCAAGGAACTGGTGGATCTTCATCGACTAAAAGGTATGTGGAAACTTGAACTTATCTGTCACTCAAAAGTCTATTTACTCTATCTCGTACTCTTGAGACAAAAGTCGTTTTGATATATAGACTTTCATTATACACATTTGCTATTTCGAGCCGAGTTTATCTCGCATATCCATTTCTCGAAATGTGTGTTTGTAAGCTTTCGCTTTAGCCGAATTCATCTTTACCAAGTGACGAAAGTCATGTTATGTTTCAATCAATTTGAAAATTGCTCTGACGAAAAATGGTCTGTGAATAACGGCTATATAACATTCTCTGAGAATGTTTCAATGATTGAAATGAGAGTTTAGATTACATAACCATTGGTAGGATATAAGCATTGTTGTGGAAACACATATATGTACAAGTCCTTATTTCTTGAACCAAAGTTTGCGAACTTTTTTGATCAAGAGAAATGGAAGTGGCGTGAGCCAAGTCCGCGAACTTGCGGAGCTTCTCGGCCCGAGATTTTCTGCTGGAGTTTGTGTACTCCTTCCATGAACTTAAGTACGCGAACTTGAGAAGGTGATATCTAAAGTCGGTTGTTCTTGAACTAATGTTTAAATAAACTAAGGAATGCTTTTGCGAACCGTGGCTATAAAGTTCATGAACCGATTCGAGTGAATCAAACCGATTTTGCTTCAATTGTGTCTTGTGTAGTTATAAGATTTCCTTGCAATTGAAAAACTCTCTAACTAGTTCATTTGAGTCATTTGAACTAGTTATGGTGAAGAAGAATAAGGTTGATATGAGAGTAATCATATGGCTAACCATTTGGTTGAGTTGTTGAACCAACAAATGTTAATGTTCGGGTACGGTTCATAAACCCAAAATTGGACATTTCATTTGTGTGTGACAAGCTAAGTTTTCGATCTAACGGTTGAGAAATATTAGCTTGAATCTAATCAGGTTTTCATCTAACGGTGAATATTGAATGCTTTGTTACTAAGCTAACATTGATTGCAAACCTTGATTTGAAAGTGTATATAAGGGAGATCTCTAACAACTGGGAAACCTAATCCCCACACATTCTGTGTGATACTAGTTGTGCTAAGCTAGAGTCGATTCTCCTTTAACCTTTGGTTTCTTCTTCTAAACCAGGTTAACGACTTAAAGACTTCATTGGGATTGTGAGGCCAGACCGATACTATTTTTATCTGATCTTGCATCTTCTATCGTTAAGAGTACGATTGTAATAATTGGCTCGAGATTTTATATCTCCGATAGGCAAGATAGAAAAGCAATCACAAACAAACTTCGTCTCATCGTTTGTGATTGGAAAATATCTTTTTTTCGCTGCGTCAATTAAGATTATTGTGAGGTGATTGGTAATACTAAGCTGTTCTTCGGGAATATAAGTCTAGTATTATTGATTAGTTCATGTTCACCTTGATTTATCGAAAGACGGAACAAAACTCGTAGGTATATTTGTGGGAGACGGATTTATCTATTACCGTAGACTTTTCTGTGTGATACAGATTTTTTTATTAAAGTCTTCGACTTTGGGTCATATCAACTCTTAGTTGTGGGTGAGATCAGCTAAGGGAATCAAGTGCGCAGTATCCTGTTGGGATCAAAGGCGTAAGAGCATAATTGTACCTTGGATCAGTGTGATATTTATTGGGGTTCAACTACAGTCCAGACCGTAGATAGTTTGGAGTAGGCTAGTGTCTTTAGAGGCTTTATATAGTGTGTGTTCAATCTGGACTAGGTCCCGGGTTTTTTTTTCATTTGCAGTTTCCTCGGTAACAAATTTTTTGATGTCTGTGTTATTTCAGTTTCCGCATTATATTGTTTTATCTTTATAGTTGAAATAATACAGGTTATGCGTTAGATCATCAATTAGAGCAACCTTTGGTTGTTGATTGTCATTGATTGATCCTCGGATATTGGTCTTTGGTACCATCCAAGTTATTCCTTGTATTTGATTAGAACTCGCAGTTTCTGCTTGAGCTAATCAAATCAAGAGAGAGATATAAACTCGTTGATATACTTTTAATTGATTGAGTCTTGTTGATTCTCTTAAAAGTATATTCGAGTTTGTCCATACAGATTGCTAAGAGAAATATTGGTGGTGTTGTTAGACCCCTGCTTTTTCAATGTGAGAACCATCAAAGTACGTCTTTTGAGTGCAATTTCATAAAATCCTTTTTGGTGAGGCAGAAGTCGAGGCGAAATGCTTACTCATCGCTCTCAAACACGCATTCTCTCATTATGGTGTGGTTATTTATCACTCAACATTTAAGAATGAGAATATGTTCTTTAGTATTTCTAACTTCTTATTACTAGCATGCAGAAACTCTATGTCCTCATAGCTCTTTGGATGCTTGGGAAGCTGGAACACTTTGAAGTTGGAATAGGTTTTGTGGGTATATCTCTAGTAAGCCCTCACGAGACTATAACTCGTCCACTAGGGACAGCTAGGGGTTTAAAGGCTTGTGTGCTAAGTTTAACCGTATTCTAGACGAAATAGAGTTGTATGTATTTGTTTTAGCTTGATTTGCTCGAGGACTAGAAAAGTCTAAGTGAGGGAGAATTTGATAGGTGTAGAATACACCTTGATGTAATATCTATTGTTTAGGATTTCTTTGTTATTTTTCTTGTAAATTATGTATTTTACTCGCGTTTTGAGTTTTGTAGCTACTTTGGAGTATGCAGAGGAAAAGAAGAAGAAATCATCCTAAATTGAGCTATAAGGGTACTAATACGCCAATAATATTGGGAGCCGAGTCAAGGTTAAGGGGCAAATCTCTCAGAGGAGTATTAAAAACAACATATGATATTAAGGGGTGGCCACTTGTTATAGGGTATCCACTGGGATGCCCCCTAGCCTATATTATGGGGTGCCTTTATCCATTCCCTACTTTAACCCAACCCTAAAACGAGAGTTCTCTTACATCCCTATTCATTCCAACACCTGAAATTCAGAGAAGAAAGAGAGAGAAGAAAAGCAGCAGTCGCTGCTAATAAAGCAGAGAAACCAGTTCGAGAGAAGATGGCAGTGTTCTTGATGTCACATAGGAATCGAAATTGAACTGAGAATGGTTGAAGATGAAATTGGAGTGAAAATCAATTAGGGTTCCTTTATGTTTTTCCCCAAAATGAAATCTAGGGTTAGGTTGTGTTGTTTCTGAGATGACGTTATGTTGTTGTTAGAAAATGGAAGACACTGGTGGAGTTTGAGCTCTAACAGTGCTGAGAAGATTGGGTCTGATACAAAGTTGGGTTCGAAGCAAGACTGAACGTAGCAGAGATGGATTTTGTGAAATTGAAATAATGGGGATGTTGTGATGAAATGGGTCTGCGGTTTGATAATTGATTGAAAGTGAAGAAGACGTTGTTTTGCTAAGAAGGGTTTATGTATGAAGAACTCAATTTTGCTGTTGTTGTCAATCTGAGAGAAGAAGAAGCAGATCGAGATTAAAGGAAATGGTTCTGGTGACAGAAATTGGTACTGCAGATTATGAATGGAATTGTTGGTGGTGCCATAAGACAGATGGTTCTGTAGTTTGGGTATGAAAGTGATTTTGATGATGCTAGCAGTGAGAGGATGTTGGGGTATGTATATTTAAAAACATAATTTTGTAATATTATACCAAACTTAGAGAGATAGTGTGGTGGTATTATTTTGGGCTCCCACACTAAAGACTTGGGTTCAAGTCTCACCCCATGCATTTGACCAGGTATATTTATATATCTATAAATATATTTAATAAAATCCGGGAGAGCGGGGCCTTGGGGCCTTGGAGGTCTCTGATTCAAAAACTTATTTTTTTGCACATCTGACTTTTGGTTTGAAAAACGTTTATAGTAATTATTCTCTAATTAATTGTCTTTAGTTTTGCCAATCTTTTCTGCCCGTTTTCTTACTGTTACGGAAAATTAATTGAGGGGAGTTACTCAAAATTTATTTTCATTAAATTTGATTGATTCTCTTGAGCTATATTAGACTAGTTTTGCAGAGGATGTTAAAAACAGAGTTTTACATCTATTTTTGAGTTCTGAGCAAGTATAGAAAGAGTATTGTGATTCGATTTCTCATAGTGCAGAGAAATCGAACAAGAGAGTATCAGCTGTTTTATCCCATAGGTTTTTCGACAATTTTGACTGCTAGCACAATCAAAGAGGCAGAGTCGCGAAATACCTTAAAGATAGCGACCTAGTCCGCGACTCAGCTGTTTGAGATTTATTTTGTGAATTTTCTATATTGTTTCCAACAATTTTAAGGTATTTTGATTTTGCTATGGAGGTTGAAAAGAAGCGCGTTGATGATACCAACAAGCCATTTAAATTTGAAGGGATGCATTTCACAAGATGGAAGCTGAAGATGTTCTTTTATCTCAAACTCATGAAGCTGCATATGATTGTGTCAAGTGTTCATCCTGGAACCCTGGAACCTGCTGCTGATAAGGCTGTTGCTGCTGCTACTGATCCACCTCATACCGGTGGTGCCAAAGACGTTGTTTCTCAAACTCCTGAGGAGAAACAGAAGGCCATTGACAAATGGGTCGATGATGACTTTGATTGCAAAAACTACATTCTTAACGCATTATCTGATGATTTATATAAGTATTATTCAACTTTTGAAACTGCTAAAGATGTGTGGGATGCATTACAGAAAAAAATATGACACTGAGGAAGCTGGATCAAAGAAGTATGTTGTGAGCCGATATTTGAGATACCAAATGGTGGATGATAGGTCAGTTGTTGCACAGGCTCATGAACTTCAAAAAATTTACCACGAAATTATGACCGAAGGTATGAAAACTGATGAACAATTTCAAGTTTCTGTAATGATTGACAAGTTACCACCTAGCTGGAAAGATTTTCGTAATACTTTGCGTCACAAGACTAAAGAATTTTCTCTTGAAAGTTTGATTGTTAAGCTCAGGGTTGAGGAAGAAGCTCGGAAACAAGATAAGAAGGAAGAGATTCTCATTGTTTCTAACAATAAAACTCATCCTAGTTTGAAACCTAAGAAGAAGGACCTGAAACCTAACCCGAACCAAAATAAAGGAGGAAGGCCTAATCAAAACAAGAACCAACACCCATCAAGAAATGGACAGAATTCCAATTCTGAGTTTCTTTGTTATACCTGTAATAAACCAAACCACATGGCTAGGAATTGCAGGTTTAACAAGGAAAAGAATAACGCACAAGCTAATGTTGTGGGTGGCGTTATAATTGCCATGGTATCTGATCCAGAGTTCTACATGGTTGGTGGATCTGATGGGTGGTGGATAGACAGTGGTGCTTCGCGTCATTGTTGTTTTGATAGGTCCATGTTTAAGACTTATGCTGAAACCAAGGATAAGAAAGTGTTGTTGGGAGACTCTCACAGCACTATGGTGAAAGGTTATGGTACGGTAGAGTTGAAGTTTACTTCTGGGAAGACACTCATGCTGAAAGATGTCCTTCACACTCCAGAAATGAGAAAGAACCTTGTTTCCGGCTATCTTCTCAACAAGGCTGGGTTGTATCAAACTATTGGGTCTGATATTTACACTATAACTAAGAATAAGAATTTTGTAGGAAAGGGTTATGCTACTGATGGAATGTTTAAGCTTAATGTTGATGCTATGAATAAAATTGATTCTTCTGCTTATATGGTTTGCAATTTTAATGTTTGGCATGGAAGGCTTTGTCATGTGGGTAAAAAGTTAGTAAATAACATGAGTAAGTTAGGTGTCCTCCCTGAATTTTCTGAAAATGATTTTGAAAAATGTGAATACTGTAGTCAAGCAAAAATAACCAAGACTTCACATAAATCTGTTGTAAGAGAGTCGAAACCACTAGACTTAATACATTCTGATTTGTGTGAATATGAAGGTATCCTAACTAGAAATGGCAAGAGGTATATCATGACGTTCATTGATGATTGTTCTAATTATACTTATGTTTATTTGTTGAGCCATAAGAACGAAGCTATTGAAAAGTTTAAGATTTTTATTGCTGAAATTGAAAATCAATTTGGTAGGAAAATTAAGAGATTTCGTAGTGATAGAGGCACTGAATATGATTCTTCTCCTTTTACTGAAATTTATCAAACTAATGGCATTATACATGAAAGAACTGCACCATATAATCCTCAAATGAATGGGAAAGCTGAAAGAAAGAATCGTACTCTTACTGAATTGACTGTTGCTTGTTTGCTTAGCTCTGGTGCTGCTTCTCATTGGTGGGGTGAATGTTTGCTGACTGTTTGCCATGTTTTGAACCGCATTCCTAATAATAAAACCATGATATCTCCTTATGAACTTTGGAGAAATAGAAAACCTAATGTCTCTTATTTTAGAGTTTGGGGTTGCTTAGCTTTTGTTAGAAAACCTGATCCTAAAAGACATAAGTTAGAAAGTAGAGCTTATGAATGTGTTTTTATTGGTTATGCTCAAAACAGTAAAGCTTATAGGTTCTTTGATATTAATAATAAGGTTATTATTGAATCTATTGATGTTGATTTCTTTGAAGAGAGATTTCCTTTTAAATCTAGAAATAGTGGGGGTTCAATAGCAAGTACTTTACCTAGTTCTGATTCTGAACCTAGATTAGAAGAACCTAGAAGTGAAGAAACTAGGATCACTGAATTTGAGCCTAGATGCAATAAAAGAGCTAGAACTGAGACAAAAGATAAAAATCCCGATTTTGAATTTTACGTTGTAGAGGAAGACCCTTCTAATTTACAAGAGGCGTTTAGTTCTGCAGAGTCTAGTTTCTGGCAAGAAGCTGTAGATAATGAATGGGATTCTCACATGTCTAATGGAACTTGGCGTATAGTGGATTTACCTCCTGGTTGTAAGCCTATAGGTTGTAAATGGGTTTTGAAAAGGAAACTCAAACCTGATGGAACAATAGATAAGCACAAAGCTAGACTGGTTGCTAAAGAATTTAGGCAACGAGAAAACGTAGATTTTTTTGATACTTATTATCCTGTTACTAGATTAACATCTATACGTGTTTTGATTGCTGTTGATGCTGCTCATAATCTTTTTATTCACCAAATAGATGTTAAAACTGCTTTTTTGAATGGTGAACTAGAAGAGGAAATTTACATGGAACAACCTGAAGGTTTTGTAATTCCTGGACAAGAACAAAAAGTATGTAAGTTAGAAAAATCTCTTTATGGTTTGAAACAAGCTCCTAAACAATGGCATGAGAAATTTGATAATTTAATGTTTTCAAATAACTTCAGAATAAATGAGGGTGACAAATGCATCTATTATAAATCTGAAAATGATGTGTGTGTGATTGTTTGCTTGTATGTGGATGATTTGCTGATATTTGGTTCCAATTTATCTGTTGTCAATGAAACTAAAAGCATGCTTAGTTCGAATTTTGACATGAAAGATTTGGGTGAAGCTAGTGTAATCTTGGGAATCAAAATAACTAGAACCGATAGTGGTATTTCTTTAGATCAATCTCACTACATTGAAAAAATTCTGAGGAAGTATGAATATTTTGATTGTAAACCTGTTTGTACTCCGTTTGATCCTAATGTGAAATTGTTTAAGAATACTGGAGAAAGTGTTAGACAATCTGAATATGCTAGTATAATTGGCAGTCTGCGTTATGCAACTGATTGTACTAGACCAGACATTGCCTATGCAGTGGGAGTTTTGTGCAGGTTTACCAGTAATCCTAGTTTGGAACACTGGGATGCTATTGAGAGGGTTATGCGGTATCTGAAAAGAACCACAAACCTAGGATTACACTATCAGAGGTATCCCGCAGATGCTAATTGGAACACTCTTTCAGATGATTCCAAGGCCACCAGTGGATATGTTTTTACTATTTTTGGGGGGGTTGTATCTTGGAGATTAAAGAAACAGACAATTATAGCCCAATCTACGATGGAGGCTGAATTGTTGGCGCTAGCAGCAGCTAGTGAAGAGGCAGGATGGCTGAAGAGTCTGTTGTCAGACATTCCAGTATGGGAAAAACCGATACCAGCCACTTTGATCCACTGCGATAGTACCGCGGCTATCGGAGTAGTAGAGAATTTTTATAATAACAATAAGAATCGACAGATACGTTGAAAGCACGACACCGTTAGAGAATTTCTCACAACTGGTGTTATTAGAGTAGATCATGTAAGGTCTGAAGGAAATATAGCTGATACTTTGACGAAAGGATTAGCAAGAGAAAGGGTATGGAATATCTCTAAAAGTATTGGACTTTTGCCCGTGAGAAGTTGAGTTATTTGTAATGGATACCTAACCTAGAAATAGGTTCAAAGGGACTAGACGAAGTTATAAATGATATGATAGAGTCATGCATTCCCATAGCATGATATCCTGAAGTGGGAAACAGGTTGAGTTTTTTTTTTAACTCTTAATGAAGTCTATAGCTCTTAAGTTCGAGTGGGATACACAGGAGTATTCTTGATAGACTCACCTATACGAATGTGAAGGTGTGGCCGCCGTCTATGAGAAATTGGGCATTTCTCTAGATCATTTGTTAAAAAAAAAAGGGATAAGCACATAGCCTTAATGTGCGAACTTAAGGACTTTACTCTAGATATAGTTGTGTGTGTTAAATAATCTAATATTAGTTAGAGTTCAAGATGCAAGTCACTCTAGTCACCTGGTACTTAGAAAGTTTAACACTATGCAGAGGTTCAAGTCGAAAGGCACCATTGCAGATGCAAAACTATACATCACTTGCTCAATGTTTTGAAATATAAGTGGGGGATTGTTGGGGTATGTATATTTAAAAACATAATTTTGTAATATTATACCAAACTTAGAGAGATAGTGTGGTGGTATTATTTTGGGCTCCCACACTAAAGACTTGGGTTCAAGTCTCACCTCATGCATTTGAACAGGTATATTTATATATCTATAAATATATTTAATAAATTCCGGGAGAGCGGGGCCTTGGGGGTCTTGAGAGGTCTGTGATTCAAAAACTTATTTTTTTGCACATCTGACTTTTGGTTTTGAAAAACGTTTATGGTAATTATTCTCTAATTAATTGTCTTTAATTTTGACAGTATTTTCTGCCCATTTTCTTACTGTTACGGAAAGTTAATTGAGGAGAGTTACTCAAAATTTATTTTCATTAAATTTGATTGATTCTCTTGAGCTATATTAGACTAGTTTTGCAGAGGATGTTAAAAACAGAGTTTTACATCTATTTTTGAGTTCTGAGCAAGTGTAGAAAGAGTATTGTGATTCGATTTCTCATAGTGCAGAGAAATCGAACAAGAGAGTATCAACTGTTTTATCCCATAGGTTTTTCGAAAATTTTGACTGTTAGCACAATCAAAGAGGCAGATTCGCGAAATACCTTAAAGATAGCGACCTAGTCCGCGACTCAGCTGTTTGAGATTTATTTTGTGAATTTTCTATATTGTTTCCAACGGAGGAGTTTTTGATGCATTTGAGGGCCGAGTTGTTGATTGCAAGTATGAGATGATGCTGCTAAATTGAAGCTATCTGAAGCAGCAATTATGATGCTTAAACTAGATGAATGTTAGAATTGTCACATGAGAAGAAATCAGCCTGAATATGGCCTGAGATTGTACTGAAAACATACTTTTACACCTCTACACACACAACACTTCTCTTTTGTTTATTCTTTGTGAACTCTGTCCATTTTCTTGCTCCGGCGAGTCAACTCGACCAACGATGACCGATCCATCTCAGTGATCCAGCTGAACAAGACCAGTTAGCCGAGTCAGAGCAGCTGACTCAGTGTCTGACTTCCCTTCTTCCTTGACTTGTTGACCGTCAGAGACCGTACGCGTGACCGTTAACTTTAACAGAATTTTCCGTTGACGGCGACAAAACTCAGGTGGCCGGTGGTGACTTTTCCGGAAGAATTCCGGTGATCCCGAGAACTTTTCAGGCGACCAAAAGTACAGATATTTGTGAAGAATTTTCTAGACTCATGGATTTGATGGGCTTGGATTTGGAAGAGAAGATGGAAGGATTTGAGAAAGACAAGGACTTGGAAATTGAATTGCTAAAGGAAAGGGAGTCTACTCCTAAGAGGATTGCAAGCAAATTGAAGCCTATAAATAGAGAAGTTCTTTACTTTTCTCAACACACTTTTACACCTCTACACACACAACAGTTCTCTTTTGTTTATTCTTTGTGAACTCCAAACCATGAGTAGCTAACTTTCTTATTGATTGAGGATGAATTCCTAGTTCTTGACATGTTTTGAGTTTTGTTTTAAATCTACTTTGATGTTTTCACATGATTATCGTTTGTTTTTAATAATATGAGTATTTATGATTGATTGATAGGTTGTTTAGAGTTCACGCTAAATCGATTTGTTAACTCAATCTAAAGCTAGTGAAAGTTAGGGGATACATTATCGTTTTTTGACTCTTTATACAAGTAGAAAAAACGAGACCTTGCAGAGGGATTTCGTGGAGCAATTGTGTGTGAAAATAACGCTAGAAAGTGGACCGAGCGAACCGAGTCTAACTACTAGTATCAAACCTAAATTCACAAATCTTAATGTGTTCATCGAATTACATCTTGTAAACGAACCTCAAGGTGGTTCTTTAGAATAGAATCTTATAACTAAGCGGACCGGTTACTCAGTGAAATGAGGAATTTTGGGGTTAGCTAAGCGAATTTGTTAGCCTACGGTTGGTGATAATTTGTGACTAATAAAAAATGTAGAAAAGAACATAACTCAAATCATTGTTTTCAACGAAGAACGATTCCTTGATCTTGTCTCTCTTATTTGTTTATTTATTTTGCTTTATAAAATATAAAACCAAAACCCCCCTTTTTGTGACATAATAAGACAACTAAAACCTCTTGATCCTCGTGGGAACGAACTTGACTACACTATATTACTTGTTAATAGGTGGAAAAATATTCACTAATTTGTTGTGGTTACGACACGCATCAAGGCAGTCCAAGAAAAAAGAAACTGAGAAAAATTGAGAAAATACTGATCATATAAAAACAAATATATTAGCATATTATGGGACTTGAAACTTTTCAAAGTTTTGTGATATCTAATTATCATTATCCTCTGGATAAACACAACTTTATAATTGATAAGATTTAGAATAATAAAAACAGTTGTCATATTGGAATAACAGCAAACAGTGATATGATGCCTTTACCTGAGATGGATGTTGGTTTGTCTCGAAATCTATCGTGCACAACAATAACAATATCAATTAGAGAAAATTTTCTAGAAAGATAACAAATAAAACCCCAAAAAAAAACACGTAAACAACTGTGAATCTTTGTAGGGCATGGTTTTCAAACACACCAAAACTCTTGCAAACTTTCGCAAAAATATGGGTTTTATGTAGATGAACGCTTCAAAGAATTAGCGAGCAACAATAATGTTGATGTTAATGGGTATCTTTTGTTTTCCAAACGTAAGAAAAATCAAATCGGAAATAATGGTGGCGCTACTAATGATAGTTTTATCTTTGGGAACTAAATTTTGATAACGTAATAAAAATAAAATCGGAAATAATAGTGGAGCTAATAATGGTATCTTTATCTTTGGGAACTAAATTTTGATATGCGTAACGCCTGGAAATTTAAGAAAAAAATATTCTGGGTCGTTGTATGAGGGCGTAGGAGGGGGGTGCAATATAAGCCATGATTTATCTGCTGCAATTTCCTACACTTTTAAAGCAACTCAAGCTGTCGATCGTTTGAAAAAGTCATGATTAGGAAAAACACATTTGTAAAGTACCAATCCAGATGCTTATCAAATTATCTTTTTTTTTCTTGTATTGTAACTGAGTTTATACTAAATAACACGAAATTAAAATTGTCCACTAAACAACACCCACCAACATCATAAGAACCACCTATGTTTACTTCTTCTTGTACCGCCACCTCCCGCCACCACTCACAAACACCTCACAACCACCACTATTATTTTTAGCAAATTTATTATTAATAAAGAGATATTTATTAAGATCTATATATAATGAGATATATATTTATTATAAGAAATCATTGAAACACTAATTACGAAAAATTAATAGGACTTTAATGATATGATAAGAAAATTAAGACCGTTAGACGTAATTCTAACTTTCAATCTCAGACATATAAAAATAAACAACTACGACCATCGATTTAACTTTTGGGTGAACAAATCAAGACCGCTATTTATTTTTACTAACTAGTCCAAGCTTTGTTTTGTAATCTAGACTAGAGTTTAACCCGTGCCGTAACGGCACGGTTGTTATATAACATTTTGGATAATTATGTTAGACTATTTATCGAGAATAATGGATTTCTAGTCAAATCCTCCTGAATTTTTAAACCAAGCCGGAAAAACGGGGCATTCTAACGCCTGAATCAATAATACTTAACAGAGACCAACTTTAAGCCATTTATGTTATGTCGAAAAAGTAATCCAACTCCCCTATGGACTTCCATATTAGGACACAAAAATTTCACACCATATAGCCGAAAGGTGGTAGAAGTTGGATGTGAAATTCACTTATAGACCCCTATTGACATGATATCTAGATAGTATGTTGTAATTAGAACGTCTAAACATGGTTCCAGAAGACAGATCATTGAAACATGAATACAAAAATGTAAGTGAATGCAATTCAAACTTCTAACATTTTCTCATTATGCATACTACAACAGAAGATATCGTGATTAATCAATGGTTGATTAGTATTACATTCAGATTACTAATTGTCGTGCAATTCAAAAGTCTAAATATAATATAATAAAAGGATCTGAAAAAAGCGGGGGTCTAACAACCACACCCAATATGTTGCTTAGAAATCTGTATGGACTAACTCCAATATACTTTCAAGAAAATCAACTAGACAGTCATACTCAATCTTAAGAAAAGTATATCAAAGAGTTATATCTCTATATCTCAATTCAATCTGCAATTAAACAAATAAGAGTTTGCGAGCCCGATTGAATATAAGAAATAACTTGGATGGTATCAAAAACCAATATCCGAGTATCAATCAATTTAATCAACAACCAGAGGTTGGATTCACAATGGATTGAACTTACGCACAACCGTTGATATTTCAATTATTTAAACAAATACAATGCGTAAAAGAAATAACACACATACCAGAAGTTTTGTTAACGAGGAAACCGCAAATGCAGAAAAATCCCAGGACCTAGTCCAGATTTGAATACCACACTGTATTAAGCCGCTACAGACACTAGCCTACTCCAAGTTAACTCTGAACTGGAATGTAGTTGTGCCCTGACCGATCTCACATTGATCAAGGTACAGTCGCGTTCCTTACGCTTCTAGAACCACGCCGGATTCTGCGCATCTGATTCCCTTAGATGATCTCACCCACAACTAAGAGTTGCTACGACCCAAAGTCGAAGACTTGATAAACTAATATGTCCCACACATAAAAGTCTATTGAATAGATAAATCTGTCTCCCACAGAAAAACATATGAGTTTTGTTCCGTATTTTGATAAATCAAGGTGAACATGAACCAATTGATATACCAGACTTATATTCCCGAAGAACAACCTAGAAATATCAATCACCTCACAATAATCTTAATCGTATGGTAGCGAAAAAAGATATTGTGGAATCACAAACGATGAGACGAAGATGTTTGTGACTACCTTATATCTTGCCTATCGAAGATTAAATCTCGAGCAAATCTTAGAGAAGATAGTACTCAATCACCATAGAAAACAACAAGATCAGAACACCAACTACAGAGAAAATAGTTGGGTCTGGCTTAACAATCCCAATGAAGTCTTCAAGTCGTTACCTATAGGGTTTCTTGAAAAACCTAAGGTTAAAGGAGAATCGACTCTAGTCGCAACTAGTATCACACGGGAGGTGTGGGGATTAGGTTTCCAAGTTTCTAGAGTTCTCCTTTATATAGTCTTCAAATCAGGGTTTGCAATCAATGCTACCTTGGTAACAAAGAATTCAATATTCATCGTTAGATGAAAACCTGATTACACTCAAGCTAATATCTTTCAACTGTTATATCGAACTTAGATTGTTATACACAAATGAAAAGTGACTTCATTTAGATATGCGTAACCGTACCTAAACGCGTACACCTTGTTGGCTCAACAATAGTTAACCGAAGTTAGCCATATGAACACTTTCATATCAACCTCATCCATCTTAACCATAACTAATTCAAATGACTCAAATGAAACTAGTTCTAGAGTTGTTCAATTGTTTATATTCTCATAGAAGTATACAAGACACAATTGAAGCAAAATCGATTTTGATTAACTCGAATCAAGTCACGAACATTATAGCCACGGTTTGCAAAAGATTTCATTCCTGCTTATATAAATGTATTAGTTCATGATCAAATCGATTTTAGAACTTAACTTACTCAGATATGCATACGAGTATGCATACCTAAGTACCGGGACTAAGTTTCGGTTCGCCAGTATGCGAACGGGTACGCATACCTTCCAAACTCATCAGAATTTCCCGGACCTGAACCTCACGGCAGTACGCGTACCGGTATGCGTACAAGGTTCCCGGACTTTCACTAAACCAACGTACGCATACGGGTATGCATACTATGGTTCCCGGACTTGGATCACATATATGCAAGTACGCATACTATGCATATATACAAATGTTCTAAAATCCATTTAAATCATTGAAACATTTTCGAAAGACGACAATAGCTGTGTCACACAAACTATTAGGTTCAAAGCAATTTTCAAGTGATCAAATGATCAATACGAAACATTCCGAGTCTACATCAAATGACTGTCTCACACAAATCATGTAAGATGTTACAAGACGATTTTCACATGATCATCCTTTGACTTTCGTCAAGAATATAAGATGAACTTGGTTAAAGCGAAAGCTTAGCAACACATATTTAGAGAAATATGTAAGCGAGTTAAACTCAGCTCGAAATATCAAATGTGCATAATTGAAGTCTATATAGATATACGACTTTTGTCTCAAATAGGAGATAGAGTAGATATACTTTTGAGTGATAGATGAGTTCAAGTCTCCACATACCTTTTGTTGATGAATTCCACAAGCTCCCCTTAGTAGTTCTTCGTCTTCAATCGATGAACGTTGTGAAGTCTATGCTCAGCTACACTTTCTATCCTAATCCGAGACTTAGCTGTTAGTAGACTAGAAATCAAGACTTATAGTTTTTCCAACAAAACTTGACAAACAAGCTTGAGATAGCAACGCTTGCGAGTTCGACCGAGCAGTGCTCTAACAATCTCCTCCTTTTTCAATTTTAGTGACAAAACTATCAATACATATGGATTACAAAATAAATAAGCTTTGTAGCTCTCAATCCAAATGTTTGATTTCCTTGGTTCTTCAACATTACTCGAAATCTTCGTCACTTCCAAGTACTCAAGTGATTCTGAACGTGTTCAGCTCAGCATCATCGTCGTTGAAGATTTTTATACAGTGTCATAGTATTATTACACAACATCAAAGTCCAATTGTATCACAACTTTGACAACAATACTATGGTGATATGTATCACTCCCCCTTAGTCAATACTTCATCTCACATGAAAACCACCCCCCCTTACATAATGATCCGTAAACCATATATATTTGTAGTGTGAACTACACATTAATTCTCCCCCATTTTATCAATATAAATTGGCAAAGGTACGGAAATGAGTGGGATCCTAATGAAATTTCCATAGAGATACTTCAAAACCAAAAGAAAACATATCAACTTTGTTTCGATGATTTCACATAGCCGGAACTAGTATTTTCATCAAGGAGTTTATAAAGATACAAGAAAACTCCTACAATATTCCACAGCCGCACTCCTCACAAAGATTTGGAAATTAAGCACAAGTTCAATTAAGAACTCTCCCCCATAAAATATCATTCCCGAAAGAACAACAAGAGCGACCTTACTTTCACAAGAAAAGAAGTATTTAACAGAAAACTTTGATACCTAACAGAACTGTTATCTACGTAGAAACAAATGTGAAAATAAAACTACACCACACTGACGTTCTAAGCCTTGATTTCCCAAAAGATATGAATGAGTCCAGGAGCAGAAGGCTAGAAAACTAATGAACCAAAACAACACAAATAGACTGTCGTAAGTGTTGAAACGTAGCAGTATCTAAAGGTTTTTTGAGAATAGCAGCCAATTGTTGTTCGGAAGGCACAAATTTCATATTGATGATACCATTTTCATAGAGATCTCTAATAAGAAGGTATATTAATTATACGTCCCTACTTTTAACACCCTACAAATATATTCTTATACAACAATAAATATGTCCCTCCTTTTTAATAACCTTATCTATTTAAAATTAGATTACCTTAATACCCTCACCCATATAATATTATTCTTTATTTCAAATGGAACAAATTTTTTCCTCTCCCACTTCACCACCACCACTAGCACTAGCACCACCACCACCAACATTCAACTACCATTCCACCACCAACGTTCAACGACCACCACCTACCAACCGCCACCATAACTAATATTCCACCACCACTCCGTCACCACCACTAGTCCGCCACCGCCACTAGTCTGCCGCTGCCACCACCACTAGTCCGCCACCACCGCCACCACCGCCATCGGTTTAGACATTTTTGTATCAACAACAGTATTTGATCCAAATAAAAAAAAAAGATCAACAGTAGAAGTTGATCCATTTAGGGGATCAACAACAATAGTTGATCCAAAAAAAAAGGATCAACAGTAGAAGTTGATCCATTTAGGGGATCAACAACAGTAGTTGATACAAAAAAAAAGGATCAACAGTAGAAATTGCTCCATTCAGGGGATCAACAACAGTAGTTGATACAAAAAAAAGGATCAACAATAGAAGTTGATCCATTCAGGGGATCAACAACAGTAGTTGATACAAAAAAAAGGATCAACAGTAGAAGTTGATCCATGTAAATGGAGTGAACTTGGCGTGAGTCGAACACGCATCATCTGACATGGAGTCATTCATGCTACCATTGCACCACAAGTTCAAGATTGGAAGAAAATTACATGATTTCAACCATGAGAGAATGCATTGGCGTCTGCAGAATCAGGACAAATAAAGTCATTAAAACGTAAAATTATATGTGTTGCACTCGAACTTGAATACAAAATGCACAGTACAATCATGCTTTGAGCATATCTCCTGACAAATTTGTAGAAAATGGCCTAACCAACAACTTCAAAGGGCATACCGAATCAACTCCTTCTCTTTATTCACAGAAACAATGCAAAACCCATCAAAATGTATCAAGCACAAAAAATCTGATGCGAAATTACAAAGAACAGACAGATAATTGCATTTTTAAGAGATAACATCCTGCATTTACTCTGAGACATAGGCTTCCGCCCATCAAGAGTTAAGAAATGATAGAGAAATAAATTGGATTTATACCAGGTCAAGAAAAGCTAAAACAAGGACTCATTTTCGAGGTTTAACAACTAATTGGTGAAAAAGATTCTCATTCTAGGTTAGTGCCGCTGTACATTATAGACAGTGAATATGAATTTGGCAGAGAGTGACTGATGCACAACCATTTAAGCGAGAAATGATAATTGATTCAATGAGAACCATTACAGTAGGCATCAAAAGGCTCTAAATCATTTGTCTTGTTTTGGTGTCGCCATGAAATAAACTGAACTACGCATGGTAATGCATCAACTCTAAGTTCACTGGAGGTCCCAAAGCAACAAGAACACGTGGTAATTACACTAGTGAATTAGTTAGCTAAAACTTTACATTCCAGCCAATAAAACCTATTTATCACAATCATATATTTCTCGTATCCACATTCACTATCTAAATCACCCACCACCAGTGTCCTTTTAACTTCCTATTGGTGAATCAATGATAACCAACTATCACAAATAAGAAAGAGGCCAGTAATGCAGTTTCTCACTGAACTTGTAATATGTATTAAAATACTTGATTAGCCAGAAGTTCCTTACATACCTTGTACATTTTAAAAATGACATCTAATGTGGATATGCATTCAGTTGATGAAAGTGCTCCCACCCATTGAAACTGTGCATTTTGGATTCTCTCGCCAGGAAACTCTGTCAAAGAAATGCAGACATTACATACTAAATACTGCTGTATTAAAGAAGATGCACCAATAAATACGAAAGCTATAAAGCTATCAGTAAATACAAAGCTATGTTACAAGGCTATCAGTAACCAAAAAATCCAACCACAACCATACAAAAAAAATATAACTTAAAAATTCTCAATTCTCAAACCTGTTTGAGTAACTTCTACATTTGACGGAGAAGTGATACACCAATTTATACCTTTATCATTCCAAACTCACCACCACCACCAACAACAACAAATCAGTCTATCACACCCAATCTCCACGAGAGCCACCACATAAGCAGAACCACCACTGTCTTCATCACCGATTTCATTAATTTAAGTATTTAACCTCATCTTAACCAACATTCCAACATTTTCATTATCAATTTCACCACTATATCCATTTTGATGATTGCATTTTCAGATTCAATTATTGAAGATGATTGTTATCGTCTCTTCCCAATCCAAGCCAAATCCTATTGAAATTGAAATGAATCTGTAATTTTGATGCTCGAGATTAGGTTTTTGAATTTAGTTTCTTAGTGATTCATCACTGGATTTAAGTTTAAAAGTTGGAAATCGATCTAAATCGATTGTTTAGAGGTGGTGATGGTGCTGCTGGTGGTAGATTTGGTGGAGGTGGCGGGATTAGAGGAGGTGGTGCTTGAATGGAGGTGACGACGATGAAGACGGCGGTGATGGTGTTTGGTTAGGTTTCGTTTTTACCGAGAAGAATCAACAAACGGTCCGCGGGTTATAACCCCAAAGGGGTTGTAAGCCATCTACAAAAAACCCATCCAAACAAAAGTGATACAAAAACCCCAAATATCATAAACTGTCTAAACTACCCTCCCCTAATTCAACCCAAAAGAAACTGAGAAAGAAAACGACCCACTAACGGAAAAAGTTTCTTAAAACCTCCGCTCATGTTCGTTCAAAATCATTTTGTTCGTTCAAAAATCAATCCGCTCCTGTATTCATTCAAAATCAATCTGCTCATCCCTAAGCCAAAATCGTTCAAAATCAATCTGTATTCGTCATCATCTTCTCGATTTTACCTTCTTCTCTTATTCTAAGGTTGCGTATTTCAACCACTGCTACAAAATCTGACCTAATTTTTCAACCACAAATGGTGAAGAAACAAAATGAACAGGCGAAAAAGAAAGATGAAAAGCTAAAGAAAATAGCGAAACCATCTCCTAAAGGTAAGAAATCGAACTTGCTTTCAAGTTGATTTCGAGTTTGAATTCTAAAGATTATTAGGTTTCATTTGATTTATGGGTTGGTTTTCTGTTTGCTTTTAGGTTTCATTTCTTAGGTTAGGTTCTGTTTTCATTTGGTTACATCGTTTCTTTGGTTTAGGTTTAGGTTTCAGTTTGTTTGATGTAACCAAATGAAAACAGATTTCAATTGTTTGTATATTTGATGCAACCAGATATTTTTTTTTCTATTTGATGAAACCATATTTCATTTGTTGTTTATTTGATGAAACCAAAGTATAATCTGTTTTTTTTTATGAAACAATTCTGGGTTTCATCACTTTTCATTTGTTAGGTTTAGGTCTGCAAGAATGATGTAACAGATTTGCGATGAAACCAGATATCATTTTCTGTTTCTTAATGAAACCCAAAATTGGTTTCATCATTTTTAGTTATTGGTTTACTTCTAGAGTTGTTATTGGCTGTTGATTTGAATTCAAACTGTGGAGATTGGCGCTATGTTACGTAATCTTATGGTTTCATACAAGTTTCAATTATGCTTATGGTTTCATCACTTTGTTCGTGCTTATGGTTTCATCATTACAAGTTTATGTCTTATGGTTTCATCATTATTATTTATTATTCTCTTATGGTTTAATTTTGGTTTCACAATAGGTAAAAAAAGAGATAAGGAACCATACAGGTGCTCGTTGCATCATTTGTGCGAGCTAGCAGTGAAAATTAAGGAGTTGATAAAAAATAAGCAACTGCATTTGAAAGCTCTTAAATCATGTCCTTTCTGGCGTTTCTTTGAGCCGTTCTATGATGGCGTAATGAGCAAAGATGAGCTCATCAAAAAGACAAAGCAGTAATAATGTTTTTAAGTACAATTGAAAACAGACTTGATGGTAAGCTCCCGTATTGTTTCAAATTAGCAAGATCAAGGAAAATGATTTTGCGGACAATTCCAGAACATTTTGCTGTGACTTTTGGTTTCCAAATGGTGAATTATGTAGAAGCAGACGACATTGATGAAGATCTGGTTAAAAAGGTTAACGTCTTTGTGGCTAATTATTTTGCTGGAAATAAAAAGACAAAAAAAACCGATATTGAAAAGCGTATGCTGGAAGCCGCAAATGATGAAACCAGAGCGGATGACTTTGTCAAGTTTTTCGTAATGTTTCTGTTGGTTTCAGTATTTGTCCCTAACAAATGTGGGCAGACTCTCGCAGCAAAGTACTTGTATATGGTGTTTGATATGAACAAGGTGTGCTGGCCGGAAGTCTTCCATGACTATGTACTTGATTCGATAATGACAAACAGAACAGACGTAGAAAATGTTGTTGGTTGTGTAATATACCCTCTGGTAAGTTAAGATTTGTTCTTTTTTTTCATAAGTTCAGTATTTTTTTTCAATAATGGTTGTTGAATATTAAGCGACTTGTTTTTGATGATTAATTTGAATATTGGTTGTTTTTTTTTGCAGTATTGGTTGGCAGAGATGACAAAGATCGCACAAAGAAAGCATGGGCTAGACAAGTATCCGAGGTTTGCTAGATGGAACCTTAGCAACATCTGTCAACAAGTATTGTCTAACTTTGAGAATCTTGAAGAAAAAACAGAACTTTGGTCTAAGGTAAATATTTACTTAGAAGATTTACTTTTCTGATGGAACCAATTTTGGTTTCATCAAAAATTCTAGCTGAATTTTTGTTTCTTAGATAACTTCGAGGGTTTTATTTGATATTTTTGTTAGACAATATTCGAAATCTTCGAGGGTTTTATTAGATTATTGCTATGAGTTGTTACCATTACTTGTTACCATTAAAAATGCTATGCTTGGTATGTCGTCTGTTTTATTTTAAACGAATTTTGGTAAATATTTTCTTGTTCAGATTTACTTTTTTGATGAAACCAGTTTTGGATTCATCAAATTTTTTAGCTGAAACCAATTTTTCTTGTGTACTGCAGGAGAATATTGGTCACCGAAAGGGATCATTCTTGCTTCAGTATGACGAATCAGAAATGCGCTTGGCTGATCCCGTAGATGAAGTGGAAATTGTTGTGCCAGATGAAGAAAATGAAGTGCCGGTCAAAGTGCAAGATGAAGAAAATGTTGGTGCTAGCAGTGAAGCTAACTCCTTCAAAGCCAAATACCAATTTGCGCGATCATTGATTGAAAAGCTTAGGACCAATGCTACATATGTTCTTTCTGAAGAAGAAGAATCACTGCTAGCAAAATATGATGCCGAGGACAGGGAACAACAACTGGTACAAAGATAGATTTGATTTTTCTTAGTAACAATTGAATTACTCGCATATATTACAATTTTCTTATACATTTCATCATTTTTTTGATGAAACCAGATTTGGTTCCATCATTCTTTTGATGAAACCAGATTTGGTTTCATCATTTCAAGTTAATGTTTGTTTGATGAATTGGCCAGTTCTTTTTATTCTTTCAGAAGTTTTTGATTTTTACAGCATTAGGTTTTGACACAGGAAGATGAAAAGTAAAATAACTTAGGTATCTTAATATTGCAGGTGATAACAAGGGATGTTAACATGATAAATCAACAAGAATCTGAACAAGAGCAGGTCATATCTTCTTCGTCGAAGACAGTCACCGATGATGAACAAGAAGGAGATGGTACTGAGTTGACTCCAAATAATATCGAGGATATCAAGGTGGCAGAGCGGGTTGAATCTGAAATGGAGAAAGCTACTTCATCGATGCCAGTCACCAATGATGAACAAGAAGGAGAGGGTACTGAGTTGACTCCAAATACCGTTGAGGATATCAAGGTGGCAGAGCGGGTTGAATCTGAAATGGAGAAAGCTACTTCATCGATGCCAGTCACCAATGATGAACAAGAAGAGAGAGGGTACTGAGTTGACTCCAAATACCATTGAGGATATCAAGGTGGCAGAGCGGGTGGAATCTGAAATGAGCAAAGCTTCTTCGTCGATGCCAGTCACCAATGATGAACAAGAAGGAGAGGGTACTGAGTTGACTCCAAATACCGTTGAGGATATCAAGGTGGCAGAGCGGTGGGTAGAATCTGAAATGAAGCAAATTATTGAACAAGAAGAAAACGAAACTCAATTTGTAATTGATGAAGATGTTATCAGGAAAATGGAATATGAATACAATAAGAAAGGTTGTTCGTCGTCAAAGCCAAATGTTGGAAGCGTATACTACTACTCAGCTGTAAAGATGGCGAATGATTTACTTGAGTTAGAGAATGAACAACCTGGATTTGATTTAGGACTGTCGCAGTGTGACAGTCAAGAGAAAGGACATGGAGAACTCAGTGCTGCGCAAAGGATGAGTAACATGGTTACAAGAATGAGGGAAGACAGAAGGAATTTGGTTCCACCTATCAGAATGCAGGATTACAACACCAGTGTGAAAAAAAGAAGAAAGGTTACAGCTCGTAAGTGCAAGGAGAACAAGAAGGTGCAGGAAGTACAGGGGGTGAAGTTGAAACCAGTTGATAACTTGAAGATCTTGAAAGTACTCAACAGAAATGAGAAACCCCTCGTGACCACTTTTTTCAGAAAGAATAATGAAAGGTAATTGGGAAATAACTGATGTAACCAAGACTGGTTTCATCAAAATTTTGTTCCAAGTTATGCATTTCTCCTTTTTTTATCCATCATTGACTAGCTTTTTAAAAAAAAATTAAAAACAGGTCAACGGCGTGGGAGCATTTAAATCTTCAATTACATATATCGGGGAAGATGATGGATAATTTGATGAGAGAGGGTGACGTCGCAGGAGACATTATAGAGTTCTACATTTTGAAGCTGCAAAACAACATCAAAAAAAATAAGTTGAAACAAGATGGTTCTCCAAAGTACCAGAGAGCTGTGTTTATAAGCACATTTGCCTATGTAAGTTTACTCCGAAATTGTTTAATGTAAATTTTTTGGCATAAAAAATAGTTGTGGAAAACAAAAAATGATGTTGTTTATATGGTTAATTTTGATGGAACAAAGTTTGGTTTCATCAAACTTGCATGTCTGTAACTAATTAAGGAGCTTTTATCTGGTATTTTGTTTCAGACATGTCACTCATTAGGAAAGAAATGTGGTGCTGTAATAGAAGGCTTCATCGACAAAATGGATTATAGCGTGCGGTTTTTGTTCGTTCCGTTGCTGACATCACTTGGAGATGTAAACCATTGGACATTGCTTACTTTTGATTTTGAAACCGGGGAATTTTATCACTACAACTCCTTGGCTTCCACGGGAGAGGAATGCAGAAAAAGTGCTGAAAGCATGAAACAACGTATAGT
The DNA here is from genome assembly GCF_003573695.1 of Papaver somniferum. NCBI lineage: Eukaryota > Viridiplantae > Streptophyta > Magnoliopsida > Ranunculales > Papaveraceae > Papaver > Papaver somniferum. Next base: position 155,268,094 of record NC_039366.1, on the reverse strand, counting down.
ATCAGCATTTGCACAGCACGACGCAAAGCTCCCCTGTGATCAGCAGGCAAGTCAGCCAACAACATACTCTTTGCACAACCCTACATGTTGTGAACAAATAGGGTAAGTTATGTTTGGAAGTTTTATTTCACATATGCATATGCTTGAAATCATTACATCACTTGTAACCGAATGCTTTACATATAGATACTAATATCAGAACACTCTCAGCTAGTCACTTTGTAACAATTGAGACATTGTTTTGGTTTTTCAGGAACGATTGTGGCCTGCATGTTTGCTATTACATGAAGAGCCTCTTGAAAGGAAACATGTCTACAGATGATATACGAGAAAAGGTGCATAATATGAGACCAAAGTTGGCGTTGAAGATACTCCTTGACAATATAGAATAATACTCGCATGTCGTGCCAGTCCTATTGAACATTCAGTTTTAGTTGAATTTTAAATTACTTTTGAAATGGTTATTGTAATGATGATACTCCTTGACATACAGTTCTCCTTGCAGATTCAAGTTTTAGTTGAAGTTTAATGTACTTGTGAAATGGTTACAGTTTATATAAAAAACGATTTCGTGCTATTTCAGTTGTATTTCCTTAAAAGCTTATGTCTACAAAAATATGATGTCTCATTTTTATAAAAACTATCCATAAATGATGTGTCATATATTTGCGGCACCAATAAACAGTAGACAAAACATCATCTACTGTGTTGTCAAAAAATATAGAAGAAAAAGTGACAGTAAAACAATGGTTCCACCAAAATAAGATAAAACCCTTTCTGGTTTCATCAAAAAAATGATGAAACCTGATTCGGTTACACCAAACTATAAAGGCCTGTAAAAATTCTGAAAAACTTAAACTTAATCAAAATTATTATTCTTAGTCAAAATATAAAATGAAAACACCTACAGCATATTAACTTCTAAAACAAAAAATATGAAATAGTAAATGAAACACATATTGTAGTCTAGCAAACGAAACTAAGAGTAAAATTCGATGACTTGCAGGAACCACATATTGTAGTCTAGTCGAAATGACCCCAAGTTCTCATGAAATCTGACGAGAACGGCATGTCCGTTTATTATGGGTGGTCAAAACATTGCAGGAACCACAGGTTCTCATCTTCTTATTGGCAACTGAACCTGTATTAGGAATCCTCTTCTTCTTCGATGGACGTCCTGGTTGTGGTCCATTATTCGGACCAAAAACCATCGATTTCGGTGACACTGTCACGGGCTTTTCGACTGTGGGAACAGGATTGATTGCATGTTTATACGATTCTCGGTAGAACTTTACTGTAAAATAGTGCTCAACATAATTGTAAGGATCTTCTCCATTCACCATGATGCAACGGACAGCATGGGCACACGGGAAACCGTCAATACGCCAACGGTTGCAAGAACATGTTCTTCTTTTCAAATCGACAGTCTGTGTTAATGAAGCATGAACTTCAAACACATATTCCGACGACTTGGTGACTTGGTAGTTACATCCATGCATCTTGTTGTCGTGGAGTAGAGCTTCATATTCTGGACATAGAGTTTGACGCCATTTCATTAAGTTAGCAGAGTCCTCACGACGTTTACACATTTGGTCCATTAGCTTCACCCTGATCTCATCAACCATGATGGCTATAGGCTTCTCTCTCTCTTCAACGACCGAACCATTGAAACTCTCAGCAATATTTGAACACAACCTACCATATCGTCGACCCTTGAAGAAAAAACTTGCCCATTTATCAAGAGGAGCTCTACTTAGATAGTCTTGTAACTTCTGATTTTGAACCTTCCTCAACTTATCCCAATTCTCTGAAAATTCTTTATGAGTAGAAGCATACGCACATTTCTTAAACAGTCCCAATACATATTTGTTATAAACTTTGCAACTCTTTGGTAAGCATGTATTGATATTGCATTCCATATGCCAGTAGCACCAACCATGAAAAGCCTCAGGAAAAACAATAGGAATTTGTGTTACCAATCCAATACCTCGATCACTCACAAAAGTAAGCTTTGGTCGCAAAGGAGAAAGGACTTTCTTCAAATGATCCAAAAACCATTTCCAGTTCGCTTCATTCTCCGATGAAACCACACCATAAGCAAGAGGGAAGATTTCTGTAACATGAACATAAAGCATAAGACAAGCATAAGATGGGATGAAAACCAAACATAAAAAATGATGAAACCAACATAAAAAAATGATGAAACCAACATAAAAATGATAAAAACCTTACCATCATTTCCGGTTAGACCTGTTGCTGCCATCATATGACCAAGGTACTTGCTTTTCAAGTGAGCCGCATCAACGAATAATACAGGACGACAGAAATTGAATCCACGACTACAAGCTTCAAAACAGATAAACATCCTCTGAAATTTATGGGTCCCTTCTTCAACTTCCAAAACCACGTGAGAACCAGGATTGGTTTCAATCAACTTGTTTTTATACCAGTTCAAGAACATAAAAGATTTCTCGTTCTCTCCCCATGAAGTATTCAGTGCATGCTTCTTACCTGCGTATGCATAATAACGACTAATGTCAAAGCCGAAGTCTCTCGTAAAAGATTCCATAATATGCTTAGTTTTCTTATTAGGATCCTGTTTAATTTCATCAATAATCAAGCTACTAACTAGTTTCTTCGATATCCGTGGCATGTTAACAAATCCACTAACACAAGTATGCTGATTATTTAGTTCCTTGATAATAAAAGGACTTCCTACAACACCATCAACAGACACAGCATATAAATGCCAGTCACATTTCTCCTCTTTGTTCTTATTAGCACAACGTGCACCAATCCTCAACTTCTCATTCCTATATACCATGTATTCATAACCAGCTGCTGCGTGATACTTCTGTAAATCACAACGAACTTGTTCAACACCTCCCGGAAACAACTGTTCAACTCCTTGAAAGAGATGTAACCAGTGAGCAGACTTCAACGATTCCTTAATTTTATCTGGAACATCATAATCAATCCGTGGCTTCTCAAAAGGTATAATTCCAGAACTTTGTGGCTGGTCATCAAAAGCTATAATTCCTGAACTTATTGAACCAGAAATCTCAGTTTTATGACTAACGAGTAACTCCATAATCCCTTCTTTATTATACATACTAAATAGAGCCAAACATTGAAGATCAAAATCAGAATGAATGACCTTTTGCTGATCATCAACCATGTGAAAAATTTCCATAGAAGGAGGAGAGAATTCACACCAACTTGAGCATATACTAGTCTTCAAATTAGAAAAAGACTCTTGGAGGCCAATACGAAGAGTTAAACAATCTTCTTTGTGACATACAAGTGCGAGAACAGAATTCATAATCTACAGAACAAAATGATGAAACCAAAAACAGTTTCACCAGATGTGAATATCAACAACAATTTTTTTTTTTGAAAAACAGTTCCAAAGAGATGGCATCCTTCATAATAACATCAGCACAAACATAAAAAAACATATGCTAACATCAATTCAGTTTATTCGACAAGAGTGACTAGCAAATTCACACAAACAAAATCAAAAATCAACACAAAAAAGAGAATTGAATACCTAAAAAGTTGATTGATTCTTTGAAGACGAAGATGATCAACACGAAGTTGATTGATTGTTCAGCTGGATTCTTCATTTCGAGATTCAATTTCAACTTGAAAAGCGGAAATATGATTTCAGCTAAACTGAATTGCAACCAGATCTCGAATAACGAATTGGATTCTTCTCTTCTTCGAACAACTACGTTTATCTTCTCTTCTTCGAACAACTGAATTGGATTCTTCTACGTATCTCGAATAAACAGATCTCAAAACTTGTAGCTTCTCCTCCGGTTCTTCAATCAAACAAACCTAAAATTGCTCTCTCAATTTTTGAATTGAAATTGGGAGAAGATGATGACGAATCTTTGAATTGAAACGAAAAAAACGAAGAAAACTAGGAAATAAGAATCACACTTTCATCTGATATGTTCGGTTCAGAGAGGAAATTTTTTTCTTTCTTGTTTCCGCCAAACTTTCCTTTGAAAGTGTTTTTATATGCGGAAGGTTAATTTTGGAATTTAGAAATCAAATAAAAACTGAATTTTAAAATTTTTATTTGAATTGGGGTTTTTGTCCAAGTTTTGTTTGAAACGGTTTTTATTTGTTAAAAATAAAATGACTGATTTTTTCTTATCACTAGTTTGTTCACCTAGGGGTTTTGTCACTAGTTTTGATCAACAAAAGTAGAACATTTAGATAGAGAGCGATAAGGTTACTTCAGGAATTATGAATAATAAGGAGTTTCTTAGGGGTGATGGAGGGACATAAATACTGTTGAAAATTATATTTGTGAAGGTCCACTAAAAAGAAGGACAATAATTCAATTTCCGCCTAATAAAATGATACCTTATGTCAATGTGCTTAGTTCTTGAGTGCTCAACAGGATTCTTAGTGATGTGAATCGCACTTGAGTTATCACAATAAATATTCACCAGTGTCAATTCCATAATCAGCAAGCATTTGTTTCATCCATAGAAGTTGAGTACAACATGAACCTGCAGCAATGTACTCTGCTTCACATGTAGACAGGGATTGTGAGTTTAGTTTCTTCTTATGCCACGCCACAAGATTCAACCCCACATAGTGAAATCCCCCCGAAGTACTCTTTTTGTCTTCTACACATCCTGCCCAATCTGCATCTGAATAGGCAGTAAAATCAGTGTTATTATCAAAAGTAGAGGATAGACCATACCCGCTAGTATGTTGGATATATCACATAATCCTCTTCGCAGCTGCAAAATGAGATTCCTTTGGATTAGCCTGAAATCTAGCACAACAACCAACACTAAAAGCAATATCAGGTCTAGTAGCCGTAAGATATAAGAGGCTTCCAATAATAGATCGATAAAGCTTTTGATCCACATTTACTCCTTTCTCATCTCGATGTAGTTTACTAGTAGTGGGCATATGTGTCAGTTTTGGGGTTGACTTATCAAGATCGAACCTTGTCACAAGATCCTTAGCATATTTTTCTTGAGATAAGTAGATTACATCCTTATGTTGTTGAATCTGTAATCCTAAAAAGAAATTCACCAACATTGCTCATTTCAAACTCCTTTCCAAGAGAGACTTGAAAATCTTTTGCAAGTTTCTCAGAAGTCGATCCATAGATGATATCATCTACATAAACTTGATCAATGACAACATCTTTCCCACTCCACTTGGTAAACAAGGTTTTATCAGTTCCACCTCTCGAAAAACATTTCCTGAGAAGGGAAGTAGTTAGTCTTTCGAACCATGCACGAGGTGCTTGTTTCAACCCATATAATGCCTTTTTGAGTTTAAGGACATGATCTGGGAAGTTAGGATTTTCAAATCCCTTTGGTTGAGCAACATAGACCTCTTCCTTTAAATTTTCGTTTAGGAACGCGGATTTTATGTCCATTTGAAATAGCTTAACCTTAAGAAAGCAAGCATGAGCTAATAGTCACCGAATGGACTCAAGGCGTGCCACATGAGCAAAAGTTTTGTCGAAGTCGATACCTTCAATCTGTGAATATCCTTGAGCAACAAGTCTGGCTTTGTTTCTGACAATGGTGCTAAATTCATCAGACTTGTTCTTGAATATCCAATTGGTACCAACAATATTGATATTGGAGGGACAAGGTACGAGCTCCCGTACATCTTGCCTTTAAAATTGATTTAACTTTTCATGCATTGCATTCACCCAAAAGAGATCGCTAAGAGATTCATCAATATTTCTAGGTTCTATCTGTGAAAGATAACAACCAAAATTACAAATATTTTGAAGTTGCCCTCTTGTCTTAGCCGTAGAATCTTTTCCTCCAATAATATTGTTAGTATCATGATTCCTTTGAACCCAGAGGTGTCTTGGAGGAACACGTTCTTGTTCAACAGGAATAGCCTCATTAGTGCTTTTCTCCTCGTCACTGGAAATATCAGGATCAACGACTGTTGGAAAAACTTCAACTGATTCTGGGATTTCCTTGACATTCTCAATTGTCTCGGTTGGAGGCAATTCAGCAGGAGGACTATCATGACGAAAATTGCACAGATCATCAATGATGACATTTGCAGATTCCATCATAACTTGGGTTCTGAGATTAAATACGCGAAAACCACGACTATCAGAAGCATAGCCAAGAAAGATGCCTTTATCGCTTTTAGAATCAAATTTCCCTTTCTGTTCTCGATCTTTCAGAACATAGCACTTACTTCCAAACACTCTGAGATAATGTAAGTTGTGCTTCCTACCGTACCACAACTCACAAGGAGTGTTTAGGGTTTTACACTGTAGGTAAACACGGTTGATCAAATAACATGCTGTGAACACAGCTTCTCCGCAAAACCTTAATGGTAGGTTTTTGTTGCGGAGCACCCTGGACATTTCATGAATGTTCTTATTCTTCCTTTCTGCAACTCCATTATCTTGAGGAGTAATGGGTGGTGATTATTATTGAATAATCCCCAGTTTGTCACAAAATTCAAACACCTTAGTGTCCTTGAATTTAGTTCCACGGTCGCTTATAATTTTCTTTAGATTGCGACCTTGTTCATTCTGGATTCTATTAATAATAATATTGAATTCACCAAGGGTTTCATTCTTATGAGATAGAAATGCCACCCAAGTGAATATGGTGTAATCATCTACCATAACTAAAGCATACTTCTTCCCAGCAACCGTAGGTTGTTTAATATGACCGAAGAGATCCATATGAATTAAATCAAGTGGAGCTTTAGTGAGAATGTTATGTGGAACTTTCGTTTGTTTACCCTTTTGACAGGCACCACAGACACCATCAATCTTTGCATTGATTTTGGGAACGCCTCTAACAAGCTCTTTGTTAATGATCTTAGTTAGAAGGCGATAATTGATGTAACCAAAACGCTCATGCCAAAAATGTGTAGATTCCATCTTAGTCAAATTGCAACAATTACTAAACTGAGTATCAAGAAGATAACAGTTATGTTTACCACGAGTTCCCTAAAAAATTACTTTTCAAGATTTGTCTACAATGTCACATCCAGTCGAATTGAAGACAACTTTATGGCCTTTTGTCACAAATTTGACTAACGGAAAGAAGATTTTGCAGTCATACCTTTAACGTATACCACATCATGGATTTCATGAACGTTGGGAAGTTTGATCGTCCCCTTCTTGCTTATGTAGCAACAACTCCCATCTCCGAATGTTACCGGACCTCCTTCAAAGTCGCTTGAATTCACAAACCACGAAAGATCTCCAGTCATATGTCGGCTACATCTACAGTCAAGAAACCATTGAAAGGGTGATGTTGATTTTAGAGCAAAAGCTCCCATGCTAACACTACTATCCCGTTTGGGATTTCTTGTTAGATTTGTACATCTTTTTAGAGAAGTAAACAGTTGTTCATCTTTCTTATGGAGATTACTAGCAACCTTAAACTTTTCTTGAAGGATGTACATGTATGTTTAAAATGATTGTGAGAATCACATAACATACATGGACTAACATTTTTAATCTCATCAGAGTGATTCTGAGTCCTATCAGGTTTTACAAATCCTAAACCTCACTTATCCCCTGACTTGTGACAATCCTTCAAAGAAGAATTAGAGGAGTTATTCAAATCCATTGAAGGTACTTTGACAGACTTCAAATCCTTATACTTTGCAATTTCTGCAATAAGATCAATATTGATCCGGATTTGTTCATCCAACTTCTTCTGGAGAATAACCAACTCTTCAGAACTTTATCTAAGATCAGAGTTAATTCTTGGTGAAGCGTTTATTGAGACTTTACTATCCATACAGTCATATTGCTATAAACATAGACTTATAAGGTCTTAAACGTGTTTGTCTGCTCTAATACCAATTGAAAAAGCAGGGGTCTAACAACCACACCAAATATTTTGCTTAGCAATCTGTATGGACTAACTCCAATATACTTTCAAGAGAATCAACTAGACAGCCAGACTCAATCTTAAGAAAAGTATATCAAAGAGTTATATATCTATTTCTCAATTCAATCCACAATCAAATAAATAGGAAGTTGCGAGCCCGATTGAATATAAGAAATAACTTAGACGGTATCAAAAACCAATATCCAAGTGTCAATCAATTTAATCAACAACCAAAGGTTGGATTCACAATTGATTGAACTTACGCACAACCTATGAATTTTCAATTATATAAACAAATATAATGCGGAAAAGAAATAACACAGATACCAGAAGTTTTGTTAACGAGGAAACCGCAAATGCAGAAAAAACCCCGGGACCTAGTCCAGATTTGAACATCACACTGTATTAAGCCACTACAGACACTAGCCTACTCCAAATTAACTTTGTACTGGAATGTAGTTGAGCCCTAACCAATCTCACACTGATCAAGGTATAGTCGCGTTCCTTACGCCTCTAAAACCACGTCAGATTCTGCTCACTTGATTCTATTAGATGATCTCACCCACAACTAAGAGTTGCTACGGACCAAAGTCGAAGACTTGATAAACCAATCTGTCTCACACAGAAAAGTCTATTGAATAGATAAATCTGTCTCCCACAGATAAACCTATGAGTTTTGTTCCGTCTTTTGATAAATCAAGGTGAACAGGAACCAATTGATATACGAGAATTATATCCCCGAAGAAGAACCTAGAAATATCAATCACCTCACAATAATCTTAATTTTATGGTAGAGAAACAAGATATTTTGGAATCACAAACGATGAGACGAAGATGTTTGTGACTACTTTTTATGTTCCCTATCGGAGATTAAATCTCGAGCAAATCTTAGAGTAGATAGTACCCAATCACGATAGAAAACAACAAGATCAGAACATGCAACTACAGAAAAAAATAGTTGGATCTGGCTTCACAGTCCCAATGAAGTCTTTAAATCGTTAGCCTATAAGGTTTCATGAAAAACCTAAGGTTAAAGGAGAATCAACTCTAGTCGCAACTAGTATCACACATGAGGTGTGGAGATTAGGTTTCCCAGTTGCTAGAGTTCTCTTTTATATAGTCTTCAAATCAGGGTTTGCAATCAATGCTACCTTGGTAACAAAGCGTTCAATATTCACCGTTAGATGAAAATCTGATTAGACTCAAGCTAATATCTTTCAACTGTTACATCGAACTTAGCTTTTTATACACAAATGAAAAGTGACTTCATTTAGATATGAGTAACCGTACCTAAACGCGTACACCTTGTTGGCTCAACAATAGTTAACCAAAGTTAGCCGTATGAACACTTTCATATCAACCTCATTCATCTTAACCATAACTAGTTCAAATGACTCAAATGAAACTAGTTCTAGAGTTTTTCAATTGTTTATATTCTCATAGAAGTATACAAGACACAATTGAAGCAAAATCGATTTTGATTCACTCGAATCAAGTCATGAACATTATAGCCACGCTTTGCAAAAGATTTCATTCCTGCTTATATAAATGTATTACTTCATGAACAAATCGATTTTAGAACTTAACTTACTCAGGTATGCATACGGGTACGCATACCTAAGTACCCGGACTAAGTTTGGGTTCACCAGTATGCGAACAGGTACGCATACCTTCCAAACTCAGCAGAATTTCCCGGACCTGAACCTCACGCCAGTACACGTACCGGTATGTGTACAAGGTTCCCGGACTTTCGCTAAACCAACCAGTACGCATACGGGTATGCATACTATGGTTCCTGGACTTGGATTACATATATGCAAGTACACATACTATGCATATATCCAATTGTTCTAAACTCCATTTCAATCATAAAACATTCTCGGAAGACAACAATAGCTGTCTCACACAAACTATTAGCTTCAAAGCAATTTTCAAGTGATCGAATGATCAATACGAAACATTCTGAGTCTACATCAAATGACTGTCTCATACAAATCATGTAAGATGTTACAAGGTGATTTTAACATGATCATCTTTTGACTTTCGTCAAGAATATAAGATGAAATTGGTTAAAGCGAAAGCTTACCAACACATATTTCGAGAAATATGTAAGCGAGTTAAACTCAGCTCGAAACATCAAATGTGTATAATTGAAGTGTATATAGCTATACGACTTTTGTCTCAAATAGGAGATAGAGTAGATAGACTTTTGAGTGATAGATGAGTTCAAGTCTCCACATACCTTTTGTTGATGAAGTCCCACAAGCTCCCCTTAGTAGTTCTTCGTCTTCAATCGATGAACGTCGTGAAGTCTAATGCTCAACTACACTTTCTATCCTAATCCGAGACGTGGCTATAAGTAGACTAGAAATCGAGACTTATAGTTTTGGCAACTAAACTTGAAAAACAAGCTTGAGATAACAACGCTTGCGAGTTCGACCGAGCAGTGCTCTTACAGGATCAATAACTAATTGGTGCGCGCGCCTAACCCAAGTAACATATCTTTGACACAAATAGTTTGATGTCTATAGTTTTCATGTGGAGAAATTATCGATTTTGGAAATTGAAATTCACAATTATATGTTCAAAAAAAATGGAACGTTTTACGTGGAAGTAACTTCCTTACTCTGGCTATCAGTTTTTACATTGCAATCAAATCTTTGTAATGCTGCCAATGAATATAAAAATAGTGGAGAACATAGCCTCCCCATCCTGATACTTCGCAAAGTACAAAATTGAGAAGCAAAATCAAAATATTTTACAACGATTTTACGCTAAATCAAAATATCAATATTTGCATATATTTCCCCCTTTAGTTACGTTGTTACTGAATCACCCAATCAACGTGGTGCTCCTAGTTTTTGTCTCTCATAAACTTTTTTCCTATATTCTTAAAAGTCAATTCCTAAACTGACCTATCCCTTTCACATTTCAAATATTGCTTCTCTCATCCAGCATAAAATATATAGCATTACTGATTATGAAGTCATTCTACAACATAAAATCTTATTTAGAGGAGAGAAGTTCCTCTTGTTATCTTTGCGTACTCATGGTTTCTGGATTAGTGTTATGCCCCTTTTTAATTCATATCTCCAATGGATAATATGATCATTACAATATAATAAGATCGTAAAATTATTAGGATTATCTACTTTGATTTAATATAGAAGAAATATGTGTAACAGATGTTAGTGTTTCTTAATAATCATACAGAAACCTCGAGTGACTGAAATATATATCTGCAAGGACTGTGTTGGATGCGTGCTAAAGGTCAAGAAAGCGTTTAATGGCATTGATGGTAATTAGTTGTGGCATACACCATTTTTTGCTTTACTTTTCATTCTTTTTTTGTTTTATTTTGTTTTCCTAGGTGGACATAATTCAAAAGTCATTTCAAAATTGTGGAAAGACCTATATGACACATATTGATTTCCTAAACAAAAGGTAACAATAATTGGATGGGTTTATCTTGAAAAAATTATTAAGTTACTAAGAAGACCAAGAAAATGGTTACCATCTAGAGCTACACTAAATCCATCCGAGTGTTTCCAATCCCCTGTAGAACCAATAAATGGCCACAATTGGAAGATTCAATTTAACTGTCCTTTTAGAAAACAATGTTGGAACACTGCTTAATAAAATATACCACATAAATATGGAAAAAGATAATTCAATATCAAAAATAAAAAATTACGAAGCTTAAAACGCTCAAGCAAGCAAATTGAAAATTAAGTGAAAGAAAAAAACGCAGTGAAGTTTATCTACAATTATATTTTCTTCTCGACTAAGCAATAAGAGTAACTATGAAAAGGATATATGCAACACTTTGGAACACCGACCTATTTTAGATTGAACAAACTCAAGTCACCAATTAATATATATCCATATATTTTTTTTCTTGTTATATTCTCTTCTATATTGTAATCATATATTTTAATAGTAAAAACCAAGATTTATACGATCAGGTACTAAAGATAGCCAAGGTCGCTGATCCAACGGTCATGATTATTTTTTCTTGTATAATTTGTTATTATGCTTGAAATATTGATATTTTCCATTGTCAATCGTGTTAAAGCAAACGATTACATCTTTCACAATACAATGTCATCCATGTTGTAAAAACACGGAACTAATATCGTCTACTACTACTCACCGATATCCACCACCATAAAAACCACCAACCTCCAATATTTCTTCCACCAACACTAATGTTACCACCTACACCACTACCACACCTACTTATTCCACTATCACAATAATGTTTATTGATATAATTTTTATTAAATATAATAATTATTAGAGTCATGTCTTGTTTTTGTTAAAAAAAAATTATATATATATATTATTATTTATTAATGGAATATGTATTTAGTAGATTAATTAAGAGAAATGAAAAATTAGTAAAATGTGCTTGTTTTGTTTGTTAGCCAAACTGTACTTTGTATTCTAAATTAATTTGGAAAAAAGAGGCCTAATATGGTGAGTACTCGACTTCCGAATTGAAATTCCAAACACCAAAAGTTAAATTTTCCTTTTGAGTTTGTAAATTTTAAACCAATCATCATACGTTGCCAAGTGTCATTTCCAAAACTCTCGTTTCACAAAAACCACAAAAAGCTTATTTCGGCCAATAAGAAACGAGGATTTCCTCACCGTTCAACGTGGGAGCTTTATTTATCAAGGCCTTTGAGACTCTAGATATTCAAGCATACAAGACCAATGGCTGCCAGTTATTAAGTCTTTAGATATTCAAGTATACAAGACTAATGGCTGCCAGTTATTTGTATCTTCCTAAAGGAAGGTTTTACGATAAATCGTTTGAGCGGTATCTTTGAGATAAACCCGGAAAAATGGAAAAACTTTCATTGGATTAAATTCCTTCCGGTTTTCCACCGTAACAATGACAATCATGTGGATAAATTTTGGATTTCCCCATCAAACAATAAAAGTTATCAGCTGTAGACACTTGAAAAGCTATGGTTTTACGCAATCACACCATATCTTAAGTAACTCCATGAAACTGGAACATGAAGATCACACTTATAAGATTCTGTTTCATGGACCTAAAATTTGAGAATTTGTTTAGGATGGCTTCCTAATTTTCCCAGTGCTTTATCCAATGCCACAGGGAACTTGTCGAAAGGAACTAGCTCCATTCTGCATTAAAAACAAAGACAAATATGCAATTAACAAAATGACATAGGAAAGAATCCATGAGAATGCCACGATTGTGGCTGTTGGATTTGTACAAGAAAACAAGTAAAGATCTTTTTTGTTTCTTAAGAAAACATACTCATATTTTAACTTCCCGTCACGCATTAGACTCAAAAGGTAATCTATCATAACTCTGCAGTCTACGGCTCTATCCGTGTTCATCAATTTTTGCAACCAGAAACCCCGTAAAGTAAGATCCTGCAGACAGTGTACAATAAAAAACATTGAGTCAAGAACTAGCTAAAGAGCAACGGTGTTGTTCATAACACATATGGACACAGTTGGAGCATTTTCAGAGAAATATATTTTGATGCATATAATTTGCCATAGAATTTTAGTTGGCATCAAGCTTCTAGAACAAGAAGCATGATAGAACTATACAACAAAACGGAAAGTAGAGATAAATAAACACTGTGGGCCTTATCGATTCACAATAGAAAACATCGAGCATGCAAACACGCGCAAGTGTAACATATACATCGACGATATTCAGGTCAACAGGGTGCTACCTTAAATATGAAAGCTGAAGTAGATACTGTAACAGGCTTTTTAGACATACCACCATAAGTTACCATAGTCCCACCCTGCCTGCAAAAATTAGGCTCTCATCAGGTCAGTTTAGTTGGAATTGTTAATCATGCTGCTGATGCTGAAAGAAACTCAAGTTGGGGACAGCATCAATTACTCAAATAACTACTGTGACGTCATCAGCTACCTCATTTGAAAACAAACATTTTATTCTCTTAAATTAATGTAAGCATGATTCACCTCAAAAATTTGAGGACTGAAGAAGAGGAATTACCACCGACGCAGTTAAATCCCAATGCAGGCTCCGGTAAGGCACCCTACACATAGCCCAGAGACTTAAGATTAGAAATAATCACCATGTACTACTTACTTATCAGAATCTATGCGTGCAATCAACTAAAAATAGAAGATGAAGTAAAACAATTTTTGAAAAACTGGGAGCAAAAGACCCTATAAATCCTTAAGAAACCAGAAAATGACAGTACCAGGAAACCCTTGACGTTTTTTACTTCCAACTGGCTCTCCGTGTACACTTCATCTGCGCCAAGTTTCTTAAGCCTTTCTTTCACATCCTCTGCCCCAGCTCTGCAAAAGCAAGGAGATGGTTATGGTAATTTTGGAAGTCTGATGACAATGTAAAAAAGACCTTCATTTTATCCATAAGAAAGGCACTCGAGTCAGAAAGTAATTATTCAGATCAAGTTATCCTAACAATACAACCACAGCATCCACTCCTGGTTATGGATAATGCAGTTTCTCATCTTTCTATTTCTATCAACAAATTAGGGCGTAGACGTTTGTCAGGTTTCAACTTCACATCATGGATGAATACTATCCTACTATAGAGGCATATATCTACAAATGGAGCCTCCTTGTAGTTCCAAAGAAGAAAAAGATGGAGCCTCCTATCCTTAAACTCAATACTTAATAACCATCTCAAAATAAAGATAGCACACTGGAGTTGGGACCTTCTGACACAAGTACACAATTAGTTTTATCTGTTTTAGGTAAAGATGCTCGCATGTCTATGATGCTAAACAAACAACAGAAAATAAAACCACTTTAACAATTTGCACCTGTCTCTAATAATATTAATGCTGTGAACACCTCGAAGTTTTGCAAGCTGGATAACACACTGGCCGACGATGCTTGTTGAGCCATTTTGCACAATAGCATCCCCTAAATGAAAGTCATCAGATGTAACAAGTAAATTTTAGTATGTGGAATTCAAGCTAAATTGGTCAAAGAAATATGATGTTTGGCAACTACCTGGATTAAGCGTAACAAAGTCATCCAACATAAGTAATGCCGTCAAAGGATTCACAGTGACGGTCGAAGCAAATTCTAACGATACGTCTTTATCAAGTTTGTGCCACAGGCTCTCCTCTTTCACAACATAAGTCTGCCAAGCTCCTAAATTGATATAAGAAACGAATTAACAATAGGAAAGGGACGGCATCGCAAATTTAATTATAGTAAAAATCATACCAGATGAAGGAGGAGATGGTATGACCAAATCACCAAGAGACAACCCCTTTACAGCAGACCCTAAATCATGTACTTGCCCAACACCCTCATACCCTCCAACTGCAGGAAGTGGAGGTCTAACTGGGTATACACCTTGAATTCTATTGATATCAGATGGATTAATTGGAGAAGCAAGCATTTTAACACATACATCATTTTCTTTAATTTCAACTGGAGGTAAATCAATCACTCTGCAAATAAACTTGACAAATTATACTCAAACTCGAAGAATAAAGAAAACCCATACTTAAATTCACAACAAAAGTGAGAAATTTGAACAAAATCGCAAAGAAGAAGAAGTTGAATAAAACCTGGTAACTTTATCAGGTGATCCATGTTGTTCATACACAACACCTTTTGATGGCGGAGATAATTTTGAAGAGTAAGCTCTAATACTACTGACCATCCGATTACTCCGTACACTGTTGAAATAGCATGATGTTCTTCCATGGAGATGTTTTAACACCAGAATTCTAGCAGACGCCGCCATAGGAGCAACTCACAGACACGTACTTTTATATTAAATTAATCAATCGATCAATCGCGTATGACACCAGGTTTTATTTTAAGATTTTGAGAAAATGAATGATGCTGTGTTTCTAATTCCATCTTATTAAATTACTATCAAATTATAAGCCGTCAGATGAAGATAAAAAGACAAACTTAGATAGATAAAGATAAGGTGGTATTTGTATCCTAATCATTCTTGTTCCCACACAATTCACTCACTCACTCACTCATATTTCTTTTTCTTCTGCTGAATCAAAATCATCACCATGGAGTCTTCACTCTGCACATTACAATCAAGTCTGTCATCAAGTTTCAAAAGCTCATTCGTAATACCCAAAACCCATTCCTCAATTCAACACAACAAACAAAGAAAGTCTCTGTCTATTAATGCAGCAATAAGTAGAACAAAGAAAGAAGAAACGGTAGAAACAGTGAAACAACAACTGGAGAACTGCCACCTTCTCGCTGGTATCAAATACAAAGGATTAACAGTAAAACAATTTCAGGATTTAAGAAAATCATTACCAGATAATGTTAACCTAATTGTTGCTAAAAACACACTAGTTGGTAAAGCTATTGAAGGTACTCCATGGGAAGCATTGAAACCATGTATGAAAGGTATGAATGCTTGGATGTTTGTTCACACTGAAGAAATACCTGGTGCTATTAAACCTTACAGGAATTTCCAGAAAGAGAAGAAACTTGAAGATAATGATTTTACTGGTGCTGTTTTTGAGGGCAAATTTTATGGTCCTGATGAGTTTAAGTCGTTAGAGACAATGCCTACAAGAGCTGAGATCTATGCTAAGTTGTTGGGATCACTTCAGAGTCCTGCTTCAGCTTTGGTTGGTACACTTCAAGCTCCAGCTAGGGATTTGGTTATGGTTTTGAAAGCTCATGTCAAGAAATTGGAGGAGGAAAATGGTGGTGCCCAATAGTGGGGTTTTAGCTTATGGTGGTGCCATGTAAGTTTGTTTATTTTGTTTTCTTCATTTTCTGTTTTATTATCATGCTTATCTTTTGTTTGCGATATTGTCAAAGTAAATTATTTATTGCCTTGAACCGTTTTGTTGTAATTTGATTCGTAATATCGTTCACGGTATGATATTTTGAGCTTACAGAAATTTTTAGTGCATTGAGTTTATTTCTTCATAATGATATCTGTAGTCCATATGTTCTTAATCTGAGAATGATAATGTATGTAAATTTCGGGGTTAAGTTTAACGAGTTCGGAGAATGAATGTGAATGAAACGTATACAAGGTAATTTGTGGGTAGGAAGGACACACCTGTTCAATTTTCAGTCTGATGATGTTCTTTGCAAGCTCTGTGATATATCGGGATGATTTGGGTCTTGTATCGTTAAACTAGTTGATAATGAATTGCCTAGTGTTGCAAAGTCAGTGTTTTTTTTTTATATCTTTTGGTATTTCCGGTAGCTAGATAAGAATGTAGTCGACTATGAGCGTTAGGTAAACGTAGGTTTGTTAAAGGTCGAACTAACTTTAGTTCAAACTGAATATGTTTTCTTCTATTGAATGCGTAATTTTGAAGTTAATTCTGAAGGGTGCAAAGAATGAATGTGTTCGAGTCTCAAGACGTATACAAGATCAATTGTGGGTTTGACTCATAATCATGTTTTACATCTGATAGTGGTTTTTAACAGCTCTGAGACAGATTGGGAAGTTCTGAATCTTGAATCATTAAACTTGTCTAAGAATTGTTGCTAGTGTTGTCAAGTCGATGTCATTCTACATTTTTGGAACAATGATTTTAGTTTCAGTTAGCTAGATCAGAATGTTGTTGGAAATGAGAACATTAGATAAAACTTAAGAGTAGCTGCACCAAAATTCACGTTTTAGGACTTTGAAACTTTCCTGTCTGTGCTGCTGTCTTAGTGCTAACGAATATTGTTATATGATCTTCTGTTGATTAAGAGAAACCTACAATGCACATGGTCTTAGAACAGAACAGCCTCAACCAGTTACTGATATAGTGAGGGGTGATCCGTAGATACCCAATTGGAGTGCACAATGAGGTGGTGGTAGAGGAATGAAGTTTTCTGAACGCTTCTGTCATGTTGGTATTTTAATATACTGGTTATCATTGATGGGTAATTCTCAGTTGTTTTCTTTTCCTGATATCTTTTCTTGGGTTTAAGATCTTTTCTATTCATTGTTTCATCTTGTTGATGGTTCTAAGTGTGGGTAGCTATTCTTTGGATTTGTAGTATGATACTTGATATCATCCATCACAGATTCACAAAAGATCGAGTCTATGCAACTGTTTCTATCGGAAGTCTCTGAAAACGTACTGTGGACTGCTTTTTTATAGTAATCTCGATGAAAATTAGCCCAAAATTTGTCTCAGAATCTAGGAACCGAGATGGGCCGTGTAATCTAAAATTTGTTATCAGCCCCTGAGTGAATGCAGTTTTGGGGCGGCCTGTTTCCTGAGGCTACATACATATAGGACAAGGACAAAAAAAAATTAACCAAATTTTCTAAAGTCCAAATCGGCTAGATTTTGATTACACAGTATTCTTTTATAATTTTCTTCCTTTTTTTTTCCAGGTTTTTCGATTTTTCCAGGTTTTTTGATCCATTATTTGTGTAAGTTATAACAAGTTTCCAGTTAGATTCATGTATTATTATCTCATCAACTTTTTTTTATTTCATCATTTTCTTTTTGACTTTCTTATTTACTATGAAAAATGTTGATGTTGGATTACAATCAAGCATAACATGGAACCGCAAGGAATCAACCTTCCAAGAGCAAGTCCATTGGGACTATGTAAATAAAGTTGTTTGTGCAGTAGGTGGATGGGAAAACTGAGTTTTGTGCAGTAGGAAGATTGTATATCGAGTCAGAATAACCCGAGCGTACCATACAAGGCTGGTCGGTTCAACCTGGGACAAGGCTCGGCACAATATGAGCCGACACTCGTCCCAAGTTGAACCGATCGACCTTGTATGGTTCGACAGCGGCTATTATTCCACTCGCCCCAACGGTTATGTTTAGTACTACACATATGTAAACGCACTCAATCCACTGATTATAAACACGCTCAAATACATTTCATTCTCTCTTGTTTTCATTAGTTCCATTCATTATGGATCCTGATATGGAGAATGAAGAAACTCAATTGTTGACGGAAACATTTTTTCATCAACAAGAGGCGATTATGCAACAGCTGGATCAAATGAATGCAAATTTAGATGATGAGAGATCCAGAACTAACACAATGCGACACTTATACATTGGGCAAGTTCCACGAGATCCAGAACCAGGAGTTGTATTGAGAAGAAGATATAGTTGAGATTTTGAGAGGAAGGTCACCAACAAATGATACGTGATTATTTTCTTAATAGAAATGTCTCATCTGATGAGGGTTTTCAACGTCGCTACCGAATGCCACAACACTTGATCATGCGGGTTATTTGAGAGCTTTGTCGGGTAAACCCTAAATTTAACTATCAATTTGATGTACGAAACATACGAGGACATAGTCCTGGACAAAAGGTCACCGCAACCCTTCAGATTCTAGGTTACGGGGTTCATGCGGATGCTTAAGATGAGTACATTCGTATAGCCAAAACAACTGCATTTGATAATATCGAAACGTTATGCAAAACTGTACTCAACCATTTTGGTCCACGTTTTTTACGGCAACCAACACAAAATGATGTCAATCGACTACTAGATCATAATGGGGAGAAAGGTTTTCCTGGAATGTTAGGTAGCCTCGATTACATGCATTGGGTGTGGCATAGTTGTCTGTATGCTTGGCAAGGTCAGTATAAGGGCAACTATACAAAACCAACCATGGTTTTGGAAGCAGCAGCTTCTTATGATTGTCGGATATGGCATGCTTTTTTTGGACTTCCGGGTTGCAACAATGACATCAATATCTTGCACAGATCACCGTTGTTCGAAGATTTAAAGTATGGAAATGCTCCAGTTGCCAATTTCACCATCAACGACAATCACTATAACATGGGGTATTTTCTGGCGGACAAAATTTATCCGGCGTGGTCAACTTTAGTTCAAGCTTACGATAAGATACCTATTGAAAAAGTGGGGGTACAACAACCACACCCAACAATTCGATTAGCAATATGTTTGGACAAACTCTAATATACTTTCTAGAGAATCAACTAGACAGTCAGACTCAATCTAGATAAAAGTATATCAAAGAGTTTATATCTCAATCTCTCGATTTGATCTTTACTCAAGCAAATAGAAATCTGCGAGTCTTTATCAAAAAGAAATAACTTGGATGGTACCAAAGACCAATATCCAAGTGTCAATCAATTTAAATCAACAACCAAAAGGTCGGATATTTATAATTGATTGAACAATGCACAACCTGTGATATTTCAATTATAGAAACAAATATAATGCAGAATAGAAATAATACAGACACCAGAATTTTGTTAACGAGGAAACCGCAAATGCAGAAAAACCCCGGGACCTAGTCCAGATTGAACACACACTGTATTAAGCCGCTACAGACACTAGCCTACTCCAAATTAACTTCGGTCTGGACTGTAGTTGAACCCCAATCAATCTCACATTGATCCAAGGTACAGTTATGCTCCTACGCCTCTGATCCCAGCAGGATGCTACGTACTTGATTCCATTAGCTGATCTCACCCACAACTAAGAGTTGCTACAACCCAAAGTCGAAGACTTTAATAAACAAATTTGTATCACACAGAAAAGTCAACGGTAATAGATAAATCCGTCTCCCACGAATATACCTACGAGTTTTGTTCCGTATTTTGATAAATCAAGGTGAACAGGAACCAATCAATAAACCGGTCTTATATTCCCGAAGAACAGCCTAGTATTATTGATCACCTCACAATAATCTTAATCGACGCAGCGAAAAAAGATATTGTGGAATCACAAACGATGAGACGAAGTGTTTGTGATTACTTTTCTATCTTTCCTATCGGAGATATAAAATCTCGAGCCAATTATTACAATCGTACTCGTAACGATAGAAGATGCAAGATCAGATCACACAACTACAAGAAAAGTAGTATCGGTCTGGCTTCACAATACCAATGAAGTCTTTAAGTCGTTAACCTGGTTTAGAAGAAGAAACCAAAGTTTAAAGGAGAATCGACTCTAGCTATGCAACTAGTATCACACGTAAGGTGTGGGGATTAGGTTTCCCAGTTGCTAGAGTTCTCCCTTATATAGTTTTCAAATCAGGGTTTGCAATCAATGTTAGCTTGGTAACAAAACATTCAATATTCACCGTTAGATGAAAACCTGATTTGATTCAAGCTAATATTTCTCAATTGTTGGATCGAAAACTTAGCTTGTTACACATAAATGAAATGTCCAATTTTGGGTTTACGAACCGTTCCCAAACATTAACATTTGTTGGTTCAACAATAGTTAACCAAATGATTAGCCATATGATCACCATAACTAGTTCAAATGACTCAAATGAACTAGTTAGAGAGTTGTTCAATTGCTTAGATCTTATGTGACTACACAAGACACAATCGAAGCAAAAACGGTTTGATTCACTCGAATAGGTTCATGAACTTTATAGCCATGGTTTGAAAAAGCATCCCTTAGTTTAAATAAACATGAGTTCAAGAATAACCGGTTTTAGATATGACCTGCTCAAGTTCGCGGACTGGGTTCGCAGACTTAAGCTCATGGAAGGAGTTCACAAACTCCAGCGGAAATTCTCGGGTCGAGAACTTCCGCTTGTTCGCGGACTTGGCTCACGCCACTTCCATTTCTCTTGATCAACAAAGTTCACAAACTTTGGTTCAAGGAATAAGGACTTATACATATATGCGTGTCCACAACAATGTTTATATCCTACCAATGGTTATGTAATCTAAACTCTCATTTCAATCATTGAAACATTCTCAGAGGACGGATATGGCCATTATTCACAGACCATTTTTCGTCAGAGAATTTTCAAAGTTATTGAAACATAACATGACTTTCTTCACTAGGGAAAGATGAATTCGGCTAAAGAGAAAGCTTACCAACACATATTTCGAGAAATAGATAAGCGAGATAAACTCGGCTCGAAATAGCAAATGTGCATAATGAAAGTCTATATATCAAAACGACTTTTGTCTCAAGAGTAGGAGATAGAATAGATAGACTTTTGAGTGACAGATAAGTTCAAGTCTCCACATATTTTTTAGTCGATGAAGATCCACCAGTTCCTTGAGTAGCCCTTCGTCTTGTATGATGATTGCCATGGAGTTCTTTAGCTCAACTACACTTTCTATCCTAGTCCGAGACCTTTAGCTATGTAGGCTAGAAATCAAGACTTATAGTTTTGATCACTAACATTGACAAACATGCTTGAGATAGCAACGCATGCGAGTTCGACCGAGCAATGCTCTAAAAATCTCCCCCTTTGTCAATTTTAGTGGAAAAACTATTAATACATATGGAATACAAAAATAAATAAATTAACTTTTGCATCTCCTATTCCACATGCCTAATCTTCAATATTACTCGAAATCTTCGTCACTTCCAAGTACTCCAATGATCCCAAAGGTTGTAAGTTGAGCATCATCGTTGTTGAAAATCTGTAGCTATAACAATAAGAAAATGATAGTTCTCAATCATTGTTATACAGTGTCATGATAAAATTACACAACGTCAAAGTTCAATTGTATCACAACTTCAACAACAATACCATGGTGATATGTATCACTCCCCCTTAGTCAATACTCCATCTCACATGGAAACCACTTCCCCTTACATAATGATCCGAAAACCATATGTATTTGTAGTGTGAACTGATGTATTTTCAAAAGTTGTTGTGAATAGTGGTAAGAACTGGGGTTCTTTTCGAACTTGTGAAGGATATAAATTTTTTTTAGATTTAAATAAATTTTATGAGTGAATCAAAATAGCAAAGTGATTGGAATATTCTTGGAGAAACTGGGGCTAAGGATTCCACTTTTTCTACCAATTTAAAATGATATTTCTAATATTATTATGCAAATTTTTCCTTTTAAATAGTTTTAATTATTGCAAAAATGGATTTTATAAAAGAATAAATGTAAGTTAAAAGCATGGAATATCAAAAACTCTAAGTCAAGCATATACCATCAATTAAAATGACAACTATTTAATAAAAATCCTTGGAAAAACTCTTTGTTCAAGGCAAATAATTAAATATAATAAATTGCATAAATAATTAAAATAGAAATTACCCCTTTTTCATTGGCTGAATAGTTTCCTCCGTTTCCCCAGAGGATCGGTTTAGCTCATCATTGTGTAAACTTGCTCAAAATTGATATTCATTGCTCAAAAGATGTTTACAAGGATGAATTGGAGAAAAATGATAAAATCGGGTGTTTGCAACGTTTATAACTGTTGCAAACACCGTTACAAAGAACGGTATCCCTAAAGTGCAGTAGTATTTAGAATACTACGACCCACAGTCGTTGTCACTGTTGATAACGGACTGTCTTGGTCAGTGTGTTCTTCGCGTTCTTCCCTTCCAGCAGCAACAAAAACTTTCTTCTCTGAAAGTTTTTCTATCGATTCCCTTGAACTCTGTGTTGCTCTATTCTATCCCCTCTCACTTGCCAACCTTTCTAGTAGACCCAAGGAGCATATTTATACTCAAAAACACGCTAAAATCCATCGTTATAACTCCAAATAATCCTTCATTACTCGGGCAGTGAAGAGAATATTTCCTTACCATTTTTGGAATTTCACACGTAAACTTCATTGTAGCACGCTCCGATTCAGCTTATACACGCCTCAGAATTCGTCTAACGCTAGCAGAACTTCTCCATGCACAACAGAAACATATTTTTGCTCGTGTTACAGTCCACATACTCTGTTTTGGGCTTGTGAATCACACCGAGAATTCCATCCAAATTTAATCGATCTTGTCACTCATACTGTGTTTATTAACCTATATCACATCTCTCTACCAAATTTCAGCCATTAAATCGACCCATGACCCCTTCATTTTCTCAATTGAAATTCTTCCAGAACTGTTTAAGTATTTCCCGCCAAAATTCAGAATTTGAATTCTTAAAGATGACTGCCCCCTAACCGTCTGTGGAGTGTAACTAGCAGGTGTCCAACTCATGTGCCCCTTATAAATTGAGGTGCCCCTTATCCAAAACAAAGAGTCCGAATAACAAATGTCCTCCGGGATGCTCCGCATAATTTTTCGAGCCCATTTTTCCAAAATTATTTATTTCCAAAAAAATACCTACAAACACATAAAACACCATAATAAGGACGAAAACGAGTACTATCAATAGAGATATTGAGGACAATTCAGACACAAAAATGTGTCTACCAAATACCCCCAAACTTATTATTTGCTAGTCATCGACCAAATTTATTCTAGAAAGGAAAATCATTTGAACCCCTAGGTGGCCCTAGTGGCGGAGTGTTGTCTCCGGAGGGTTTACCAGAGGTGCACCCAGAAAACCTTTACTCCAGACCCTAGCTAATTATGCAGAACCTTGGAAGGCACTAAAGAATCTCCTTGGTTGGCATACTTATTGACTACAGGAGGAAGTACCCTGACGCGAAATTCCAATTGTTGTACACGAGTTTGCACTCAAGCATACTAAAATTCATATAAAGTGACAAAGCTCTACTAAGATAGTTTCACAATGGACATCATACTCGGAGTCAAACTAATCACATGAAAAGATCAAGAAGATGGAAAAAGAAAAATGTAGATGGTTGAAAAGTGAACGGTGTTTCCCATATCTGTCTGAAGGCCTCTGCCAAGATGAACCTAACCTAAATGACTGAGATACCGGTCTGACTAATATCAACACGACTGGCAAATACAAGGGGACCAGTGGTCGATAATCCTAACTCTAGGTCAACGTAACTGGCATATACAAGGGTACCAGTGGTCGACTTTATTGAACACACATTTATTTAAGAACTAACAACATGATTAGATCTTGTGGATCCAAGTGCATGCTTCTTATCAGCAGATTACATGGTAATTCCCGTGGATCCTGCATTCCACGCTTGTTTAGGCGACGGAGACAGGGAGAACACACACATATTGCTATCCAAGTGTTAGTATTTATTCCGATTGGTCTATTGGACTGGTCTAAAATAATAATAATAATAATTTTTTTTTTTTTTTGTAAAAGGTACTCAGTCACTCTATTTCACCCTAGCAATGGTAACAACTTGAATCGTGTGCCCCACCGAATCACTTAGAGAAACATAGTTTAAAAATAAAAATAGAAACAGAAATGAAAAGGACTCAACAAGATATGGCGAAACTATCATGTTATTTCTAACACCTGAGCTCTGTGCTTTTATGAATAGACTCTTTAGATGTTTCCATCTAGTCAGATTGGTCCCTCAACTCCTAAAACCAAAATTCTTCCATCCACTTAGATTGGTTAGTGCCATCCTAAATAAGCATAAATTTCTAGGCTCTGGAGTTTATTTATTATGCAACTAAAAGTTTCTCTCATACCCCCAAACTTAAACCTAACATTGTCCTCAATGTTCTAAAGATAAAATTAAAAACATGAACAAGGAGAAACTGTTACCAATGAAGCAAAAGAGATAAGAAAAGATATTACCGTGTCGCAAGAATATTGGGTTACCTCCCAAGAAGTGCTAAGTTTAAAGTCTTCAACCAGACATCAGAAGGAATTAGTCACCTCATAGAATCATATAGAAGTAGTCGGAATAACTGTGGGTCATCTGGATCAAAAAGTATTACTCACAAGAAGAGGAAACTGCAACAGACCAAAAATATGCCGAACATACCCTTGTTTAAGACAACTACATCTAGTTGTGGCTCAGGTTCAGGTTCTATAACTGGGTCTAGATAACAGGTTTTCATCGGTTGGATTTCCTCAAAGCTAAGATCCGGTTCAGGTATTAGAGTTTGGAAAAACTCAACTAAGAACTTATAAGCACATAACAACAACCTGAATAACTGGGGATCCTCTAAGTCAATCAGATTTGACTCACACAGCTGACCACAATGAAAGAGGTGGCCTTCCTTAAGAAAATGTATCGACCCTAATATCCTAAAGTGATTAGGTTTAGTCTCAAAACTTAATAACCGACACATCTTAAAATCAAAAGTTCCCACAATAGGTAGAAAAGTTTTTGGTGGGAAAACAAAATCGATCTTGGAATCATAGCCTGGGTAAACCACATCAACCAGAGGATGGGTTTCTAACGACTGAATTTCCTTATGGACACTATTAGATTCAGGAAAAGGTGTATGAAGATAATCTTTTAGAATAGTCGAGGCATTGATGTCAAGTCCCAAGTGAGGGACTTTTTTAAGAGTTAAAGCACACGGAGAATGATAATCACCCCCAAACTTAGAGTTTTCGGCGTCTTTAGATAGACTGGTCACAATCTCCCTAATTTCTAGGTCATCATATTCCTGAAAATGGGCAATTGATTTTTCTAAGTCAGGTTCATCCTCACTAATCTCTACGAGTTCATCTAAGACTACTGTTTCCAAATCGTTCGACTCGAAAACAGAATTCTCAAGATAAATCGGTTCCTCTAAACCATCATCATATAAAGGATTATAAGAGAAAGTTTCTAATAAAAGCTCATTAACTAAGGTGTTAATCAAAGTTACTTCCTCCGATCCATTAATAAGTTCATCAAGTAATGGATTGTCCAATACTCTGTAGGCTAAAGGATCATGAACTACATCGTCTAAAACGGTGGTATCTCTAGTCAGATCCACATCCTTTTGAATAGGTGAATAATCATTAAAATTATTGCGATCTGAACCAGAAATAATATTATCATTATGAAGCTCAAATGGAGTAACTAGTTCCGGATCACTATGCCTACAAATGTATGATTCTTCATCAATATTATCTTCATCATAATCACCATGAACCTCATCTAAAGTAGTGTCTTTTATTTTAACCTCGTCCTCTAGATTGGGAAAATATTCACTATTGATATCAAGGGTAGAATTGGAAACACTATTTTGGAAATTTAGATTATTTCGAGCAGCATTAGCTAACTGTTCATTTTCTGCCTCTAAACGTGCTTGAATTTCACTGAGCGTAACACTTATACGTTCACAAGTCTCATTGAATATCTTAGACCGTTGTGTACTCTCTTCTCTTGAACTAACTGCACGTTCATACTCCCTTCGAACTTGTTGGTAGGTTTCTTCTAGAGATTGAACAGGTTTAGAAATGTCATAATCAGGACTAGTTTTAAAGTAATTTTCCAAAAACGCATGACTAGTACTATAATATTCCTGATTTTCTTGTTCGTAAGACCAATTCGTGTATGGATAGTAATTGGGCTCACCATGGTATGAACCATAACCTTGAAAAGGTTGGCGTTCCCAACTACTATTCCCACCATGGTCATAAAAATGATGATGTACATATCCAAATTCAGATCGATACTCATTGTATTGGCTTCTGTCATACCAGTTCGACATTCTTAATTACAAGGGAATTCTATACAATCACAAACAAGGATGACTCGATCAAATCAAACCTACTGATTTCTAGCAAACAAAAAGCATGATGACTCCACTTATATTGTTTCTAGACCAGCTTCTAATCCTTCGAAAGGGAATTCGTTACAATTTAAGCAAACCCCTCTGGAATCAATCTAAGTCAAAGTAAGTTGAATTGAGGCGAGGGAAGCTCAGTGGAGCTTTGATACCCAAGGCCTCACCGCTGTACAAGGCGGCGCAGTCACGCATTCAACTCACAGAAACCGTCATGAACTTCGAAGTGTGCTAAAAGAATAACCAATATCCTTCGAAAACTTTTCCTAACAAGCTCGATACCCTATAGGTCTCTTTCTAATCAGATTTTAAAGCTTGGGTTCGCGTTAGGTTTTGTTCTCCTAAAGCGGGCAAGAAGGGAGCGGTGATGAAATCCGAACCCTTATCTTGTTTAGGCCAGGACTTGCCCTTTACTAGGAAAATAAAGACAGTCCGGTTCATCCTCAAACAATTAGCACCTTAAGGAGTACAGTAACTCGCTTGCAGGGGATTCGCGAGTGTTCCGATTGGACTTACCTCCCGTACCAGACGGGGGATGAACCATTGTTGTCGACTCGGTCCACGACTCCTATGCCGTGTGCGAACCCGAGGGGCCGAGGTGATATTGTAATCACCGTCCTTCTCTGCACACAATTTAATATATATATATATTTTTTAATTTGACCCTTCAGTAGGGTTTTTTTAAAAATAAAGTCCAAGTCCAATTTAAAGTTCAAAAAGAAAAAAATTAAAATAAAATTACAGTTTTCCTCACACACTCTAAAAAAAAATTAAAAACTAAATCCTAAAATTGTCCTCTTTTCTTCTCTTTTCGCTTTAAGCTTTTTCCTCTCCAAGTCCTTAGTTTTCACTTCGAACCTGCAAAATAAAGATAAAAAGAAACGTAAAAAGGAACAAACAATTTAAAAAAAATAAAAATAAAAAATAATAATAAACCTAAAAAAAAAATTCTACCTAAGCACAGGTCCGTGTCGGCGGCGCCAAAAATTTGATGTATTTTCAAAAGTTGTTGTGAATAGTGGTAAGAACTGGGGTTCTTTTCGAACTTGTGAAGGAGATAAAAAAAATTTAGATTTAAATAAATTTTATAAGTGAAGCAAAATATCAAAGTGATTGGAATATTTTTGGAGAAACTGGGGCTAAGGATTCCACTTTTTCTACCAATTTAAAATGATATTTCTAATATTATTATGCAAATTTTTCCTTTTAAATAGTTTTGATTATTGCAAAAATGGATTTTATAAAAGAATAAATGTAAGTTAAAAGCATGGAATATCAAAAACTCTAAGTCAAGCATATACCATCAATTAAAATGACAACTATTTAATAAAAATCCTTGAAAAACTCTTTGTTCAAGGCAAATAATTAAATATAATAAATTGCATAAATAATTAAAATAGAAATTACCCCTTTTTCATTGGCCGAATAGTTTCCTCCGTTGCCCCAGAGGATGGGTTTAGCTCATCATTGTGTAAACTTGCTCAAAATTGATATTCATTGCTCAAAAGATGTTTACAATGATGAAATGGAGAAAAATGATAAAATCGGGTGTTTGCAACGTTTATAACTGTTGCAAACACCGTTACAAAGAACGATATCCCTAAAGTGCAGTAGTATTTAGAATACTACGACCCACAGTCGTTGTCACTGTTGATAACCGACTGTGTTGGTCAGTGTGTTCTTCGCGTTCTTCCCTTCCAGCAGTAGCAGAAACTTTCTTCTCTGGAATTTTTTCTATCGATTCCCTTGAACTCTGTGTTTCTCTATTCTATCCCCTCTCACTTTCCAACCTTTCTAGTAGACCCAAGGAGCATATTTATACTCAAAAACACGCTGAAATCCATCGCTATAACTCCAAATAATCCTTCATTACTCGGGCTGTGAAGAGAATATTTTCTTACCATTTTTGGAATTTCACACGTAAACTTCATTGTAGCACGCTCCAATTCAGCTTATACATGCCTCAGAATTCGTCTAACGCTAGCAGAACTTCTCCATGCACAGCAGAAACATATTTTTGCTCGTGTTACAGTCCACGTACTCTGTTTTGGGCTTGTGAATCACACCGAGAATTCCATCCAAATTTAATCGATCCTGTCACTCATATTGTGTTTATTAACCTATATCACATCTCTCTACCAAATTTCAGCCATTGAATCGACCCATGACCCCTTCATTTTCTCAATTGAAATTCTTCCAGAACTGTTTAAGTATTTCCCGCCAAAATTCAGAATTTGAATTCTTGAAGATGACTGCCCCCTAACCGTCTGTGGAGTGTAACTAGCAGGTGTCCAACTCAGGTGCCCCTTATAAATTGAGGTGCCCCTTATCCAAAACAGAGAGTCCGAATAACAAATGTCCTCCGGGATGCTCCGCATAATTTTTCGAGCCGATTTTTCCAAAATTATTTATTTCCAAAAAAATACCTACAAACACATAAAACACCATAATAAGGACGAAAACGAGTACTATCAATAGAGATATTGAGGACAATTCAGACACAAAAATGTGTCTACCATGAACTACATATTAATTCTCCCCCTTTTTGTCAATAAAATTGGCAAAGGTACAAGAACGGGATCCTAATGAAATTTCCGAAAGAGACATTTCTTGACCA
Organism: Papaver somniferum; assembly: GCF_003573695.1. Lineage (NCBI taxonomy): Eukaryota > Viridiplantae > Streptophyta > Magnoliopsida > Ranunculales > Papaveraceae > Papaver > Papaver somniferum. The sequence goes on along the minus strand of NC_039366.1, from coordinate 155,238,304 downwards.
AAAGAAAGCAAAAATATCAAATTGTTCTTTAGATGCAATCATAAAGCCGAAACTAATGCATTCATTAAGGAGTTTATAAAGATACAAGATAACCCCTATAATATTCCACAACCGCACTCCCCACAAAGATATGGCAATTAAGCGCAAGTTCAAAAGAACTCTCCCCCATTAAATGTCATTCCCGAAAGAACAACAAGAGCGACCTTAATTTCGAAAGAAAAGAAGGATTTCTTTGGACATAACAAATCACATACAAGCATGAATTTGAATCCAAAAATTTCAATTAAATTAACCACAAGAGAACCCATGATTAGTTTAATCGACAAATGCTCAAACATAAGTGAACTTATGGAGACTTAAACAAAATACAATTAGATTAATCACAAGAGAACCCATAATTAATCTAATTGAAATACACAACCAAACTAATCACAAAAGTAATCAATTTAATTGGTCATGCTCGACAAAAGAAAACTTACGGAGTAACAACTAAATAACCAAACAAGATGATTAACTTAGTTGAAAATGCTCGACATAAAGTACCTCACGGAACAACAACATAGCTAATCAAAAATAATCGACTTGTTTGTTTAATGCTCAACATAAGACACTTTACGAAGCCTCACAGAAATACATAAAATATGGATCAGGGAAGATCAATTACTGCGGAATACACAAGGATTCATTCTATTTTCCATCACTATTTGCACAATGACACACAATAGACATAATCCTTGAAAACAAAAGATTTTAACCTATCTTCCATCAAAGATTGACAATATAGGCTTAACTTTTGTATTTGTCAAAAGTCTACTCGTTCTTTTATCAATACATTCATATCGACATACGAAAGACTTTACTTTTTGACAAGATATGGGACGGTCAAGTTCACGGACGTAAACACACAAATCCCATAACAATATTGCAATATATAAAACCATAAAGATTAATACTGCAAAAATCATCTTTTAAACAAATTTAGAATTTAACCAAATAAATCTAAAAACATGAATATGAAAACGTTGGACATAGCTATGTGTAATCACAATCATGGCTATTCCAAACACAAGTTATTCTTCTAATGAAAACAAGAAAATAGAAGATTTACTAGGCAATAAGACCTTTGAAGAATTATTTATCGTCCCCGAACTCCTTGTCGTCAACAACCATTGGGACATAAGGTTCATTAAGGTAGAAGTTTATATCAATAAACTTTCTCGGTTGATGTTGTCGAACCAGGGCCTTCTGAATCTCATGAGTCTTATACACAAAAGCCTTTATTTGTTGAATCTCCTTTCGCATCTCCTTCAACTCTTCAAGAACACCAGAAAACTTCTGAGAGTTTGAAGGAACGGCTCTTGGCTTCCTCACATTCCTTTTTTTTTTTCTTTTCAAGGTAGGAGATAATGGAGATTTTTCTTTTTCCTTCATGATTGATGGATTAACAATCACATTAACATCTTTTCCATCAGAAGACATCATGCTTGGAATATCCATAACGTATGGGTTTGTGAGAGGAAATCACAAATTGAACTCAACTAGTAGTCTTGGGATAAAAAGAGGTTTTGAGGAAGAAAAAGGGAATGTAGGGTTTCGAAACCTTTAAATAGGTTTGCACACGTCCAACTCACAACCCTATAAAGAGTGGAATTGTCGATAATAACCCTCCTTTGATAGACAGGAAAAAAAAACTAAGAAAAGATGAAAGAAAACTTTTCCTAAAGCCTGAGAGGTACAAAATCATTGACTCTTTTGATCAGGCACATGAGACAAGATTTCCAAATCAACACAACCAAGTTGTGTTGCGGTGAACAACAATTTGTCCACTATTTTCCTCTTGAGAGGAATCCTCGGACTTCTGTCTATCAGACCGACTCGACCATACTTTCTTTTCTAATGGTCTTGGTTTATCCTTGGAAACTAACTTCTTAGACGAAGATAAGATCCTACATACCTCAACGGTCTTCTGAACAAGTTTAAGCTTCCTTGCTGAATGATTTGCTCTTCGTTGAAGTTTCTTGACGTGCCTCAATTGGTGTTTGTACTTGTAACACCTTGAAAGTTCATGACCCTTTAGAGAACAATACGAACACGTCAAACTAGGATATAAATCAGGCTTCTGAGATGTGCATGCAGCTAGGCACATGGTGGAACCTGAAACATTACAAACAGAGTTTCCAAGAAATGGGTCAATTTTTTCTTCCAGATTAGTTGGATTATCTTCTGAAAGAATATTTAGATTGATGTATGTATTGTTACAGTTATCAAAATCAATATTTTCACCAAGAAGTGCAACACTTGATTTCTCGTCTTCATTAGAATCATAGCTGTCAGACATTTCATCAAGATTTGCAGCAAGACCTTTGTTCCCAGTGTATTTTCTACGATTTGGACACTCGTTTGCAAAATGACCAAATCCTTTACACTTAAAGCACTGAGGCATATCCTCATCATCAGTCTCATCGGTTTCCCTGTTTTTAGGAGAAATACAATTATGAGGTTTAACTGATGCCTTAGGCTTATCTCTGAAGAACCGTTTACTTCTTTTCAACAGAAGATCCCTAAACTGTCTTGTGATCATCAGGACTGACTTGTCAAGATCTTCATCTGATGAATCTGTCTCAGAATGATCATCTTCAAAGATATACACATTTTTACTCTTATCAAGTAATTTAGTGTCCTATTGTGCTTTGAACGCAACATCCTTAGTTTTGGATGAATGTTCGTGATCAAAGATCTTAAGCTTCCCAACCAGTGTATTTCTGGAGAGATTATCAAGGTTATTTCCCTCAACGATGGCATGCTTCTTAGAATCGTATATGGATGGCGGCGATCTGAGAATTTTCATCACAATGTCGTTTTCAAGAATAGTTTTACCCAATGCAAAGGATGCATTAACAATTTCAGACACTTTGTGATTAAACTCATCAAATGTTTCTTCATCTGCCATATGAAGGTTTTCCCAATCGGAATTAAGGTTTTGAAGCCTAGCTTCCTTTTCACTAGAGTTACCTTCGAATACGGTTTCCAAGATATCCCAAGCTTTTTGCGACTTAGTGCAATTAGTCACATGGTGCTGAAGATTTGGGGTAATGGCATGTATGATCGCATTTAAACCGTCGGAGTTTTGCTTTGCAGCAAGTATCTCAGCAGGGCTGTATTCACCAATAGGTTTGGGAACATTTACATCTCCAACTGCCACAACGAGAGGATCATAGCCATTAACAACATATACCCATGATTGAAAATCACGCGCTTGAAGAAAAGCTCGCATAACAATTTTCCACCATAAGTAATTTAAGCCATCGAAGACTGGTGGTACGTTAATTGAGATAGCACCTCTGTCCATAGAGTCATATCGCTACAAACACAAACTTGTAAGGTCTTGAACGTGTTTGCCTGCTCTGATACCAATTGAAAAAGTGGGGGTCTAATAACCACGCCCAATATTTCGCTTAGAAATATGTGTGGACAAACTCTAATATATTTTCTAGAGAATCAACTAGACATTCAGACTCAATCTAGATAAAAGTATATCAAAGAGTTTATATCTCAATCTCTCGATTTGATCTTTACTCAAGCAAATAGAAATCTGCGAGTCTTTATCAAAGAGAGATAACTTGGATGGTACCAAAGACCAATATCCAAGTGTCAATCAATTTAAATCAACAACCAAAAGGTCGGATATTCTAATTGATTGAACAACGCACAACCTGTGATATTTCAATTATATAAACAAATATAATGCAGAATAGCAATAACACATACACCAGAATTTTGTTAACAAGGAAACCGCAAATGCAGAAAAACCCCGGGACCTAGTCCAGATTGAACACACACTGCATTAACCCGCTACAGACACTAGCCTACTCTAAATTAACTTCGGTCTGACTGTAGTTGAACCCAAATCAATCTCACACTGATCCAAGATACAGTTATGCTCCTACGCCTCTGATCCCAGCTGGATGCTACGTACTTGACTCTCTTAGATGATCTCACCCACAACTAAGAGTTGCTACGACCCAAAGTCGAAGACTTTAATAAACAAATCTGTATCACAGAAAAGTCTACGGTAATAGATAAATTCGTCTCCCACGAATATACCTACGAGTTTTGTTCCGTCTTTTGATAAATCAAGGTGAACAGGAACCAATTAATAAACCGGTCTTATATTCCCGAAGAACAACCTAGTATTAATGATCACCTCACAATAATCTTAATCGACGCAGCGAAAAAGATATTGTGGAATTACAAACGATGAGACGAAGTGTTTGTGATTACTTTTCTATCTTGCCTATCGGAGTTATAAAATCTCGAGCCAATTATTACAATTGTACTCGTAACGATAGAAGATGCAAGATCAGATCACACAACTACAAGAAAAGTAGTATCGGTCTGGCCTCACAATCCCAATGAAGTTTTTAAGTCGTTAACCTGGTTTTCAAGAAGAAACCAAAGGTTAAAGGAGAATCGACTCTAGCTATGCAACTAGTATCACACGTAAGGTGTGGGGATTAGGTTTCCCAGTTGCTAGAGTCCTCCCTTATATAGTTTTCAAATCAGGGTTTGTAATCAATGTTAGCTTGGTAACAAAGCATTCAATATTCACCGTTAGATGAAAACCTGATTAAATTCAAGCTAATATTTCTCAACCGTTGAATCGAAAACTTAGCTTGTTACACACAAATGAAATGTCCAATTTTGGGTTTACGAACCGTTCCCAAACATTGACATTTTTTGGTTCAACAATAGTTAACCAAATGGTTAGCCATATGATTACTTTCATATCAACTATTCTTCTTCACCATAACTAGTTAAAATGACTCAAATGAACTAGTTAGAGAGTTTTTCAATTGCTTAGATCTTATGTAACTACACAAGACACAATCGAAGCAAAAACGGTTTGATTCACTCGAATCGGTTCATGAACTTTATAGCCATGGTTTGAAAAAGCATCCCTTAGTTTAAATAAACATGAGTTCAAGAACAACCGGTTTTAGATATAACCTGCTCAAGTTCGCGTACTGGGTTCGCGAACTTAAGCTCATGGAAGGAGTTCACAAACTCCAGCAGAAATTCTCGGGTCGAGAACTTCTTCCAGTTCGCAGACTTGGCTCACGCCACTTCCATTTCTCTTGATCAAAAAAGTTCGCAAACTTTGGTTCAAGGAATAAGGACTTATACATATATGTGTTTCCACAACAATGCTTATATTCTACCAATGGTTATGTAATCGAAACTCTCATTTCAATCATTGAAACATTCTCAGAGGACGGATATAGCCGTTATTCACAGACCATTTTTCGTCAGAGCAATTTTCAAAGTGATTGAAACATAACATGATTTTCGTCACTAGGTAAAGATGAATTCGGCTAAAGCGAAAGCTTACCAACACATATTTCGAGAAATAGATAGGTGAGATAAACTCGGCTCGAAATAGCAAATGTGCATAATGAAAGTCTATCAAAACGACTTTTGTCTCAAGAGTAGGAGATAGAATAGATAGACTTTTGAGTGACAGATAAGTTCAAGTCTCCACATACCTTTTAGTCGATGAAGATCCCCCAGTTCCTTGAGTAGTCCTTCGTTTTGTATGATGATTGCCATGGAGTTCTTGAGCTCAACTACACTTTCTATCCTAGTCCGAGACCTTTAGCTATGTAGGCTAGAAATCAAGACTTATAGTTTTGATCACTAACATTGACAAACATGCTTGAGATAGCAATGCATGCGAGTTCGACCGAGAAATGCTCTAACACCTATAAATGAAGAATATGTTCGTGCTCAATGGTTGTTTAACAAAAGACAAATTACGTGTAGGAAGGATGTGAAACGAGCTTTTGGAGTTTTGAAGAGAAAGTTCCATATAATTTGTGAACCATATCTTTCGTTAAAGCCAATAGAAATGAATAGAGTTATGCTCGCATGCATCATTTTGCACACTTTGGTAATCAAAGAAACTCGACGGGATAAAACATGGGTTCATGATCCAGATAAAGATATGAAAAAGATGTTCAACCTGCATGGGGTATGCCTGCACGAGAATATAGATTGGTGGAAGAGAGAATTCAAAACAGAGGTTTACATTTAAGACTAAGGGGCATCTGCTCACTTGTGGGCTGGTTTTGGAAGAAAAAACCCTCACAGGATTTAGTATTTTTTTTTTGGTGTAATTTGATTTGAGTACTTTGATTTCAGTAGTTTAATACATGTACTTTGATTTCAGTAGTTTGATTCGTGTACTCTGATAATTTAAATTGCAAGTAAGGATTAAATTGAAACTAAAACTAAAAGGATTACACTGAATAAGTTAAATTAACAACCAACTCATGAATTTAAAAAACTATCCTCCTCATGGATGTCTTCTTCCCCAGAAGAAGACCCGTCAGTTGCTGGTGGCCGTTGCTAGGCCTTCTGTGCTTGGATTGCATCAAATTCATCTTGTCAGTATCGAAGTTGTGCCCGATTCATCTTGGAAGTGTCAATTCCCGTAATTCATCGCATGTGTGCATTAAAAATATTCTTTTCAACTTCCTTACGACCTTTCTTCATTTCTGAAGCCATTTTATTACGTATAACTATTTTATCCATGTCATACTTTTCATGTTTTTCAAAATAATCCTGAAGGTTGAATTATGTTGAAGCTGAAGTTGATGATTGTGCAACATGTTGAGCTTCCTTTTTGAGCTTTTTTTCTTTTTTTTTACATCGACTCCATCCCATACATTAGCTTTTCCATTAACATTCAAACTAGAATTTCCATGTACTGATGCATCAGTATTGGGGTGAGGGTGTGAGTTTGTTTCTGGTAAAGAATAAGGAGAACCTAGAGAACCATGTTGGGATCCACCGGTCTCGTAAAGGGGTTCCTTTTGTACAACATATCCATCCAACAAATCAGGGTTGTATCGGTTGATCTTTCTGAGGATGTGGAAGCATGCTTCGTGCTTTAAACTAGAAGTTCTGATTTTTTTTTTGCCATTCCACTCATGTTTTTCGTTGCTGCAGTTTCAACAATATATAAATTAGCATTTTGCAACAAATAATTGATAAAATATTTAAATATCAATTCAATAGTATGTTAGTGCAACTTACCACATCGACATCAGTATCACCAGTTCCCTTTTTTCGTTTCATCTGCATCATAAAAGCAACCCAACTGTTCATATCTTTGCTGATTGCACCAAAACGATGTGACAACCCGGTAACATAACGGTCTTTTGGATTCCCGATTTCATGACAGAATTGTGTAAAAATATTTCTCCAATGCGCCGCATGTGGATGTTGAAACCCATTGATTGGATCAAACGTAAATGTTACATAAGCTCTGCAGATAGCTTTATCTTCCTCCAAACTGAACTTCGGACCGCGAACTCATTGTGATGTAGTATTTTGTGTATCTGCTTGACTTGCCATTTTCTTCAAAAAATTGTTCTACAAATAATGAAGTGAAATTATAAGGTGGGTGTAGAAGGTGTGACTAAAGTGAAACTATAAATTTTAGTGGGTGTTGAAGGAGATTTTGAAGATGGATTATAAGAATTTTATATGTGTAGAAGGTGTGAGTTTGGAGTTGAAATCAACTGAATTTATAGTGGGTGAATTAGTAGTTGTTGGATGTAAGTTCCCGTTGGGTTCAGTAGGTACCCGCCGGCTCAATATGGGACGAGCATCAGCCCTGATTAAACCGAGCCCAGACTCAATGTACACCGATCGACTCTGTTTAAACCGGTCATCTCAGACTGAGTCGATCGACTCAATCTGAGACGCGATGAACAAACTGTTGTATTTGAGGGTTTGCACATGCATTTTAATTCTTTACCATCCCGACTGTAGGTGTATAAATGGAAAATCTGCTTGTTTGGTGTGCCCGTTGGAGTTTCTCTAAAGAATCAAGTCGAAGGCTTCACTATGGATCAAGAATAAAAAAAATGGAGATAGAGAAGTAATGCACGTGCATTATACCTCAACATATGGAGTGAAATGCCTGAATAACACTGTTAGAGCATTGCTCGGTCAAACTCACAAGTGTTGCTATCTCAAGCTTGTTGTCAAATTTAGTTGTCAAAATTATATCTTGATTTCTAGTCTACAATTAGTTAAGTCTCAGACTAGGATAGAAATGTAGTTGAGAAACATTGGATCATGAGAATCATCATTACGTTCTACCATTTGAAGGCGAAGATCCACCGAAGCTTTTGGAGAACTTCATCAACAAAATGTAAGTGAAGACTGAACCACCTATTTCTCAATATATATTCACTTTTCTATTATTGAGACGTTGTCGCATAACTAATTAGACTTTTGCATATACATGAATTTCGAGTCAAGTTTATCTTGATTAGTTCTCGAAATATAATGACTAAGCTTAATGAACACTTTTTCATCATAATGAATTTCGGTTAAGGATATTTTTTGTTCGGAATCAAAATCACGATTCAAGTTTTATCATTCGAAAATAGCTTGGAATAATGTTATGTGTCATTGATTTTATTCGGAAATGTTTCGAATCGATTTAGAGAGAAATATAGAACTACTATAGATTCAGATACAAGACAGTGTTATCAGTCTTACAAACTGGGAAAACTGTTATAAGTCTGAAGTCGTATTGCATGTACTCATACACATAGCGGAGTGGCTATATATCGACTTGCATATTTGTGGTACGCATATTCTTATGCATATCATGTAAAAATATGTTCAACTTGTAAACCGGACCGATACGCATACTCTTATGCAAACCGTCAAGGAATTGTGGTCACCGAACCGTTTTAGTATCCATACTGGTACACGTACCAAAATAGTTATGTGTTCCGGAACTCGGTTGTGTATCCAAACCGGTACACGTACCAAAATAGTTATGTATTCCAGAACTCGGTTATTACGTGTACCAGATTATTATAAACTGATATACGTACCAAAATAGTTATGTGAACTCCAGAACCGGTCATAGTCTTGGTTTGGCTTATTAGCTTACAAACCGGTACACGTACTGTGACTGACCTGACTCACGAACGGCTATGGTATTTGTACTTTGTACACCAACTAATCATGTCGATCATTTTCAAGTGCAGTTAAATTATTTCTACGAAATAATTAACATTTAATCAATTTTCTAAAAACACTAGACTTATTTGATCACATGATTGTGACTCAAGGTTAATGTCTTAAGTGTTCATGAAAATGAATATTAAGCTTTTAAGTTCAAATCGGCTAGTTTCGGCTAACCACCTTGAACATAGTCTTTATACACGGTTCGGTTACAGTTTCACCTAACCAGAGTGTATAACTTGTTAATGTAAATCAGATTCAAATATTCATCTAACGATGGATATTGATTGCTTGGTTCTAAATCTATCTTAGCTTAAACCTAAAGCAACTTGTACTTTGAATGTCTATAAAAGGGGAACTTCAAGCAACTGGGATCTTTGAATACCGACACTATTTTTTGGTGTGTCCTACTTGTAACTAGAGTCGTTCTCTTCATAACCCTTTTAGGGTTTAGCGATTACAAAACCTTCATAGGGATTCGTGACGAGGTGTCAACTCGCGAATAATATATTCCTCACTTCTCTTTAAACTAACTAGTAGTATACGGATAAGCAGGTTCGTCCCAAGGGAGATTTGGGAAAAAGTTGTCAATTTAATTTGTGAATAAGAGTAATGCACGACAATGGACACAAATATATATGAGGATAAGAATGATGAAGAATTCTTTCTCGGTCACAAAATGTGAATCTTATTGACATAACCAGTTTCTGCAAAGTATTTTGCTATTAACAACCCTAAAATAATTAATATGCTCAACTATTCCATTGTTATCTCCTAAGTTCACCGGACACGGAAGCGCTCGACTACTGGATTCTACTTACCAAGTACGCTCTCTAGGTGTGACTTAAACAAGCGCTTTATGTTTTATGAGATAAGGTTGCTCCCAGTGATGAATTCAAAAGCTTGAATCACCTGATAGTGCCAATTTCTACATATGGGTACTTAGAGCATATCCTATGGGTAGTCCCCAAATGAAGACTACCTCTTTCATATGAAAGAGGACTCGTTCATATGAACGAGTGAAGCCACTGTGGGCAAAATGAAAGGGAACACTAAACGGGGAACTTTGCCCCGTTAAAAAATAAAAAAACTAAAAAACCTACTTAGACCGGGGACTTTTCCCGTCAAATTTTTTTTTTTAAAAGAACTCCTAAAACGGGGGACCTTCCCCGTCAAAAAAAAAACTAAAAAAACTAAAAAAACTCCTAAAACGGGGGACTTTCCCCTGTCAAAAATAAAAAAACCTAAAAAAACTACTTAGACGGGGGACTGTCCCCGTCTAGTTCAAAAAGTTCCAAACTTTTTTGACGGGAGACCGTCCCCCGTCTAGTGTCTCACTACCAACCACTCGTTCAGCTGAACGAGTGCATGAACGTGTTTGGGGGAAAAGTGAGGTAAAGACTACCCGTAGGAGCCTCTAATCTGCTCAAATTGGTAGTGCACTCCTTCATTTGAAAGGGTGACACTACCGATAGGATTTGCTCTTAACAAAGTCCCATCATTAATACCCATATATTGCTACTTGTGTTTATAGTTTCTAGACAGTTACAGGTCGAAGGAATTCTAAACTAGCAATAAGATTACGAATTAAATATTCAGTTTTGAACTTAACAATCAACTAATAATCCATAAAAAATATTAGCACATTGCAAGAAAACAGGCTTTTTAAATATCAACTTGAATTCAGGTTCCGGTTGTCGAAATCGTCCCTAATCAATATGCAATTAGCTACTGGAGTTCGTGGAAAACAGAGAAGCAAATAAAAACAGGAATACAGAACCAAACAGCTGCAGGTGAAGTTGAATATGTATTGTTGTTGGTGAATGGTATGGCCTGGTGATAATGGATTGGTGGTCGCGAAGTGGTACTGCTGCTGGCTTGGTGATGTATTGCGAGTTTCCTGCTGCATGTAGGCTGGTGATGGAATGGTGCGACAGACTCCTCAAGTTGCTGTTGTATGAGATACAAGTGAGCTGGTGGTATTTGCTATGCAGGTGGTATAGGTGGTGGATGTATGTGACAGCAAAGTGAAGGTTCTGAAGATGATATGGTGTTGTTGGTGGAGGTGAAGGTGGATATGTATGCAGTGGTTGTATGCAGTGGCGTGGTGGTTATGCAGATGGATGGAGATGCAGTTGAACTGGTCGTTGAGGAGAGGAGCAGAGCTTCTCTCTGATGGAGATGCGAACAATGGTAGGGGGTATGAGATGTCCTTTCCAGGCAGTAGGGTTCTTCTTTTATAGCTCAGTTCTTGTAAACTTGGAACCCACGCAAATGCAGTTTCCTGATCCATCTCAACTTCTAAATATCACTTCAATTCACAGCCGTTCATCGCCTAAAATAATGCCAACAAACTCTCTTTCCTAAACTGGTTTCTCGGCTCAAATTCTGTCCAAAACCTTGCAACAATTCACACCTAATTTCTGTCTTTGTTTCCAGTATCTAACTCGAGTCTTAACTTCCCCCAGACACGATCAGAACCAACGGCAACAGCTTACTATCTTCGGCTGAATTTCAGGCCAAGAAATTATCCAAACCATTCAAACTAGTACTACTTCAGTGCCGTGTCTCTCCTAGACCCGAGTTATCTCTTACAATTTCTTCTCGCGAACTAATCCTCATCACAGACTCACAAACCTGGCTAACGGTGCTGCATTGGATGGTTCAGTGAGTAGCAGGGGCTGTTATAAAACTGAACGGTCAATCAAGCCATTTTACAAACACACAGTGTGCATTAATGAGCTGGTGATAGAGATATGAACCTGCTGTTACATTAACACTCTTTCGACCAGCAATATCGAAATGGGTAAAGAACCCATCAATCATTATTCATACAGGACACTAAAAATGATCTCAATCAACACCAAACATCAATGGCAGAAGGTTCTTCTTCTTCCATGGATTTCTTAGTTTTTATTTCGAGTTCTCACATCGACCCATGTCTCCATAATCTCTCGGCGTCAGAACCTGTACTAACCCTGGGCAACCTCTCACGAGAACCATGGCTCGAGTGACAACAAACTTGGTTCAGCACAAGGAGAAACGGTAGAAGAACTTAGGTTGTGCTGAGAATAACTCTCGACCTAGTTCTCTGGTACAAGCTTATAAGAAGGGAGGTTCCCCCTATCTAACTGTTGTTTGTCCTTAAAAGTTCTGGGCAGTAGTTCTTAGGCAGCCCCGAGTAGAAACAACCAGGTGCTTCAGTAATTCTTTGTTCTCAACTCCCGGAAAGACTTGTGTTCCTGTCCGTCAACTCCCATGATCAACGAGCCATGAATTTAGCGTCTTTTTGCCTTGTTTCTTATCGCATGAATCCAAAGTATCTACAAAATGCAAAAGAAGCATGATATACAAAAATACAAGAGAAATAATCAAGAAAAGTATAGGAAATCGATATTTAAATGATTTATTTTAGGCTCTTATCAAATTCTTTCACACTTAGTCTTTGCTAGTCTTCGAGCAAACTAAACCAAAATAATAAAACAAAACACTCTTTCGTTGAGGTTACGGTTACACTTGTTAGAGCACTGCTCGATCGAACTCGCAAGCGTTGCTATCCCAAGCTTGTTTGTCAAGTTTAGCTGATCAAAACTATAGTCTTGATTTCTAGTATACTTATAGGAGTTTCAGACTAGGATAGATTGTGTTGTTGAGCTTTAGACTTCACGACGCTTATAACTGAAGACGAAGATCTACTGAAGAACTCGGAGGAACTTTATCAATAAAAGGTATGTGGATACCAAAACTTATCTATCACTCGGAAGTCTATTTTATTCTATGTTATCTCCTATTGAGACAAAAGTCGTATAGTGATATATACTTTCATATCATACACATTTGTTATTTCGAGCTGAGTATAACTCTCTTATCTATTTATCAAAATATGTGTTGGTAGGTTTTTGCTTTAGCTACATTCATCATTATTCTTGACGAGTTTAGTTGGAACCAATTTATTTGTTGGAAACTAAATAATGAGTCAAAAAATGATCATGTGGAAGTTTCCTTGAAACATCTTACATGATTTGTGTGAGACAATCATTTGATGTCGACTTGGAAAGTTTCGTATGTATTGATCATTCGATTACTTGAAAATTGCTTATAAACTAATGGTTTGTGTGAGACAGCCATTGTCGTCTTCTAAGAATGTTTCAATGATTGAAATGGGAGTTTAGAACTAAAACCCATGTCTGGAAAACATTACAGTATGCGTACTTAGTGTACAAACTATATTGGTATGATCCAGGTTCGAAACCAAGTTTGCATACTGAAAGAGGGGGTCTAACAACCACAACCAATATTTCGTTCGGCATTCTGTATGAACTAACTCCAACATAATTCCAAGAGAATCAATTAGACAGTCAGACTCAATCAAGGAAAAATATCCAAGAGTTATATCTCAATTTCTCAATACAATCTGCAATCAAACAGATAAAAATTTGTGAGCCTGATTGATATGAGAAATAACTTGAACGGTATCAAAAACCAATGTTCAAGTGTCAATCAATTTCAATCAACAACCAAAGGTTGGATTTACCAATTGATTGAACTACGCACAACCTGTGATATTTCCGTTATATAAACAAATATAATGCGGAAAAAAAATAACACAGACACCAGAAGTTTTGTTAACGAGGAAACCGCAAATACATAAAAACCCCGGGACCTAGTCCATATTTGAGCACCATATTGTATTAAGCCGCTACAAACACTAGCATACTACAAGTTAACTTCGGACTAGAATGTAGTTGAGACCTAACCAAGTGTCACACCGATTAAGGTACAGTCGCGTTCCTTAGGCCCCTCAATCCCAGCAGGACTCTACGCACTTGATTCCCTTAGCTGATCTCACACACAACTAAGAGTTTCTACGACCCAAAGTCGAAGACTTGATAAGCAAATCTGTCTCCCACAGAAAAGTCTATTCTGATAGTTAAATCTGTCTCCCACATAAATACCTACAAAGTTTTTGTTCCGTCTTTTGATAAATCAAGGTGAACAGGAACCAATTGATAATCCGGTCTTATATTCCCGAAGAACACCCTAGAAATATCAATCACCTCACAATAACTTAACTATATGGTAGTAGAACAAGTTATTATGGAATCACAAAGAATGAGACGAAGAGCTTTGTGATTACTTTTTATATCTTACCTATCAGAGATAAATCTCGAGCCAATCTTAGAAAAGATAGTACTCAATACGATAAAAAAAGTACAATCAGAACACGCAACTACAGAGAAAATAGTTGGGTCTGGCTTCAGAATCCCAATGAAGTCTTTAAGTCGTCAATCTATAATGGTTTTAGGAAAAACCTAGGTTAAAGGAGAATCGACTCTAGTTGCAACTAGTATCACACAAGAGGTGTGGGGATTAGGTTTTCCAGTTGCTAGAGTTCTCCCTTATATAGCCTTCAAATCTGGGTTTGATAACTTTGAAACAAAGCAATCAATATTCACCGTTAGATGAAAACCTGATTTAAGATTCAAGCTAAGTTTGCTTAAAACCAAAGCAATATCTATCCACCGTTAGATGGTCTTAGCTTGTTATTCACAAATGAAATATACCTTCATTTAAATATGGGTAACTGTACCTAAACGTGTATATTGAGTTGGCTCAACAATAGTTAAGCGAAGTTAGCCATATGAACACTTTTGTATTAACCATATTCATCTTAACATTTCTAGATCAAATGGTAATCAAATGAATCTAATTGTGTTACTTATAGAGTTGTTCAATTGTTTATATTCTCATAGAAGTATACAAGACACAATTGAAGCAAAATCGGATTGATTCAAAAGAATTAGTTCATGAACATTTTAGCCACGGTTTGCAAAGATTGCATTCCTTAATTTATAAATGTATTTGTTCATGAGTATGAAATCATACTTAACCAATTTTAGAAATTAAACCAACTCAATTTGCAAACGGGTACGCAAACTAGAGTTCCAGACTTTGATCATTTCCGACAGTTCGCAAACGGGTACGCATACTATCGTTCCAGACCGAACTCAGGTGAAACAGTTTGTAAACGGGTACGAAAACTTGGTTCCCGGACTTTAACAGTTAAAACCGTACGCATACGTTTATGCATACTTGGTTCCCGGACCTGAATCATACCACAACAGTTTGCTTTCCTTAGTTTATATATGTATTTGTTCATGAGTATAAAATCATACTTAACCGATTTTAGAACATAAACCAACATAGTTTGCAAATGGGTACGCAACGTTAAGTTCCGGACTTTGATTTTGTCCGACAGTCCGTAAACGGGTATGCATACCATCGTCCCGGACCTAACTCAGGTAGAACCGTTAACAGTTAAAACCGTTCGCATATTGGCATGCAAACTTGGTTTCCGGACCTGAATCATACCACAACAGTTTGCATACTGGTATGCATACTGTGTTATATCCAGACAATGGTTAATTATTCTAAACTCCCATTTCAATCATTGAAACATCCTTAGAAGACGACAATAGCTATCTCACACCAACTATTAGCTTATAAGTAATTTTCAAGTGATCGAATGATCAATACGAAACATTCCGAGTCTACATCAAATGACTGTCTCACACAAATCATGTAAGATGTTTCAAGGCAATTTTCACATGATCATCTTTTGACTCATTATTTAGTTTCCAAAAAATAAATTGTTTCTAACTAAACTCGTCAAGAATAATGATGAATGTAGCTAAAGCAAAAAGCTTCCAACACATATTTCGAGAAAGATATAAGCGAGTTAAACTCAGCTCGAAATATCAATTGTGTATAATGTGAAAGTATATATAGCTATATGACTTAGTATCAATAGGATATACAATATAATAGACTTCTGAGTGATAAATAAGTTTTAGTATCCACATACCTTTTGTTGACGAAGTTCCTCTAAGCTATCCTCAGTAGATCTTCGTTTTCAATCGATGAACGTCTTGAAATCTAAATCTCAACTACACATTTTATCTTAGTCCGAGACATAGCTATAAGTATACTAGAAATCAAGACTTATAGTTTTAATCACCTAAACTTGACAAACAAGCTTGAGATAGCAACGCTTGCGAGTTCGACCGAGCAGTGCTCTTACGATCTCCCCCTTTATTAATTTTAGTGACAAACTATCAATATATATGGATTACAAAATAGATAAACTTTGTAGATTCTCATCCAACATGCTTGATTTTCTTGGTTCTTCAACATTCGTCACTCCAAGTACTCTAGTGATTCTAAACGTGTTCAACTCAGCATCATTGTTGTTGAAGATCCGTGTCCATAACAATAAGAAAACATATGTTCTCAATTATTGTTATACAATTTCATAGTATTATTACACAACATCAAAGTTCAATTGTATCACAACTTTGACAATAATACTACGGTGATATGTATCACTCCCCCTTAGTCAATACTTCATCTCACACTGAAAACCACCCCTCCTTACATAATTGTGACTACTATTTTTCCCATAGTCTACGTAATGTATACAACTCAGAGAATCCGATACTAAGTAGTAATGATATATCAGTTGAACTGATATGGTTCAGTAATAGAAGGTACACGCGATAAAGACAATAATAACAAACAATACTTATGTAATGTAAATGCTACTAAGTTATCAAGAGACACCAGAGATTACGTGGTTCGACTTTCGTCTACGCCACGGGGTAATGAGTAATTGCTCGTATTAAGTGTGGTTGTTACAAAGATCTTAAATGCTTCCCAAAGTAATAGAGAGAACTCGATCTATAGTAGATACTTAAGTTCTAAACATTAAAGAGGTTTAAGCTTAAGACTAGATCTTTTGTCCTTCGGGTATTGAATGCCCTTATTTGTTGATGAAGCTTGGTACTTATAGCCCCTTCTGCTCCAGATATATCTTTGTTGTCTTTGGGTCCATCGTATCCTGATATATATTCCGTACAAATGGTACCTTCGTTCACCGCATGCTTTCTCCAGTCGGACTATGCCACCTCCGCTGACCCGCGTTCCCTCGAGAACTACCCAGCCTTAGTACAAGTTGTACCTTCGTTCACCGTGAGCCTTCGCCAGTCAGACTCTGCCATATCACATCTCTCCACGTGCTTTGGTTAAACATGTAGATTAGGGATCGCTGCATTAAATGATGATTAGATATGTCATCTACCTTTGTCCCTTCACCAGCTGCCACCTCCCTAGACTAGGTTTTAATTTATCTTCTAAGCCGTCGAATTATGCTTCCTCGAGATGAGATAAAGAAGATCAGGAAGGAATCTGTTGCTCCTCAGACTCCAGCGTATCGCTGGGGCTATACAGTTATATTCTATACGACCACTAAAACCGTGACATGTGCTCCATAGAATATTTGTATTCACAGTTTGCCCCTTTTCTTTCATATTCTACCGATTGGTAGGATAGGAAGAAAAACCTTCCATAACGTCGCCACTTTTGCACGCACGGATTGGGTGGTCCCCATGTGTCCTTTCATGCAATAACTTCCCCTTGAATTTCGGGACAATTAAATTTTGGATTTTTCGGCCGCCTATAAGAAGAAATTTAAGGAAGGATATTCATTATCTTACCTATTCTTCTCCCACTGTTGCTCTCTTTCCGTCTCTTTCACATAGATTTTCTTTTCTTTTCCAACTTCAACTGTTGGTCTTCTCATAGACTCCCAAAATCTCTCGCTCGATCTTCATTAGAAGGTTAGTAAACTTTTGCTTTTGGATTAATGTTGCTTGTGTATTCCTCATGCTTGGTTTGATTTTCTTCCTTTAATTGTTGATGTTGTTGTTGTGCTTGCCTGAAGTGATTTTGATCTTCCCGTGCTTTTTCGTGTTGTTTGGGAACATGGGTTATTCTTCATTTTGTGTTTTTTCACCATGATTCTGACATGATAGTTCTTCTCCTGCAAACTTTACCGTGAGGGTCAATCGTTCTCCATTGCACCTTTAGAATTGATTGGATGTCTCTCCTTTTGCTTCCTTTGGTTGGTTAAGTTAAACCCATGCACAAAGTGTGTTTGATTTTTCCCCAGTCGAGTTTTTGGGTCGACTGTAAATTTCTTCTGCCATTGTTGACGAACTGTGCTTTCTGTCGGTGTTAGTAATTATGAGGCTTCTGAAGAAACCTGTTTGCAAAGACCCGAGGCCTAGATCTTCTACTGAGCCTCCTCCGCGTGTGGATCATCCTGATGCTACACCTTATCCTCCTCCTGAGGGTGGTGAGGATACTGAGGTACCTGAGGTTTCTGAGTTGCTTGAGATAAGGGAGGTTTGCTGCCAAAAACCTTCGCCCACCTCCGCCTTACTTTAAGATACAGAGGTTGCATCTGCATGACAAAGATAGTTATTACGGTTGTCCCTTGCTGAGATCTCCAAGTATTTTCGTTTGAACAAGTTCGAGTTATCCTTCGTTGATGGTCCTGACGTTCTCACTAAGTCTTTGATCCGGAGTTTTCCTTAGGACGAGAACAACTTGCTGATCAGTGTTGGTCAGTTGGTCGCAGGTATGCTTCTTCCTATTTATAGTAGGAATGATCCCTTCTATTACGATGTCTTATCCGCTAGGGATGATCCTGTGAACAAGACTCAGGTTCAAGGGGTGATGCAGTATACTGGTAACTTCTGGCTTGCTCTTCGTGAGTGTTGGTATCGCAGCAAGGTTAAGACCACTCTGAAATCTTATGACCCTTTTTCTCCTGGAAGGTGTAATGAGGAGGATTATACACCTGCCAACTTCAATACTACGTACACTGATGCCATTCAAAAGAGCAATCTTCTTCCTTGGTGCGTTGGTCCACGTCGTATTCATGTTACTGCCAAGCAAATTAGGGAAGGTAATAGCCTTCGTTTGCTGGAGGAGATCGATAAAATGGGATTGACTGTTATCCCATATTCTGCTAAGCTCTTCCTACCTTTGTCTGATAGTATTCGTCTTGATCATGATAAACGTTGGGCACTTACTCCTCTCCGTGTGGTTGGTCCTTGGGCCCGCGGGTTTACTACCGCAGATCCCCACGTTCCTCGTCCAACTTCGTCTCTGCCTTCTAAGTATGACGGATATCATCCTTGGGTTTTCAACCCTGCCGCTCCAGACGAGGTAACCTCCGATTTGATCACAAGAGATTCAAGTGGTGTTGTGCAGGTTTTTATTGAAGATCAAAGAAAATTTGAAGACGAAGAACTCATATTTTTGGTGTGCACAAACCTTGATTGGGTGGGATCCAACTAGAATAATATTTATTCGATTGATTATTTGCGTGAGATCAGCATTCTCAATATATCTATTTGACATTTCTTTGGATTGAGTGCGAATCTAAACTTGACTACTTTCGTAGTTATTGGATATATTGATCTAACCAGGAAAAGGAGTTTATTAGATTAAACGGAAGAGCCTTTATGTATTGACTTGAGATATCTTTATCCTAAAAGAATTGAAAAAGTTGTTACCAAACAAATTTGTTGTTCCTTTACTGTTTGGAATACGATCCAAAGGAATTGTTCCAATGCGTGCACTCATTATAGTCGGAAGCGCATGGATATTGAGGAAACTAAGTGAACTAGGGGTAGTTGCTTGGTCTCAACTATACGAAGTTGGTGTAGATTTTGTATAGCGTCTTAATTCTAAGAGTATTCAATTCTGGATTAGGTCCCGGGGTTTTTCTGCATTTGCAGTTTTCCTCGTTAACAAAATCTTGCTGTGTGATTTACTTTTTTTTCCCGCAATTATATTTGTTTATGTACTTTAAAGTAAATTACACAAACGTTAACTCCGATATACTTTATAGTGATCCTATAGAGTTTGGTTAAGTCCGAACCTATTATCAAGTATCACACTTTGGTACTCGTATTGTCTCAATCTCATATCCATAGACAATCACACAAAGTGTGAATACCGATTTGTTGCATTGGCTCGACTTTGTCCATAGACGATCACTTTCAGTAAGAGGACTTATAGGTGGATAAATAAAAGATTGTGGTGTATTTGGGTACCCTCGTCTTTTCAATTGGTATCGTAACAGACAAACACGGAAATATCTAACAATATGTGTTTGGCGTGATCCAACCTATAAGATCTGAATCCAATGGCTGATTCAGTTAACGTACCACCAATATTTTATGGCACAAATTATTTGTGGTGGAAAATGGCAATGCAATCTTTCCTTCAATCCCGTGGATTTAACACTTGTGTTTTAGTTGTTTTTGGATATGAACACCCAAAAGTACTTGTCAAAAACTCAACTACTGAGTTTAGACTAAAGGAAGTTGAGGAATTCAACAATGAAGAAAAATTGCTTTCTTAGCAAAATTCTGAAGGAATAAGTGCCATTATCCATGCTATATCTCCAGACCTCTATCATCACGTAACCACGTGTAAAACTTCAAAAGAGGCTTGGGATATTCTTAATGTCGTATTTGAAGGAAATTCCCCTGGAAAAGAAGCTAGGCTTCAAACCCTATCTTCTCAATGGGAAAAAATTCATATGGATGAAGATGATACCTTTAATGAGTTTAACCAAAAACTTTCTGAAATAGTGAATACCTCTTACGCTTTAGGAAAAACTATTTCAGATAAGGATATTGTGTGCAAAACTCTAAGGTCTTTACCACCAAGATACGAATCTAAAAAGCATGCCATCACGGAAGCAAATGATATTTCCACACTATCTAGAAGCGCTCTAGTTGGTAAACTAAAGGTCTTTGACCTTGAATACCAATCCAAGAATGGAGTGGGTATTACCCTTAAAGCTGTTACTAAGACTAGTTCTTCGACAGAAAATTCTTGTGAGGAAAAAATGGAGAATTGTTGTGTCGATACGTCTGCACGACAATTTAGAAAGTTACTAAGACAAAAAAAAGGAGTTTTTCTAAAGATGCATCATCTCCTTCTCGTCAATCACAGAAATGTGTAGAGAAGATAAATCAGAATGATGGTGATAGCTCTAATTGTTCCAATGATCAAGAGAACAAAGCTTTCACTGCAATTGTTGAATGCACGCCTGAAAAGAATACTGAAGTAACTCCGGAGCCAAAGTGATGATATTTATCTATTGTCTATGCTTTCTTTGTTACTTTTCTTGTAAATTATGTATCTTATGATTGATTTCGAGTTTATTAGGTGTAATGGAGTCATTCGGAGCGAAAGGAGGAGAAATCAGCCATTTGGAGCGTAAAAGGAAAAAAGTTCAATTCATAGGCGAGTGATACTTGGAGCCAGCTAAAGTTATGCAACAATGGAGGTGAAAATTGATCTGTCGGTTCCCCAGAACTGACAATTGAATGGAACCAATGAAAGGCTCAGGATGGCCCTTATCTTATCTCTGGGTGTCTCTAATCAACAGGGTTATTACCAACACCTGAATTGAGAGAAAATGATTTCATTCATTTCCCTGACTCGGAGAAGATGCCATGGCGGATACTGTAAGAGATGAAAGAAAAGAGAGATTGAAGAAATAATGGCAGAAGTTGTGATGTCTGAGATCGAGAAGACGTGTTGGTGCTGTCTATGGGATGCAATTAGATTAGGGTCCGGTTAGGTTTTGTTAATACTGTCGATTCAAGATGAAGAGAGGATTAGAAGATGAAATCGGAGGATGGGTTTTGCTCATTTGAGATGCAACAACTGTTGATGTTGAAATTGAAGCAGAAAGATATTTTAGGGTTTGGATTTGGATTTGGATTTGGATTTGCTGTTAATTTTAGAAAGAAAAAGAGATGGATTTGGTGGCTGAGTTTAATTAGGAACTTAGGGTTGTTATGATTCAATCGATTTGAGATGGAGAATGAGGATAATTGGAGGTTCTATTGCTGTTGAAGATATGGGTTTGAGCTACTTTGAATGAAAAAATAAAGATGGGATCGATTTGTTAATGGATGGTGGTGGAATTCAGAAAAGGTTCAAAGTGAAATCTTAAAGGTGGTGATGTGTTTGTCACAGGGAATCAGTGCTGTAGAAGATGGGATTTCAGTAGTGATGTTGTTGATATCAAATGGCTAATACTGAGATGTGTGCGACCGGTGGAATTATAGGCGTCGGCCTAAGATTGTGTTGAGGTTATGAATAAGCTGCAGCTGGTTATGAAGCTATTGCAGGGATATATGGACTTGAACTGAAGATGCAGGTGTTGTGTGTTGTTTGAGTGTGTAGTTGCGGCTACAAATGATACAGGCGATTGTAGGTTGTGATGTTATTGATTTGAGAGTGGTGGCTGTAAGCTAAAAGAACTGAAGTTTGAGAAGATGTACAGGTTGTAGATGTATATGACAAGGTGTTAGATATGGGTCTGTATGAGTGGAAGAAGCTTGAGCTGGGTTGCAGAGGCTGAAGTGCTGGTTCTGTTGGATATGCGTAGTTGTGGGTTAAATTGAGAAGATTGCATTAGAGGGAATGATGAGTGCATGTTTATGGATGTATGAACTGTATTG
This sequence comes from Papaver somniferum, assembly GCF_003573695.1. Taxonomy (NCBI): domain Eukaryota; kingdom Viridiplantae; phylum Streptophyta; class Magnoliopsida; order Ranunculales; family Papaveraceae; genus Papaver; species Papaver somniferum. Next base: position 155,215,856 of record NC_039366.1, on the reverse strand, counting down.
GTTATGGTGGTATTTGCAGCTGCGAGTTGAAATGGGAATAATAATTGTTGGCTTGAGGTTATGGTGATTGTGGAACTGAAGCAGGTGGTTTAGTGTTGTTGCAGTCTGTATTAAAGAAGAAATTGAAGCTGAAATGGTACAGATGGTGGTTCTGGTGATTGTCATGGGTATGAGATGATTGTGGAGCTGAAAATAGTAACTGGTTGTGTGGAGTTGCATTTCAAGAAGCAATTGTGAAGGTAACCAGCTTGATACAGTTGACAGTGATGCAGTTGGAGGTGGAAACTTGTGTGCTGTCACTTGAAGCTGAAGCTGATGCTGATGGAGTTTGAAGAGGTGAAGTGCAAGTGCAGGATGTAGCGCCATCTTGGCTAGGGCCGAAGATGTAATGCGCAATGATGGTGCAGCACAAGCTTAAGCTAGTGCAAATGGCCAATGCTAAGACCACTGAGACTAGTCATCCGAGTCAGTTAGCTAACTCTGATTCTAATTACCTGAATCAGATCTGACTCGCCCGACTAGACCTTGACTCGGTCTGACTTTCAGAGTTGATCCAGTTGACTATCTTTGACCGACGACAATTTGACTTTTCTAGTCGCCTGAGATAGTTTCCGGTTGATTTTCAGGCAACTTCCGGCGATGACACCAGTTTTCCGGTGACATTTTTTTGGCAAAACTTTTATATGGGTATTTTTCACACATCCGCTTGGTGGATATCTTGGTTATGGACCTTTAGAGACTTGACCTAATATTGAAGATAAGAAAAGCTACAAAAGGAAAAAGTTTTCTACAACTTGGGATATCACATATATTCTACTTGGAGCTTTTGGAGAGAGTCGGATGCTACGGTTTGCTTTATGTTTCATCTTCTTTACTTTATTATCATGATGATGAACTCCAAAGCTATGAGTAGCTAAACACATATTATTGGTTAAGGGTTTAAAGTTGATTTCTCAATATGATATTTTATTCAACGAATTAGTTTTGTCTCAATTTTGTTGTTTATGATTCATGATTTATAAAGTTATATGAGTTGAATGCTAGTTTGGTTGAGTCCGAAATCAATTAGATTAGTTTTCATCTCTATTGCTAGATTAAGGTTCTCAATACGAAAAAGTTGCCAATTCTTGATTGCAAGTAGCATAGTGTGGTTATTACTTGTAGCGATACATGTCTATAATTGAATATGAATCATAACCTTTGTTAAAATGGATTAGTGTTTTTACACGTTCGGTTGCTTTAATTTATCTATTTCATAAAACTTAATGCTCTTGGGAAGTTAAACTTAATTGTGCTTTTAAACTTTAGGTTGCTTTCTAGGTAGATTTCACAATAACATCTTTTAATGTTGTTTGTGATAAAATCAGGAAATAAATGGGATACTCTTGCGATCAAGATATCCCAGGACTTTAAATAAATGAGAGATTAAATTACCAATTCTAATCGTTGACAAAAATACATGTTTATAAATGATACGATCTGTTGACCAATATCTTCTTCTTATTGACTACTTTCATTATTTCATTGCTTTGATTTACTTTTATTTGCTTTGATAAAATCAAAAGAGAGACTGAAATTGCATAACAACACTAGCCTCCCGTGGAACGAACTCTTTCTTATCATATACTTAATTTATATTATTTGTAAGTCAGAAAGTGTATTTATTTTTGACGCATACGACAGCGATGAAATTTTGGCGCCTCTGCCGGTTGTTATTATGTTTTGGTTTCTTATTTTTTTTTTAGCTTTTTGTTTCTTGTTTCTGATTTAGTTTTGTAAGAAATTTTTTTTCCAGGTACTTGATCATTGGCATCCAAACATCAAGAGTACCCAGTCAAGTACTTGTCTCCTATGTACGATGGACAAGAGCATGCACACAATAATCTATTTGATTTTCAATCTCAATCCTATGAAAACTACCAACCATACGAGGGTATAACCAAAACCAATCTTCTGGTTATGGACAATATTACGTGTACCCTTTTGGTTATTCTCATACATATCAACCTTCTTATGGTAGGTATGTAAGTGAAAAATCACTAGGAGGGGAGGATAGTTATGCTTCTAATCATATTTCTCATAGTGTTGCAGATATATGTACTAAGATGAAGGGGCTGACACAACAAGTTAAACGACAAAGATAGTAGAAGTACTTTGATCCATCGTCCTCTAATCATGAGCGGACAGTTGAGAGTTTTATACCAATTAAGCTTGTGATGCTGCATCTAAACCTATTCTTGATCTCCTTGGTGTAAGCCTAAGGCAACCTAGTTTGAGGGAACTTGAAAGGAGGTTTTATAAATTGATTGATTACGGCATAACATCCGATGAAGAAGGTATTGAACCTAAAAGAGCTTTAAGAAAGGAGCGTGATAGACGTTATTCTATGGGTTACGATGATGATTTTGAACCTTTTGAAAATCTTTGTAACAAGGATGAAGTTATTCCAACTCCAGATCATAATAACGATCATTCATCTATTCAAAAGGCAGAGTCTTGGAATAACAAAAACATCGTTCTAGATAGTGTAACGTTCGAGGGTGTTGAAAAAGTATTGATTGAGAACGAAACCGAGTTGAGTAATGTTGTGTAAGACCCAATTGAGCTTGCAAAATTTTGTAATGATGATGTTGATGTCGAGGCTTTAATTGAGGCAACGACGAATGAAGAATTGTTGCAAGGTTCGATAGAAGACCACGATATACAGGTAAGTTCAATTGAATTCTATAAGGATGAAGAGGATTCTGTAATACAAGAGTTTTCGCAAGGTTTGATTAATCCATTTCTTATTGATTCATCTCCTTTACCTTTTATTGGATTAAATATATGTGCTTCGAGAGTATTGTTGAATGACTTTGTTTCTCAATATCCACCATTGGAAACATTTGATTCTCATACTATGCAGGTTTGCAAAGAAGAAACCATAGAAGTTCCCAAATTCTATGTTCTTTATATACTTCCAAGGGTAGGGGAAACTTTTATGGGGCGATAGCTTCACTTCTGTTTTCTTGTACTAATAATTGTGTGAAGCGAGTGTTTGCAAAACAGGTTACACGGAAGGATCCCCAATATTTCAGATTGTTGGTATATGGGAAGTGAATAGTCGGGATGACGACTTTAAACCAAACGCTACATGCGAGGCAACCCATGAGATGAGTATTTCTTGTCTTGTTTTTTTTTTACTTGTCTTAAATTTATATTTTTTGATTTCTTGTCATATTTCATGTAGTATTTTCAACCTTGACTCTACTTGGATAACTTAATTTACATTGAGGACAATGTAAAGTTTAAGTGTGGGGGAGTAGTTAAGCTTGCATTGTAAATTTTTCAAAAAAAAAATTCAACTTTTGTGTAAATTAGTGCATTAAAAACTCCAATTTGTAGTTAGTTTAGAGTCAGATAGTATACATGTCGCCAAGATTACATCGAAATTATCACAAGAGTGACTGAACTTAGATATGCTAGAGAACGTGATTTGGTTGCTTAGTTGTATGAGAGTTAAAGTTGGATATAATTATGCCACTGGTAAATGAGGTGCAGACTGAATTCGGTATTAGAGTTGAGATCCCTTATAGTGGAGACTACCCATGTTACATCATGCGAGGCACCGACCTTCGCTTCTTTGTACCTGTCTAAATATGTGCTTTTAGAGTGTGTCACCGTACGTTAATTCAGGGTAGAATGGTGAGCTACCCAACCTCCCACCAATAGAAGCACTACTTTGATCTCTTGAGTGTTATTTTATCAATCATGGGGGGTGACATCGAATTGCTAACTTACATACCACTTGTAATCTTGTTTGCAGTTAGCACCATCCACTATATCTCTCTCTACACTAACAGGTCCATAGAAACACCATCATCATCAACAAGCGGAGAATCACAAATTCAAAGGAAAGTTGAAGACGTTCAAGGTTTACAAGCACCGGTACAAAAATGAGAAGAGTTCAGATTCAAGTAAAGCAATAAGACAAGGAGCAGAATTCAAGTTGAAGACTTATGTACAAGAGCTGAGATTATCAAGACGAGAGTTCAAGAAGTTTATGATATCGAGACAATACACGTTATGAAGAATCAAGTGGTAAAGTACTTACATCATGGCCTTTGTACTTTCAGTTTTATTTTATGTTTATTCTTATTTGTTTGTTTGTATTTTATTTTCGGGATAATTAGAGTTTGGTACTCAAGTTTAGACCAACACTAGGCTTTGGTCTAACATTTGTCCAACGTTAGGCTTTGGTACCTGAACAAAACGTTGACCTGTGTTGACTAGGTTAAGTGATAACTTCTGTTTACTAATTATTAGAAAATTCATATAAAATTTAATTATTAAGCAGATTGCTATAATACCCTTTAGATTTATTAATATTTACAAAAATCTAAAAGCTTCGTGGTGGTATAAGTTACCCGGAGAGAAAAGAAAAAAAAGAAAAATCGAGAGAGAAAAGAGAGAAATCGAGAGATGTCCGTGAATTGAGAGCATAATACGGGAAATGAGATCAGTAGAATAGTCGATTCAATTAGTGGTGGTATTGATCGATTCTAGAGATGGTAGTATTTACTAAAAGAAGAAATCAAATGCAGATCGATACAGACGAAGAGATGCTGCTGTTCGGAGATAGGTTTCGATCCGAGAAGATTCAAATGGGATTTGAGATGATTGAAGAAGTCTGTGATGGTCTGCTGGTGCTGCAATTGAGAAGATTAAATCTCAGTGATGCTGTTGAGGAGATGGTGATCAAATGGGTCATGTTGAACAATGAAGGAACTGGTTAGGGTTTGATGTTGAATCAGTAGAGAGAGATGGGGTTTGGAACGAATTGAGAGCGGAATAGGGATTTTAGTAGATCCGTTAATGAAGAAAAATGATTCGGCTATTGGTAGTATTGATTGATGCACAGAGAGAAAGAAATTAGGGTTCTGATTGTCTGCAAATGAAGAACATAAATGAAATTGAGGTTGGAGTTGGGGTTTTTTCAAATCTGAAGAAGATTGAATCTTAGAGCTGATGTTGATGGTATAAGATGGTGCTGGTGATGGAATTACTGGATCGAGAAGATTGCTTGGGATTAACGGAGTATGCCCTGATTGAGTTGCTGGTGATGTTTGAACGGTGAAAGAAGAATTAAGAAGGGACCTAGTTTCAGGGAATAAACCCATCTTAAGGATACATTTGTAAACTCGTTATTTTTACAACATTTTTATTTTATAAAAATTATTAAAGTATGGTCATAAAATGTAAACCTAAGTCAACATCTGGTGAAGGTACCAAAGCCTAACGTTGGACAAATGTTAGACCAAAGACTAGTGTTGGTCTAAACCTGAGTACCAAACTCCAATTATCCCTTTATTTTCTCTTGTTTCAAAAAACAAAAAACTTGGGACAAAGTTATCACTATGCTAGGTCCCTTGTGAAAAAAAAACAAGGGAAGGTTCATTACTAGAAAAATTCACTGTCTCATATTTTGGGTTTGTTTAGTTCATTTTTAGTTCTGTATTCTTTGAATAAAGCCAATGGAAGAAGAAATATTCATAGTGAAGTTTCCAGCAACAAGGAATTAGAGGAAAGAGTCACATTGTCAAGATTCTACGAAGTTCAAGATTTCATCATCAATAGTTGAAGACCGAAGACGAAGATGAAAACAAGGATTGAAGACCGAAGACGTTTCTATGAACGCTTTGAGAGTGGTGCTAACTGCACGTTGGACGGATAACAAGGTAAGTAAGCATATTCCCACATTCGTTAAGTGGTTGATTTCTTTTCTTAGAGATCGCCAGAAAAAAGGTTTTCAAAATGATAAAAGATGTGGGTTTTTAAAATAATTCGATGGGTTTTTGCCTTCCTACCATTCAAGGTGTCGCAGGATTTCTCTCTTTATTCCTACCTGGACACATGTGTGACCCATAAAAACGTTGTTTATTATTGAGAGCAATTTCATAAAACCCTTTCTGGTGAGGCAGAGTCAAGACTTTCGATCACACTCGAACCTGAATTTTTTCGATAAGGGATGGTTATTTCTCTCTCAATTTTTAAGGATGAGATTGTGTTCTTTGATATATTTAACTTCTTATGACTAGTATGCAGAATCTTTGTGTCTTCTTAGCATATTGGATGATATCATTTCGGAGTACTTGTAAGTTGGAAAAGTAGGTTCTGTGGGTATACCTCTTGTAAACCCTCACGAGACTATAACTCGTCCACTAGGGACACCTAGGGGTTTAAAGGCTTGTTACACTCACTAAATGTAAGTGTAACCTCAACGAAAGGGAGTTGTATGTTTAAAATAAGTTTAGTTTGATTTGCTCGAGGACTAGCAAAGTCTAAGTGTAGGGGAATTTGATAGGTGTTGTAAACACCTTGATATTTATCTATTGTTTATGCTTTCTTTGCTACTTTTCTTGTAAATTATGTATCTTATGATTGATTTCGAGTTTATTAGGTGCAATGAGTCATTCGGAGGGAAAGGAGGAGAAATCAGCCACTTGGAGCGTAAAATGCAAAAAGGTCAATTCATAGGCGAGTGATACTTGGAGCCAGCTCAGGATGTCCCTTATCCTATCTTTGGGTGTCTCTAGTCAACAGGATTATTACCAACACCTGAAATTGAGAGAAAATCATTTCTTTCAATCACTCATTCCCTAACTCAGAGGAGATGCCATGGAGGATGTTGTAAGAGAGGAAAGAAAAGAGAAATTGAAGAAGCAATGGCAGAAGTTGTGATGTCTGAGATCGAGAAGACGTGTTGGTGTTGTCTATCGGATGAAATTGGATTATGGTTCGGTTTGGTTTTGTTAATACTGTCGATTCAAGATGAAGGAAGGATTAGAAGATGAAATCGGAGGATTGGTTTTGCTCATTTGAGATTCAACTGATGTTGATGTTGAAATTTAAGCATAAAGAGATTTTAGGGTTTGGATTTGTTGTTAATTTCAGAAAGAAAAAGAGATAGATTTGGTGGCTGAGTTTAATCAGGAACTTAAGGTTGTTGTGATTCAATTGATTTGAGATGGAGATGAGGATAACTGAAGGTTCTGTTTCTATTGAATACATGGGTTTGAGCTATTTTGAATGAAAAAATCAAGATGGGATCGATTTGTTAATGGATGGTGGTGGAATTCAAAGAAGGTTCAAAGTGAGTTCTTGAAGGTGGTGATGTGTTTGTCACAGGGAATCAGTGTTGTAGAAGATGGGATTGCAGTAGTGATGTTGTTGATATCGAATGGCTAATGACGCTGAGGTGTGTGCAACTGGTGGAATTACAGGCCTTGTCTTTGGCCTGAGATTATATTGAGGTTATGAATGAGATGCAGCTGGTTATGAAGTTATTGCAGGGACCTATGGACTTGAACTGAAGATGCAGGTATTGTGTGTTGTTTGAGTGTGTAGTTGCGGCTACAGATGATACAGGCGATTGCAGGTCGTGATGTTATTGAGTTGAGAGTGGTGGATGTAAGCTAAAAAAACTGAAGTTTGAGAAGTTGTACATGTTGTAGTTGTGTATGACAAGGTGTTATCTATGGGTCTGTATGAATGGAAGAAGCTTGGGCTGGGTTACAGAGGCTGAAGTGTTGGTTTTGTTGGATATGCATAGTTGTGGGTTAAATTGAGAAGATTGCATTAGAGGGAATGATGAGTGCATGTTTATGGATATATGAACTTGCAAGAATGGAACTGTATTGGTTCCTGTGTTATTTGTAGCTGCGAGTTAAAATGGGAATAATAACTGTTGGCTTGAGGTTATGGTGATTGTGGAACTGAAGCAGGTGGTTTAGTGTTGTTGCAGTATGTATTAGAGAAGAAATTGAAGGAATCTATTTTCTAAACTAAGAGTGTTGCTTAAAACAAAACTCTTTCCTAACTAGGAATGCTGCCCAAATAAGGATTTCTTCATAATATAGGATTCTTCCCTCAACCCGTCTTGAGGATCACTAGTTCCCGGAGAGAGGAAGATACACATGTATCAACCAAGGTAACTTAGATTGCAAATCCTGATTTAAAATCTATATAAAGGAGAACTCTAGCAACTGGGAAACCTAATCCCCACACCTCCTGTGTGATACTAGTTGTATAAGCTAGAGTCGATTCTCCTTTAACCTTAGGTTTTTCACGAAACCCTGTAGGTTAACGACTTAAAGACTTCATTGGGATTGTGAAGCCAGACCCAACTATTTTCTCTTTAGTTGCGTGATCTGATCTTGCTGTTTCCAACGTGATTGAGTGCAATCGTAAGATTGGCTTGAGATTTATATCTCCGATAGGCAAGATAGAAAAGTAGTCACAAACACCTTCATCTCATCGTTTGTGATTCCACAATATATTGTTTCATTAATCGATTAAGATTATTGTGAGGTGATTGATAATTCTAGGCTGTTCTTCGGGAATCTAAGTACGGGTTATCAATTGGTTCATGTGCACCTTGATTTATCAAAAGACCGAACAAAAACTCGTAGGTATTTCAGTGGGAGACAAAGTTATCTATTCGTATAGAATTTTCTGTGTGATACAGATTTGTTTATCAAGTCTTCGACTCTGGGTCGTAGCAACTCTTAGTTGTGAGTGAGATCAGCTAAGGGAATCAAATGTGTAGTATCATGTTAGGATCAGAGACGTAATGAACGCAACTGTACCTTGAATCAGTGTGAGATTTATTAGGGCTCAACTACAGTCCACACCGAAATTAGTTTGTAGTGGGCTAGTGTATGTAGCGGCTTAATACAGTTTGGTGTTCAATTTGGACTAGGTCCCGGGGTTTTTCTGCATTTGCGGTTTCTTCGTTAACAAAACTTCTGGTGTCTGTGTTATTTCTTTTCCGCATTATATTTTGTTATATAATTGAAATATCACAGGTTGTGCGTTGAATCGATCAATTGATAAATCCAACCTTTGGTTGTTGATTGAAATTGATTGATCATTGAACATTGGTCTTTGGTACCGTTCAAGTTATCTCTCTTATATTCAATCGGGCTCGCAAAGTATTATTTGTTTGATTGCGGATTGAATTGAGAGATTGAGATATAACTCCTTGATATACTTTTCTTAAGACTGAGTCTGACTGTCTAGTTGATTCTCTTAAAAGTATATTAGAGTTAGTCCATACAGATCGCTAAGCGAAATATTGGGTGAGGTTGTTATACCTCTGTTTTTCATTAACGACTTAAAGACTTCATTGGGATTGTGAAGCCAGGCCCAACTATTTTCTCTGTAGTTGCGTGTTCTGATCTTGCTGTTTTCTATTATGATTGAGTACTATCTTCTTTAAGATTTCTCGAGATTTTATCTCCGATAGGCAAGATTGAAATGTAGTCACAAACACCTTCGTCTAATCGTTTGTGATTCCACAATATCTTGTTTCGTTAATCGATTAAGATTATTGTGAGGTGATTTATAATACTAGGTTGTTCGTCGGGAATATAAGTTTGGTTTATCAATTGGTTCTTGTTCACCTTGATTTATCAAAAGACAGAACAAAACTCGTAGGTATATTCGTGGGAGACGGATTTATCTATTATCGTAGACTTTTATATGTGATACAGATTTGTTTATTAAAGTCTTAGACTTTGGGTCGTAGGAACTCTTAGTTGTGGGTGAGATCAGCTAAGGGAATCAAGTGTGCAGAATCTGGCGTGGTTCATGAGGCGTAAGGAACGTGACTGTACCTTGATCAGTGTGAGATTGATTAGGGCTCAACTACATTCCAGTCTGAAGTTAACTTGGAGCAGGATAATGTCTGTAGCGGATTAATACAGTGTGGTGTTCAAATCTAAAGTAGACGTCTCGGAGTTTTTCTGCATTTGCGGTTTCCTCGTTAACAAAACTTCTGGTATCTGTGTTATTTCTTTTCCGCGTTATATTTTGTTGTATAATTGAAATATCACAGGTTGTGCGTTGAATCGATCAATTGGTAAATCCAAACTTTGGTTTTTGATTGAAATTGATTGATCCTTGAGCATTGGTATTTGGTACCGTTCAAGTTATTTCTCTTATATTCAATCAGGCTCGCAAATTCCTATTTGTTTGATTGCGGATTGAATTGAGAAATTGAGATATAAATCTTTGATATACTTTTTCTTATGATTGAGTCTGACTGTCTAGTTGATTCACTTGAAAGTATTTTGGAGTTATTCCATACAGATTACTAAGCGAAGTATTGGGTGAGGTTGTTAACCCCCGCTTTTTCAATGGTATCAGAGCTGGCAAACACGTGTAAGACCTCATAAGTCTGTGTTTGTGGCGACCTGACTGTATGGACAGTTGTACTATCTCTAACAACGCAATACCAGTTCAGGAGCACTCTGATTTGGTTCAAAGTTCTGAGCCATATAGGAACTCTCTCATACTTTCTCCTTTGACAGAAACTGTGATCGACTGGGAAAAATGCCTAGATGAACAGTTGGATGATCTTTCAGATGAGAGTGACTCAGAAGAGGGACAAGCTATTGATGAGGAAGTATCCCAATATATCTCGCTCTTTAACCACATTTTAAAAAGAAAAAGGTCAACATCTTGCCTGGCTAAATATCTGACACCTCTCTGTCAAGAGAACAGGAAATTGAGAATACTCTTTAAAGGTTATGATTTTGGTTACAAACTGTTACAATCTACTGTTAAAGATCGTGACGAAGATGTACGTTCAAAAAGGTCTGAATAAGATAATCTTCGTCGAATCTTCGTGTTGAAAGAAAGACTTGCATAATCTGAAGCAATATATGACTCTCAACAAAAATGTTTTAACGACAGGGAGATCAGCTTCCTCGCCTGGGAAAAACAATTGGAGGCTGATCTAGCTGCGGCCTTTGATAAGGTCAATTTACTGGAAGAGAATCTGAAAAGATTCAATACTAGCTCTACAAAATTATCCTTTATGCTTGGAGCATGTAAAGAACATCGTGATACACGTGGTCTGAGTTATAAAGAAATAGACGCTCCAAGTACTAGTAAGATCCACTTTGTTTGTGTTAATGACAAGCTTCTAAGTGAAAATCACACTGATATCAAAAGTGAAAAACTTCCTTCAGCAGCTGATGTTCCTAGGGACAAGAATTGTTCTCCTTCGAAAACAACTCAGATGAGAATAATCAAGAACATTCCCTATAACTGTTACTATTGCGGAAACAAAGGTCACCTTGAAAGGAGATGTTGTTTCCGAATGCATAATGAAAAACTTCATAACATTCTTGTATGGATGTCTAAAGAAGTAATTAAGCCTGCTTCTCATGTTGTTGGAGTAAAAGGTCTTGTCTGCAATCAAGAAAAGTGATGTGATGATACAATTCTTGATTATAAGTATGACAGAAATTCTGTCTACATTTGAAAAGGGAAGAATGTCATATAGACAGGTGAATCTTCAAAGTACTTTGTGAAAAAAAAAATCCTCGAAGGAAGAAGAAATGTTCAAACACCTTGCCTCTCACTGAAGAAAGTATTGAATCTAAAATAGTTGCTCCAGACTTCGTTCACATTAATAATCGAGTCTCGAAGCTCAAGACATGTATAAACAGACTCAGACACAGCATTAAAAAGGCAAGGAATGCGACATTCTCAGGTTTCTCTTGTCCTCCTAGTGATAATTTTCTTTTGACTAACCCCACTGTTTCCTCTGAAGATATTCAAGGAAGAAAAAGGGAAGATGTCATTATTCCTGGTGAGCAAAATGCTCATCAAAGTACAACTTGACTACTCAAAGTAGCATCCTCCTTAAAACCTTGAGAGGATGCTCATAATTCTCAAGAAGTTTTTCTGTCTTGAGAAAGTAGTCTTTGTTGTATTATTGTCATAATGATCATACCACTGTTGAGTCCTGCTCCAGTATTTTATTACTTATTGTAATATTTTTTGTTAGAGCATTGCTCGGTCGAACTCGCATGCGTTTCTATCTCAAGCATGTTTGTCAATGTTAGTGATCAAAACTATAAGTCTTGATTTCTAGTCTACTATAACTAAGGTCTCGGACTAGGATATAAAGTGTAGTTGAGCTCAAGAACTCCATGGAAATCATCATACAAGACGAAGGACTACTCAAGGAACTCGTGGATCTTCATCGACTAAAAGGTATGTGGAGACTTGAACTTATCTATCACTCAAAAGTCTATTTATCTCCTATCTTAAGACAAAAGTCGTTTTGCTATATAGACTTAGATTATACACATTTGGTATTTCGAGCCGAGTCTATCTATTTCTCGAAATATGTGTTGGTAAAGCTTTCGCTTTAGCCAAGTTCATCTTTACCTAGTGAAGAAAGTCATGTTATGTTTCAATCACTTTGAAAATTTCTCTGACGAGAAATGGTTTGTGAATAACAACTATATAACGTCCTCTAAGAATGTTTCAATGATTGAAATGAGAGTTTAGACTATATAACCATTTGAAGGATATAAGCATTGTTGTGGAAACACATATATGTATAAGTCCTTATTTCTTGAACCGAAGTTTGCGAACTTTGTTGATCAAGTGAACTGGAATGTGGCGTGAGCCAAGTCTGAGAACTGGCGGAAGTTCTCGAACCGAGAATTTCTGCTGGAGTTTGTGAAATCATTCCAGAAACTTAAGTCCGCGAACCCAGTCCGCGAACTTGAGTAGGTTATGTCTAAAAACGATTTTTAGTGAAATTATCTTTATACACTAAGGAATGCAATTGCAAACCGTGGCTATAGAGTTCATGAACCGATTCATGTGAATCAAATCGTTTTTGCTTCAATTGTGTCTTGTGTAGTACATGAGATTTCCATGCAATTGAACAACTCTCTAACTAGTTCATTTGAGTCATTTGAACTAGTTATGGTGAAGAAGAATATGGTTGATATGAAAGTGATCATATGGCTAACCATTTGGTTAACTATTGTTGAACCAACTAATGTACAAGTTTGGGTACGGTTACACAAGCCCAGGAACGTGCATTTCATTTGTGTATAACAAGCTATGTTTTCGATCTAACGGTTGATAAATATTACTTGAATTTAATCAGGTTTTCATTTAACGGTGAATATTGAATGCTTTCTCACTAAGATAACATTGATTGCAACCCTTGATTTGAAAGACTATATAAGGGAGAACTCTAGCAACTGGGAAACCTAATTCCCACACATTCTGTGTGATACTAGTTGTACTAAGCTAGAGTCGATTCTCCTTTAACCTTTGGTTTCTTCTTCTAAACCAGGTTAACGACTTAAAGACTTCATTGGGATTGTGAAGCCAGACCGATACTACTTTTCTTGTAGTTGTGTGATCTGATCTTGTTGTTTCTATCGTACGAGTACAATTGTAATAATTGGCTTGAGATTTCTATCTCCGATAGGCAAGATAAACAGTAATCACAAACATCTTCGTCTCATTGTTTGTCATTCCACAATATCTTTTTTCGCTGCGTCGATTAAGACTATTGTGAGGTAATTGATAATACTAGGCTGTTCTTCGGGAATATAAGTCCGGATTATCAATTGGTTCATGTTCACCTTGATTTATCAAAAGACGGAACAAAACTCATAGGTATATTCGTGGGAGACGAATTTATCTATTATCATAGACTTTCCTGTGTGATACAGATTTGTTTATTAAAGTCTTCGACTTTGGGTCGTAGCAACTCTTAATTGTGGGTGAGAACAACTAAGGGAATCAAGTATATAGCATCCTGCTGGGATCAGAGACGTAGGAGCATAACTGTACCTTGGATCAGTGTGAGATTGGGTGGGGTTCAAGTACAGTTCAGACCAAAGTTAGTTTGGAGTAGGCTAGTGTCTGTAGCGGCTTAATACAGTGTGTGTTCAATCTGGACTAGGTCCCAGGGTTTTTCTGCATTTTCGGTTTCCTCATTAACAAAATTTTGGTGTCTGTGTTATTTCTTTTCCGCATTATATTTTGTTATATAATTGAAATATCACAGGTTGTGCGTTGTTCAATCAATTTGAATATTCGACCTTTTGTTTGTTGATTTAATTTGACTGACACTTGGATATTGGTCTTTGGTACCATCCAAGTTATCTCTCTTTGATACAGACTCGCAGATTTCTATTTGCTTGAGTATAGATCAAATCGAGAGATTGAGATATAAACTCTTTGATATACTTTTCTATTGATTGAGTCTAACTGTCTAGTTGATTATCTAGAAAGTATATTGGAGTTTGTCCATACAGATTGCTAAGCGAAATATTGGGTGTGGTTGTTAGACCCCCGCTTTTTCAATTGGTATCAGAGTAGGCAAACACGTTTAAGACCTTACAAGTCTGTATTTGTAGCGATCTGAATCTATGGACAAAGGTGATATCTCAATAAACGTACCACCAGTCTTCAATGGCTCTAATTACTTATGGTGGAAAATTGCTATGCGAGCTTTTCTTCAAGCACGTGATTTTCAATCATGGGTATATGTAGTTAATAGCTATAATGCTCCCGTTGTGGAAGTTGGAGATGTAAACGTTCCCAAGGACATTGGTGAATACACCCCGGCCGAGATAAATGCTGCAAAGCAAAACTCCGACGGTTTGAATGCCATTATACATGCCATTACCCCAAATCTTCAGCACCATGTGTCAAATTGCACTAAATCTAAAGAAGCTTGGGATATCTTAGAAACCGTATTTGAAGGAAATACCAGTGAAAAGGAAGCTAGGCTTCAAAACCTTAATTCCAATTGGGAAAACCTTCGTATGGCAGATGAAGAAACATTTGATGATTTTAATCACAAAGTGTCTGAAATTGTTAATGCATCTTTTGCATTAGGTAAGACTATTCCTGAAAAGGACATTGTGATGAAAATTCTCAGATCGCTGCCATCTAGATACGATTCTAAGAAGCATGCCATCGTTGAGGGAAATAACCTTGATAATCTCTCCAAAAATACGCTGGTTGGGAAGCTTAAGATCTTTGATCACGAACATTCATCCAAAACTAAGGATGTTACGTTCAAAGCACTAAAGTACACTAAAATTACTTGATAAAAGTAAAAAAAAACAGTGTATATCTCTGAAGATGATCACTCTGAGACAGATTCATCAGATGAAGATCTTGACAAATCAGTCTCGATGATCACAAGACAGTTTAGGGATCTTCTGCTGAAGAGAAGTAAACTGTTCTCCAGAGATAAGCCTAAGGAATCAGTCAAACCTCATAATCGTGTTCCTCCTAAAAATAGGAATACTGATGAAACTGATGACGAGGATATGCCTCAGTGCCTTAAGTGTAAGTGATTTGGTCATTTTGCAAACGAGTGCCCAAATCGTAGAAAATACACTGGGAACAAAGGTCTTGCTGTAACTCTTGATGAAATGTCTGACATTTATGATTCTAATGAAGACGAGAAATCAAGTATTGCACTTCTTGGTGAAAATATTGATTTTGATTACTATAGCAATACATACATCAATCTTGATATTCTTTCAGAAGATAATCCAACTATTCTGGAAGATAAAGTTGACCCATCCTTTGGAAACTCTGTTTGTAATGTTTCAGGTTCCACCATGTGCCTAGCTGCTTGCACATCTCAAAAGCCTGATTTTTATCCTAACTTGACGTGTTCTTATTGTTCGTTAAAGGGTCATGAACTATCAAGGTGTTACAAGTACAAACACCAACGAAGGCACGTCAACAAACTTCAACGAAGATCAAATCATTTAGCACGGAAGCTTAAACTTGCCCAGAAGACCGCTGAGGTATGTAGGATTTTATCTTCGTCTAAGAAGTTAGTTTCCAAGGATAAACCAAGACCATTAGAGAAGAAAGTTTGGTCAAGTCGTTTTGATGGATAGAAGTCTGAGGATTCCTCTCGAGAGGAAAATTATGGACAAATTGTTGTTCACCGCAACGCAACTTGATTGTGTTGTGTTTTGAAATCTTGTCTCATGTGCCTGATCAAAAGAGACAATGATTTTATACCTCTCAGGCTTTAGGAAAAGTTTTGGTTTTCTTCTTTTCTTAGTTTTTGGAATTCTCTGTCTATCAATAAAGGAGGGTTATTATCGACAATTCTACTCTTCATAGGGTTGTGAGTTGGTCGAGTACGAACCTGTTTAAAGGTTTCAAAACCCTACATTCCTTTTTCCTTCTCTGAAACCTCTTTTTATCTCAAGACTACTTGTTGAGCAAATTGTGATTTCCTCTCACAAACCCATACGTTTATGGATACTCCAAGCATGATGTCTTCTGATGGAAAAGATGTTAATATGATTGTTAAGCCATCAATCACGAAGGAAAAAGAAAAATCTCCATTATCTCCAACATTGAAAAGGAAAAGAAGGAATTTGAGGAAGCCAAGAGCCATTCCTTCAAATTCTCAGAAGTTTTCTGATGTTCTTGATGGGTTGAAGGAGATGCGAAAGGAGATTCAACAAATAAAGGCTTTTGTGTATAAGACTCATGAGATTCAGAAGGCCCTGGTTCGATAACATCAACCAAGAAGGTTTATTGATATAAACTCCTATCTTAATGAACCTTATGTTCCAATGGCGGTTGGCGACAAGGAGTTCGGGGACGATAAAGAATTCTTTAAAGGTCTTATTGCCTAGTATATCTTCTATTTTTCTTGTTTTATTTAGAAGAATAACTAGAGGTTGGAATAGACTTTATTGTGATTATACATAGCTATTCCAACGTTTTCATCTTCTTGTTCTTAGATTTATTGGTTTAAATTCTAAATTTGTTTGGAAGATGATCTTTGTAGTATTAATCTTTATGGTTTTATATATTGCAATATTGTTATGGGATATGTGTGTTTACGTCCGTGAACTTGATTGTCCCATACTTTGTCAAAACTAAAGTCATTCGTGAGTTGATATGTATGTATTAATGAAAGAATGAATTGACTTTTGACAAATACAAAAGTTAAGCCTATTATTCAATTTTTGATGGAAGATAGGTTAAAATCTTTTGTGTTCAAGGATTATGTCTTTTGGATGTCATTGTGCAAATGGTGATGGAAAATAGAACGAATCCTTGATTATTCCACGGTATTAGGTCGATCTCCGATCCACAATTTGTGTACATACTGTGTTGTTCCTTAAGGTGTCTTATGTTGAGCTCTATCGACTGAGTCATTGTTTTGGCATGGTTGTTGTTCCATGAGATACTTTGTGTCGAGCATGACCAATTAAATTGATTACTTTTGTGATTAGTTTGGTGTGTATTCCGATTAGATTAATTATGGATTTTCTTGTGATTAATCTAATTGAGTGTTTTTAAGTCTCCATAACTTTACTTGTGTTGAGCGTTTCAAATTAAGTAAATCATGGGTTCTCTTATGATTAATTTAATTGAGTATTTTGGATTCAAATTCATACTTGTATGTAATTTGTTATGTCCAAAGAAATCCTTCTTTTCTTTTTGAAATTAAGGTCGCTCTTGTTGTTCCTTCAGGAATGACATTATATGGGGGAGAGTTCTTTTGAACTTTTGCTTAATTGCCAAATCTTTGTGGGGAGTGCGGCTGTGGAATATTTTAGGGGTTATCTTGTATCTTAATAAACTACTTGATGAATGCATTTAGCTTCGGCTTTATGATTGCATCTTAAAAAGATGATATATGCTTTCTTTTGGTCATGAAATGTCTCTTTCGGAAATTTCATTAGGATCCCGTTCTTGTACCTTTGCCAATTTTATTGACAAAAATGGGGAGAATTAATATGTAGTTCACACTACAAATACATATGGTTTTCGGATCATTATGTAAGGGGGAGTGGTTTCCATGTGAGATGGAGTATTGACTAATAGGGAGTAACATATCACCATAGTATTGTTGTTAAAGCTGTGATACAATTGAACTTTGACGATGTGTAATGATACTATGACACTGTATAAAAATGATTGAGAACTCTTGTTTTCTCGTTGCTATAGCTACGGATTTTCAACAACGATGATGCTAAACTTACGACCTTTGGGATCATTGGAGTACTTGGAAGTGACGAAGATTTCAAGTAATGTTGAAGATTAGGAATGTGGAATAGGCGCTACAAAAGTTTATTTATATATTTTTTGTATTCCATATGTATTGATAGTTTTGTCACTAAAATTGACAAAGGGGGAGATTGTTAGAGCATTGATCGGTCGAACTCGCATGGGTTGCTATCTCAAGCATGTTTGTCAATGTTAGTGATCAAAACTATAAGTCTTGATTTCTAGTCTACTATAACTAAGGTCTCGGACTAGGATATAAAGTGTAGTTGAGCTCAAGAACTCCATGGAAATCATCATACAAGACGAAGGACTACTCAAGGAACTGGTGGATCTTCATCGACTAAAAGGTATGTGGAGACTTGAACTTATCTATCACTCAAAAGTCTATTTATCTCCTATCTTAAGACAAAAGTCGTTTTGCTATATAGACTTAAATTATACACATTTGGTATTTCGAGCCGAGTTTACCTCGCCTATCTATTTATCGAAATATGTGTTGGTAAAGCTTTCGCTTTAGCCAAGTTCATCTTTACCTAGTGACGAAAGTCATGTTATGTTTCAATCACTTTGAAAATTGCTCTTATGAGAAATGGTTTGTGAATAACAACTATATAACATCCTCTAAGAATGTTTCAATGATTGAAATGAGAGTTTAGACTATATGACCATTTGGAGGATACAAGCATTGTTGTGGAAACACATATATGTATAATTCCTTATTGCTTGAACTGAAATTTGCGAACTTTGTTGATCAAGTGAACTGGAATGTGGCGTGAGCCAAGTCCGCGAACTGGCGGAAGTTCTCGACCCGAGAATTTCTGCTGGAGTTTGTGAACTCCTTCCAGAAACTTAAGTCCGCGAACTTGAGTAGGTTATGTCTAAAAACGATGTTTAGTGAACTTATATTTATAAACTAAGGAATGCAATTGGAAACCATGGATATAGAGTTCATGAACCGATTCATGTGAATCAAATCGTTTTTGCTTCAATTGTGTCTTGTGTAGTGCATAAGATTCCTTGCAATTGAACAACTCTTTAACTAGTTCATTTGAGTCATTTGAACTAGTTATGGTGAAGAAGAATATGGTTGATATGAAAGTGATCATATGGCTAACCATTTGGTTAACTATTGTTGAACCAACTAATGTACAAGTTTGGGTACGGTTACACAAGCCCAGGAACGTGCATTTCATTTGTGTATAATAAGCTATGTTTTCGATCTAAAAGTTGATACATATTAGCTTGAATCTAATCAGGTTTTCATCTAACGGTGAATATTGAATGCTTTGTTACTAAGATAACATTAATTGCAAGCCCTGATTTGGAAGTCTATATAAGGGAGAACTCTAGCAACTGGGAAACCTAATCCCCACACATTCTGTGTGATACTAGTTGTGCTAATCTAGAGTCAATTCTCCTTTAACCTTTGGTTTCTTCTTCTAAACTAGGTTAACGACTTAAAAACTTCATTGGGATTGTGAAGCCAAACCGATACTATTTTTCTTGTAGTTGTGTGATCTGATCTTGCTGTTTCTATCGTACGAGTACAATTGTAATAATTGGATTGAGATTTCTATCTCCGATAGGAAAGATAAAAAGTAATCACAAACATCTTCGTCTCATCGTTTGTGATTCCACAACATCTTTTTTCGCTGCGTCGATTAAGACTATTGTGAGGTGATTGATAATACTAGGCTGTTCTTCGGGAATATAAGTCGGATTATCAATTGGTTCCTGTTCACCTTGATTTATCAAAAGACGGAACAAAACTCATAGGTATATTCGTGGGAGACGGATTTATCTATTGTCATAGACTTTTCTGTGTGATACAAATTTGTTTATTAAAGTCTTCGACTTTGGGTCGTAGCAACTCTTAGTTGTGGGTGAGATCAGCTAAGGGAATCAAGTACGTAGCATCCTGCTGGGATCAGAGACGTAGGAGCATAATTGTACCTTGGATCAGTGTGAGATGGTTGGGGTTCAACTACAGTTCAAACCGAAGTTAGTTTGGAGTAGGCTAGTGTATGTAGCGTCTTAATAAAGTGTGTGTTCAATCTGGACTAGGTCCCGGGGTTTTTCTTCATTTGCGGTTTCCTCGTTAACAAAATTATGGTGTCTGTGTTATTTATTTTCCGCATTATATTTTGTTATATAATTGAAATATCACAGGTTGTGCGTTGTTAAATCAATTAGAATATCTGACCTTTTGGTTGTTGATTTAAATTGATTGACACTTGAATATTGGTGTTTGGTACCATCCAAGTTATCTCTCTTTGACAAAGACTCGCAGATTTCTATTTGCTTGAGTATAGATCAAATCGAGAGACTGAGATATAGACTCTTTGATATACTTTTCTATTGATTGAGTCTAACTGTCTAGTTGATTCTGTAGAAAGTATATTGGAGTTTGTCCATACTGATTGCTAAGCGAAATATTGGGTGTGGTTGTTAGACCCCCGCTTTTTCATTTTTGATCAATAAGTCTTGAGTTTTTTGTTGCTTACCTTGAAAAACTTTTGTTCTCTTCTCATTGACGATTGAGTTTTTGCTTATCAACAATTATCTAATGTTCTTTTGAACTAAGACTATCTGCCAATTCGTTTAAAATTTTCCTTTGATTTATTTTTATCAAAAACTACTTCTAAATAAGGCTCCATTACTTCCTTGGTTTCGAACCTGGTTCGTAATCATAAGTACACGTGCACCGGACCCTTATCGAGCATATACGAGTAACCCTAGGGTTTCCTTATGAAGCACTTTTATATATATGTATCATGTCTTTTATCTTTTCCTAATACATACAAGTTCTGTAAAGTCAAAATTTCTTCTAAATTTTTGTGGTGTGCACAATGGATGGATGCAACAAGGAAGACAAAGTTGAGAAAGGCAAGGTTATGGAGTTTCACGAGAACCCTGTTTTCATAACTTGTTATCATGTTGTTGATCATGAAAACAAACTTCCAGTTCATATGTCATCTCAAGGTAGGAAATCTTCTTCGAGATTTTGATGTCGTACGTGAACAACTTGGAATTGCAACAAAGAATTTTGAATTTATGAAAAACGAACTGAAGAAAGCAACTGATGAGCTTTTCTATGTTCGATCTTTGGTTGCTTGTCATGTCTGATGAGTTTCAGTTGCGTCTTTTCTAAGAGTTATTTTATTTTGTGTAGGAAACTTCTTATGAGAATTTATTCTTGTGTTTTAAGAAGGATAACTAGGATTTGCAATAGTAATTATTGTGAGTACACATAGCTATTTCCAACTATTTTCATCTTGCAATGTTTTTAGATTTATTTATTTAAATTCTAAAGTTTATTTGGAAGATGATTTTGCAGTATTAATCTTTACGGTTTTATATATTGCAACTTTTTATGGGATATGTGTGTTTGCGTCCGTGAACTATGATTGTCCCATACATGGTCAAAAGTTAAGTCTTTCATATGTCTTTATGCAAATATTGATAAAAGATTGAATGAACTTTTGACAAGCAAAAGTTAAGCCTATTATGTCTTTATGCAAATATTGATGGAAGATAGGATGAACTTTTGTTTACAATGATTAAGTCTATTATATGTCTCTATGCAAATAGTGATGAAAAATAGAATGAATCTTTGAATACTCCGCAATATTGGTCTTTACCTGATCCACATCTTTGTGTAAATAATGTGTGGCTCCGTAAGTTTTCTTATGTGAGCATTTCCGATTAAATTAATCATGGGTTCTTTTGATGTTAATTTAATTGAGTATTTTGGATACAAAATTCATGTTTCATGATATTTGTTAATGTTCAAAGAAATCCTTCTTTTCTCGTAAAAGTAAGGTCGCTCTTGTTATTCCTTTTGGAATGACATTTTATGGGGGAGAGTTCTCCTAATCCGAGACTTGACTAATTGTAGAATAGAAATCAAGATATAGTTTTGATCAACTAAACTTTACAACAAGCTTGATATAAAAACACTTGTGAGTTCGACCGAGCGATGCTCTAACAATATATATGTCTTATCCACCGATTCCTGGTGTTTCATTTTCATGTGTAGTTTTGTAGTTATAATCAGATTACATATGTTGTCCTATGGGCCAATTGTTAAACTAGATTTTTTTTTATTTTGTAGATATGGACTTAGGTCACTTAGACTTTTATTCTCGAGCCATTAAACAAGAGGATGTTGATAGGAAACTAGAGGTTGTTGTACCTAGAAGCCTGTACAAGTTCGCGTGTGGAAGGGAGACCAATTTGGAGATGGCACTGGCACTGGATGACAAGCTTGCATATGAAGAGTTGATTGAGCTTATTAGGTTTTCCAAGAGAACGAGGGATGCAATTGCATGTCGGAGGTCATACGACAGACATATGAATAGTCTGTTTGCACAAATGACTGAAGCAGAAGTTGATGTTGCTGCTGCCGATGGTGTTGTTGTTGATGGTGATGGTGATGATGCTTCTCCTGATGCTAATGATCCAAATACTGCAGATCCATGATGTTTATGCTCTCTTATGCTAGATATTTGTAGTTGCATGAAATCCTACGCTACACCCCTCATATGATTTCATTAACACTCAACTCATTTTTAGATTAAAAATCTTAATTTTATTGATGAATCTTTGAACAATCTTACAAGAAAAGATAAAGGAATCAAGAGTAACCACTGCTCTAGATTTTCTCTCTCCTATTTACTTGTTTCTTACTCAAAAAAGATCTCTCCCTCTCCTTTACAACTGAACGACTATTTATAGGGAAATATA
Source organism: Papaver somniferum (assembly GCF_003573695.1). Taxonomy (NCBI): domain Eukaryota; kingdom Viridiplantae; phylum Streptophyta; class Magnoliopsida; order Ranunculales; family Papaveraceae; genus Papaver; species Papaver somniferum. Next base: position 155,193,233 of record NC_039366.1, on the reverse strand, counting down.
TAGTGGATGACAGCTAATCTGTCCTTTATTTTCGGATATGGTTTGCGACATTCTTGCAACCTTACAAATGTTAATCTCGCAAACTCTCTAACTTTCGCAGGACCATCACATCTTTCTCATGATTTTAGCTGACGTCGTTTATTATATCATTTCTGAAATTGTTCTGCGACGCTGTTGTGTTGTGTTGTTGATAATTTTGCTGAGATATTATTGCTGCTATATTCTGATCCTACATCTTGCCTCTTCTCATATCTTCCCCGCAAAGTAGAGAATGATGTGAGAAATGCCGCAGTTATCCATCATTTCATATTCTGCATTTATCACACGTATCCTTTTTCCCATCTGTTTCTTGACACGTCTTTTGTAACTACTGCTTTTTAACCGCTTATATCTTTCCGTATTAATCGTGTTTATCTTATCGATAAAAAATTTCCTCTATATATACTCTTTCTCACTCTCTTTTTCTTTCTTTTTATTTTCTCTGCAACTTCATCGCTCTTCTGCAAATTCCGTTATTGCAACTTTTCTTCTTTCTTCTTCTTTCAATCTTTTTAAGTTCTTCTTCATCTTCATACTGTTCCCTCTGTAGATCTTCATCATTCGTAATTTTCTTCGGAATAATCTTCCTGTTGGTGTTTTCCATGGATTCATCAAGGTTAGTTTTCTTTTTTCTTCCTTATGGGTTTTGCTGAAATTGATCTTGCTTACTGCCTTATTTGATGTTGTTTATGTGATTCCCATACTGGTTGTTATTTCAGCAAAAGCGCCTCCAACACTAAATTTACGGTTCATAACCCTAATATTCCCAAACCGCAGCATAAGATTGTTGTGCATAAAAGAAAGTCTGCGAATCGGAAGGTAGTAAGAAACATTATTCTTTTCTAATAACAATATTGTTGCCTCTGTTTCTTATCTGGATTGTAATTCGCAGGGTGATAAGGATGTCAATAAACCTCTCAAGAAATCTCGCCACCTTAAAACTGTTGAAACCTCTGTTCCATTCCACTTACTTATCTCTTCTAAATCTCCTGCGACATCTTCGCAAGATAAACCATTATCTTCAATTCGTGAAAAAGCTGCCTCAAACTTCATTTCTTCAACTGACCTTTCAATGATTGAAACCCCATTATTGATCCTTCTGTGAATGAAACTTCTTCTCTTCCTATTGATAATGTTTCTCAACCTTCTATCATCGCCAGTTCTCTACCTGAGCCTCTTCCCTTTTCGAAAGAAACCGTGGAAGGAATAGATATTGCTTTCAAAGTTTTGTCTGAAGTCCTGGATGATGGCAAGAAGTCTTCCATTGTTCCTGTCAAGTCTAGTATTTGCGAAATTCTGAGTAAGTATTTCGGTTCTGACAGAGCTGCTTCGCAAACAGCTTTGGAAAAAGAGTGTAATGCTCTTCGTCTCAAAAATCAAAAGCTTTAGAATGTTTTGTTGGATCGTGACAACCTTCGCAAGAAGAATGATGAATTGAGAGGTATGATTTCCTTATCTGTGTATTCAATTTTCCTTTCTAATGATTTTATCCTTCCCATATTTAATTATCCTTGAAATCCCTCTTTCGCATGTTAAGCCTTAAACCAGAAACGAATAATGGAGAGATACCAATTTGAATCTGTTGTTGAAGATTGATAAAGAGATTTTGATGGATCAATATAACCAATTAGATAACCTCTATTCATATTTTGTTGATCATATAAATAATCTTACCAATGAAAATACCCAATTAGTTCAGAGGCAAGATTTATTAAGTAATGAAATATCTCGCCTTTCTTATTCTTTAACTAAAGCTAATTTAGGGATGGAAACTTTATCAGATGAGAATAAAACCTTATCTCAAGAGAAGCGAACTTGTTTAAACAAGATGACGATATCTTCGCAACAACTTAGCATTCTTCAGAAAGTATGTGATGACCAAGAACAATCTCTCCGCTCTTTGAGAAATGAACTTAAAGAAGTAACTGAGTCATCTATTGCTGAAAGAGATACACTCATTCAAGGTAGAATAGCTTTAAGTGTAAAGGCGAATCAACTTAAAGAACAATATTCCAAATTAGAAGAATCTTATTCTTCTCTTGCGAAGAAAAATGCCTTTCTTATTTCTAAAGAGAAAAATCTTCAGTCTCGACTTAAAGGTTTAGTTGGAGATAAATTTGATGACGCAATGGACCGTTGGGAGAATAGTTGTCTGACCTTGATACAACACCTTATTTCGCAAAAGGAAGGTAGTCATAATAATTTGACTGCCTTAACTATCTTTTCTTTGTCATATCTTTTTGAGTTCTTCATCTTATTGAAATTTTGTATTCTACCTTTCGCAGAGTCTGAGAAAAATCTTCATTCCTCCATTTCTGTTTTGGGGTCTAAATATGCCAAAATTCGCAAAGAAAATGCATTACTCGTCTTTGTCCTTACTGGTTCTCGCGACCGAGCAGAAAGAAGACTTGATTATCTTGCTTACTTTAAGGATATTCAAGATAGGAATCATCAGAGAGCACTTCTTCGTCAAGTTCATCTCCGGGCTGAAGTCCTTGTAAATGATATTTTATTGTCTAAATCTCTTCCTCCTACATCAATCGAACCTTTGGAAGTAGATGATGATGAAGTTCCTCGTCCTGCAGCCAGTGATTATGATTATGAAATTGGTGCAGAGGTGTAGATGGTGGATTTTCGACAAAGGCTAAATTCGCAAACTCATAATTATACGAATCTCTGATTCAGAAATCAGACGTGAGTATCGAGACACAAGCCTCTCATCGAATTCTCAACGGAGAGTACTTTCTCTCAGAATACATGTAGATATGTAGTCTCACGACTGGAAAACGACATATATCTCATGAATACGAAATACTTTCAGTGATTATTTCTATATATCATCACGAGATGGACGGCTCCTAGACAGCTTGCTCTGCTAGTATAGAGCGATAACGTCTTCAGGAACAAACAACAAGTTTACCCTGACTATATAAAGGATATGACTTACCGGCAAGCTCGTATCAGGATAATTAATGCTCCTAGACAGCTTGCTCTGCTAGTATAGAGCCACAAAGTTAAATATTCCTAACTACAATCGCTCCTATTCCATGGTCGAATCCACGACTGGTCCCATGGAATGACAATAACAATTATTCTGATTCTATGATCGAATCCACAGCTTGATCTCATAGAATAACAATAACTATATTATCTCATTACTCCAATTTCATGATCGAATCCATAACTGGTCTCATAAATGGTAATAGATAAACCTTAATTACTCTGATTCTATGGTCGAATCTACGATCCCATGGAATGGTAATGCTCACTTTATTATTCTACAGTAGTCGAATCCTCAGCTGATCCTATGAATTAATAATAAACATCTTATTACTCAATTTTGTGAATTATTCTCCACTGAATTCCACAATTAGTAATAAATAATCAACAACCGGGGGTCTGAGCTACCTCTAAGTAAGCCCCGATTCAAATGGTGAAAGTGTATTCAACGACGATACACTAACAGTCACCGCACGAACGAGTATTTCAAAATACAACGAAACGATGAACCTATGCAAAATAGGGAAAAAAATAATAAATAATTAAAAATATTGACAAAGGTGCTGGGAACACGGACACACGACCTACCGACCGTGCCGTGGTCAGTTCCGCGCCAGTTTTATATTTTTAATACATTTTTATTATTTTCCATGATTTGATGAAAATTCTCTCATCTGATCAAATCTCCTTCGTCTCGAGGAAGCTCCTCGGTTTCATGGTACTTCCATAAATCCATAACAAATAATATAAAATTAAGGAAAGGAGTGTGGGGCGTGACCATTGTCCAACCGGCCATGCCTTGGTCCCAGCCGGCCCCACACCCCACGGTTCCTTATTATTTTATTATTATTATTATTTCTCTAATTTCATGAAAAACTCCTTGATTTCATGGTATTTTTTGCACAAATCATCATATAATAATAAAATAAAATAAAATTATGAAAACTTGTGGGACCGGGCCACTAGCCGGCCGGCCATGCCCTAGCCGGTCCCACACGCCCTTTGCTTTATTATTTTATTATTATTTATCCTACTTTTCCTTGAATTCATCAAATTCCTTGATTTTATGGTATTTCTCTCAAATTAGGAAAAATTCCCTCAAATCATCAAAAATACCTAAAAATATTAAAAAATTATGAAAAACTCGTGGGACCGGTCCATAGTCGGCCGGCCATGCCTCCATGGTCCCACACGCCCGAGTTTTTATTATTTTAATATTTTTCTTCCATGAACTCATGAAAACTCCTTCAATTCATGTAAACTCCCTAAATTCATCAAATTTCTCAAAATTCATGAATTTTTCATAAAATCCTCAAAATATTATAAAATTAAGGAAAAGGCACCACAGGACTGTGGTCACGACCGGCCGACCATGCTTTGACTACGGCGGTCCCACGCCTCCTCATTCCTTATTTTATAATTATTTTTCATCATCTCATGGTGTTTTCCTCAGTTTCGTCGAAACCCTAATTTTGGCATATTTCTTCGAATGGATGCTCAATTGCACGCCAGAAAATATCAAAATTCTCAGGACTGAGACACGGACACCTTGGAGACACGAGCACTCTATCTTGACCGACCAAGATTGGCTCTTTGGCTCACGGAAGCCGGTCCCATCAATTTTCACAGTTTTGACCTAATTTGCACAATTGCTCGTATTAGGTCCAAAATTCTTCCAAACACTTTGGATTTTCATGAAGTGATCGTCAGGCGGTCAGGTGACAACCCAGAGCCGGTTTCATGACTCCATGGTCGGTCCCTCGCCTCGTCATAATTAATTAGGTTTTCTCACCTAAGGCTCAGACGAGTATTTTTGAATAAATGATTAAGCCAGCATTTAATCATTCTTCCACCAACAAATCGTCAACTCTTCAGGAGTTCTTCGTATTTGCTCACGTGAGCATATGGACACTACATGGTTGATCCATGGTCCCATATAGTCGCTCTCTCCTTCCTCCTATGGTTAAAACTTCTGACGAACCATGAATTGATCATCAATTGATCAAATTAGGGTTTCTGAATCCAAGGATCATCATTCCAGATTCTAACCTTAATAATTTTATAACGACCTCATGGTCATTTATTTTATTAATTATGCCCAGTTCAACGACCAGTATTCTAATTAATATTTTTGGTACGCTGCCAATAATCCATCAGACGAGCAACACATGCTCAGACGATCAAATATTCAACAATTCATCACATGAGAAACACTTGCTCAGATGACAAATATTTGTTCAAACCAAGGAATATTGGTTCAACAATCAATATTCAACGATCTACCGAATGAGAAATACTTGCTCACTTCATCGTAAGAACTGTACCTCTGTCTCATGACATGTTCAATTCACGAGTTTCAGAACATCATGTTCAACTCAACGACTACATGGACTCATCGTCCCATCAAACCACGAAGTCATCAATTGACTAACAAACCATGAGACGTCAATTGTGTCACTTGGGGGGATATCACTTAGGGTTTTGGTCTGGCGGTCTACGACACGTGTGTTCAAACACACGATGGAATGTGAGCAAGTCGTGCATTCAGTTGAAGGAATTCACGAGGTAGTGGGTGGAAAATCGACCAAGTCTCCATACGTTGAGCAACTGGTTTCAAACACGATCTCCACTTCCCCACTCCTTGATCCCATCAACTGTCACACTTCATGGAATCATGGTGTCTACAATTCCAGTAATATAAATAAGTCTCTGAATCATGGTTGAATCGGCATCAACAGTATCATCAATCTCACGTCTCATCGACAACACGAGATCATCAACTCATCAATTGAGAAATTTCAATCATTCAGAGCTTATCATATTCAGAATTCACACACCCACAATCTTTGATTACCATTGATTCCACACATTTCCCAGCTTCCCTCTTACAGATCAACCCATCCTCTCTTGTGACCGAATTTACTCTGGAACGATCATTGTCTTGATTTAGGCCGGAGTACTATAGATTGATCTCTCGAATCTAAAGCACCCCCTTTGAAGCGGTGCATCTGTGTGAGGTTTAACATTTCGCTCGTTTCGAGGAGTTTCCTTCGTACGGTCGTCTCCTCAATTCCTTAAAAACCAGCAAATCGTTTTTCCCCATCTACAGATTGGCGACAACAGTGGGAGATCATTCTCTCGGTTGCAATCTCAATTCTCACAAGGATGGACGGTCTTAGGTATACCAATCCGGGTTCAAACCCGATCCTAATATCGCAAGCTCTAGTGGTACCGCTAATGCCACTCCTCCGACGCAACCTGCTACTAATACTGCTCCAAGCACTGGTGCTCCAATGATCACCCCTGAAAGTGACGGCACTTGCGCCATCAACAATCTACTCTTCGTTGATCTCCTGAAGAAACCAGAGGAAATCATCCTTCCATTGTTGATCTCATGAAGGTTCAGATTGACGTGGCTGCATCACAGAAAGATCCCGACTTTGGCAGAGTTGGCTCAAATCCTAGAGGTCCATACCAGGAACATGGACCTGATGAATGAGACGATAAACCACATCCTCGACTTTCTCATCAGATTGACATACGAGTTAGGCAGTATCTCCGCTCCAAAAGCCTCAACACCAGGGACTGAGACGTCATCTGACCCCCAAATCAACAGCTTCACCACGTACGAGAAGCCGGTGGAACAAGAGGTCACACATTTGATTGAAAATCTATGCGAACTCCTGTACTTCTCCAGGGATCAGCGCATAGACACATTTTCAGCACTTAACCAGATATCATCCAACGTACAAATAACGCCACCAATACCATCAGTTGAAGAAGTCTCCCTAGTGTCTGGACATTCTATCGACAAAATCTCTTTTGGAGAAGAAGATCGCATGACGGATGAAGGACACAACCGAGCATTGTATGTCACTGGTTTTATCAAAGGCACCGAATTTAGAAGAGCTCTTGTTGACACCGGTGCTTCCACCAACATTGTCACTATGAAGACTCTCAGGATGGCCAGATTCCCACAAGGTAAAATCGTTCGCTATCCCATCCTAATGACAGGATTTGAAGTAAGTCAAAGCCATACATATGGATATGCATACATAGATTTGGGAGTGGCGACGACTCGATCGAAAGCAAAATTTCATGTGATCGAGCAAGAACCTGACTACCACATAATACTGGGACGCCCATGGCTCCATGATAACAAGGTGGTTCCTTCAACATACCATCAATGCATGAAGGCCCTGCTCGACAATAAAATCGTTCGCATTCCGGCTTCATCATCTCCTTATGCTCCCGTCTTTGATACTGAGTTCCTTGAATCTCACAAAGGCGCCCCGGAACCTCCAAGCAGGATTCGCAGTACTCCACTTCCAAGCTGGAAGACTATCGAGAAGGCTGATAACGATCCGTCGTCCTCAGCTGCTAAAATGATCAAGTCACCTACTACACCGACTAAACGCCATAATGATCAAGTCTCAACTCCAGGGACAAACTTCACGACCGATCGAGACGTAGAAGGGAGAGTCATTTATCGCCGACGGAAAGATTAGCAATTAATCGGGAAGAACGATGAAAAGTCTCCCCACCATGAAGAATCGTGTCAGAGTGAACTATCACTTGAAGAAGAAGTCCAATATGCCCCACAACAACTACGGGACGACACTGACTCTACCACTGACGATCTCGAAACAATCGACATTGGGACTGAAGACGATCCAAGGCCAATCCTGATCAGTTCGGCGCTATCACCAGAGGAGCGGGCCGAGCTGGTAAAATTATTGAAAGAATATCAAGATGTCTTCGCCTGGACGTACGAAGAAATGTCGGGTCTAGATGACAAACTCGTCACCCATCACCTACACATCATCCCTGGTTCCAAAGCTGTCAAACAACCGCCCAGGCAATTTAGACACGAAGTCGAGGAGCAAATCAAGGTCGAAATCCAGAAACTGTTGGCAGCAGGGTTCATCAAGCCTATTCTTCATCCAACGTGGCTAGCAAATGTGGTACCTGTTAAGAAGAAAAATGGTCAAATCAGATGTTGTGTCGACTTCAGGAACTTGAATAAATGTTGTCCAAAGGATGATTTTCCTCTACCCAACATTGACATGCTCGTCGATGCAACCAGTGGTCACGGTATGTTCTCATTCATGGACGGCTATAGTGGGTACAACCAGATCAAGATGTATGAACATGACGCCAACAAGACTGCGTTCCGTACTCCCATTGGGAATTTTCACTACACTGTGATGCCCTTTGGATTAAAGAATGCTGGTGCCACCTATCAACGAGCCATGACTGCCATATTCCACGACATGATGCACAAGCAAGTAGAAGACTATGTTGATGATGTGGTGGTAAAATCGAAGACTCGAGCATCTCATCTCGAAGTTCTAAGGCAGGTGTTTGAAAGGTGCAGAGAATACAAATTAAAAATGAATCCTTTAAAGTGCGCATTCGGAGTTTCTTCCGGAAAATTCTTAGGATTCCTGGTCACGGCTGAAGGGATCAAAGTCGACCCAGACAAGGCAAAAGCTATTACCACCATGCCTCCTCCACGTACCGTGAAGGAACTACAGAGCTTTATGGGCAAGGTAAATTATATTCGACGCTTCATTCCTGGATTAGCTCAACTCATTGCTTCGTTCACACCTCTGCTGAAGAAAGGAGCAAGCTTCACCTGGACAGCTGTTCAACAAGAAGCTTTCCATAAAATACAACAATATTATTGTCACCGGCCGTCATGAGGTCTCCAGTGCAGGGACGACCTCTGATTCTTTACACAGCCTCCAGTGACGTCGCCATCGGCGCACTCCTCGCTCAGGAAGACGACGAAGGCGTCGAACGACCGATTTACTACTTCAGCCGCACAATGAGAGATGCTCAACTCCGATATCCAAAGGCCGAAAGGGCATGCCTGGCATTGGTACATGCAATCCAGAAGTTCAGACATTACTTACTATCTAACAGGGTCGTACTCATCTCCAAAGTGATCCCATAAAGTTCTTGCTATCAAAGCCAGCCTTGATAGGAAGACCAGCGAAGTGGCTACTCCAGATGTCAGAATTTGACATAGCTTGCACGCCACCTAAAGCCATCAAAGGTCAAGCGGTCGCAGACTTGCTCGCCGCTTTTCCAGGGAAGACACAACAAACTACATGAAGAAGTGCCCGGCGAATTCCCAGACATCTTGGTCATCAAGGAAGAAACATGGCTTCTATACTTTGATGGATCTGCCACCCCTAGTAGTGACACCGGAGGAGCGGGCATAGTGTGGTGTCTCCATCTGGTGAAGTTTTCTCACATTCGTTCAAGTTGGATTTCCACTGCACCAACAACTCAGCGGAATATGAAGCCTTCCTATTAGGATTATCCTTGGCCAAGCAAGCAGGAGCAACACACCCGAGATAAGGGGAGATTCAAAATTATTGGTCAACCAGATGAATGGAACGTATTCTCTCAAAGAAATCACACTTGCTCCATTCAGAACCGAAGCTCAGCGACTGTTGACCTATTTTGCTGACGCAACGATCGTCCATACTGGACGGACTAACAATAGGCATGTGATTGCCTAGCAACTCTCGCCTCCAAGCTGCAATTCGAAGGAGCACAGAAAACGATCACTGTACAAGGCGTACGTATCTTCACTTGGCTCACTCAGATCGAAGACATTCCAGCGAACGATTGGCGCACCCATCATTCATGAATTGAGCAGCTCTATTTCAGAAGGCCAAGTCAGCCTCAAGGAATTGAAGAACTACTTCTTCTTCATGGAGGGCTATACTATCGAAACCCTGATGGATCTCTATCACGATGTCTTGGGAGCGACGAAGCGGAACAGCTCAAGCGCATACATGAGGAAGTCTGTGGGAAACGTTAGTGGTAACACTTTACAGAAAGCTTCAAAGAATGGGGTACTACTGGATCCATGGAGACTCAGTCAAGAGCTTTACAAGGATCTTGTCCTGATTTCCAAACACCTCCTCATCACTTGGAGGTTTTGACGGTCCACCACACTGGGGACTGGAGGGAGCCTTACATCAAATACCTCCGGGACAACGAACTACCACTGGAAAAGAAGCAAGCAGTCAAACTCATTCAGAAAGCTAAGAGATTCGTCTATCTCGATGGGATCTTATACCGCAAAAGCTTTGGCGGAAATTTACTGAGGTGCTTAGCCGAACATGAAATCCCTACAATCCTGAAGGAAGTACATGATGGAGAACATCAAGGAAAGAGGAAACTATTTCTTCAAATTCATGAGAAGTATTATTGGCCAACCATGGAAGATGATGCAGCCGCACACGTTCAGAGGTGTCACCAGTGCCAAACCCATGGTAATCTCATCCACGCTCCTTGTCTCCCGTTGAATTCTGTGAATAGTCAGTGGCCTTTCTACAGCTGGGGACTAGATATCATTGGGAAGATCAATCCAGCATCTTCAAAACAACATGAATACATCATCAATGCGACAGAGTACTTCACCAAGTGGGTCGAAGCTATTCCTCTTCGAAGCACCACTAGAGTTACAATTGCCGCCTTCATCAAAGAGCATATCATCACAGATAACGGAACTCCTTTTGCTAATCAAGATGTTGAGAAGCTGCTCAATAAATATGGGATCAAACAAATCTTCTCCACACCTTACTATCCACAAGGAAATGGTCAAGCAGAAAGTACCAACAAGACTTTGGTCAGGATTATCAGTCGGACGATTCATGACAATCCTCGATCATGGCATGAGCAATTACCCATGGCTCTATGGGCTTACAGAACTGCACCAAGGAGCTCGATCGGTACTTCGCCATATTCCCTTGTCTATGGAGCCGACGCCATACTTCCATCAGAAATCAAAGTTCCCTCAGCCAGGATTGCAGCATCCAATGGTGTACAATGAGATGAGGCCGAAATCTCCAGATCACGAATCGCGGAGCTAGATATGCTGGAATCAAGGAGAACCAAGGTGGAAAAATATGTGGAAGCCTACAAACAGAGGATCTCCAGAGCCTACAACAAAATGGTAATACCTCGAACATTTCAAGTAGGAGATTTGGTATTAAAGACGGCAAAGCACATTCAACAAGACATGTCCGCTCCTAAGTTCTCTCCTAAATGGGAAGGGCCATATGTTGTTATCAAAGCAGTGTCTAGCGGATACTACAAAATTTTAGCAATCAATGGAGGAAAGGAAGGAAACATCATCAATGGCAAATGGCTCAAAGCTTATTATGCCTGATCCATGAAAAAACTACCTCTTCATCATTTCAAGCATTTTCAAAAATGTAATTTCATTCCTCCAAAGAGCATGCGAATGCTCCTTTGTTCATTAAACATTTCATAAATGAGCAAAATTCGTTCATACCATGATCAACTGTTTCACCTAACTAGAAACTCAGATTTACTCAAAAAACAACAACCACAAATGCTCACTCAGAGCAAACCATCCAGCAACGGATAATCCCTGTAAGAAGCCTCGTCAAGCTTCTTCTGAAAAATCTTGGTCTTTGCCTTCAAGTCTTCGACCGCTTTCTCAACCCTTGCTGACTCCAGAGCCAGTATCCTCTCCTCATCCAGTAAAGCTGCATTCATGGAAATTGCATCAGCAGCCTCTGCCGCCTTATGAACCTTGATTATCTCAAGACGACGACGGAGCCAGCTTACATTGAATCGCAATATCTCACAATTCGAGATCATTTCATCCCATTGGTGCAGTTCATGGTTTTTGACGTCTCGCAAGTGCATCTGATTCATTTCCTCGATGATCGGCAATAGCCCCGCTACCGTGGTTAAAAGGGTTGGAAGAAAACCTTTCCACACTTCTGTGGTAGCAATGTGACCATACTTCTTCCAGATCTTGGTGTACAGAGACGCATGACATTTGGGAACACGAATCCGCCGACCATTTCATTGTCTGGGAAGGTATTAATCAATGGGGCTTCGAATAAAAGTCCAGCGGTTGGGTATTCACGAGCATGGACACCGTCTCCGTCTCCACGGATCCTACAGAATCTTCACATGCCTGGTTACTGCTTTCCTCAACCTCAACCACGGTCACGGACTTTCCACTCTTTCGTCTAGCATCGACGACGACACGGACATCCGCCTACGATGAAACGAAGGAGTGTTAATCCCGGGACTCAGTACAATCTCAAGAGTCATAGGTTTACTTACAGACGATCCAGCTTCAGCACGAGCCGATCCATACCGGGCAGGAGCTCTAACAGTCCGCTTAGGCCTTGCATTATGAGGAGTAGCATTCTTCTTACAGTCCTACGACAAATCATTCTCTTGTGATCAACAATCTCGATTGAACAAGACAAGAAAGGGAAGAAGAAGAAGTGTACAACTTACTGAGATAGACGTTGCTATTTCACGCTTCGACTGAAGATCATCTTGAGAAGAAATGCTATTGCTCGACATGACGGCAAGAGGGTAGGATCAAAACTCTCTGCACGATGAAACTGACTCAGGAATGGAAGAAATATTTGCGTGGATCATAGATTTGGAGTCTTGAAGATATATATATCAGGCGATAGTCATATAGTCAACTCAGTTACGAGTTTCACTGAAACCCTAGGCTTCAAAGATCGATACCGAAGACGCGGAGGAAAATAACACACTGGGGACTGAACATCACGGGTCAAAGGATAGGCCACGCGGCCTTGTACACGTCATGAATTCTCGCCGTGTGTTACTTCTCATGAAAATCGACAAGTCATGATGAATTTGGATATATGGACATTGGTCCATGTCATGGATTAGAAGAAATCGACGTTAACAAAATGTTCATCATTCAGAAGAAAAGTCTAATTGAAGTAAAGTCGTTTAAACAGTCAAAAGAAAGATATCCACTATGAAGACTAAAAGGGAATGCTCTAACGTCTAAAGAAGATGGAAGTAAAACTACTCGTCGGACTCATCCGAATTGTCAGCTTCATCATCACTGTCCTTCTCGGAATCATCTTCTTCAGAGTCACTGTCAGGATCATTGGTGAAGTCCGGTGGACAAGATAACATCATCATCTGAATCCGAGTTATCTTCTGCTGCAGCTTCAGCTTCAATTTTCTTCATCGTCCTCTGATGCTCTCTTTCATATCGATCAGGCTTAATGTAACGCTCGGATGGTTCCCATGTGATCTCTCCTTCAGAAGCATCAGCATCAGAATCAGAAGGCACCCCATCCAAGAATTGACGCTTCTCCTCAACCCTCTGTCTCTTACGCCGGGTGCGATCTTTTTCACGTTGACGGGCATCCTTTTTGTCTTCAGCTCTTTTCTTTTCGAGTTCAGCAAAAGAGACTCTTCGCTCACCCAAAGGAACATTAGGCTTCGCCCCTTCTGGGTAACCCTAGCCTTTGATTTCGCTACAGGAGCGTCGGAATCCTCATCAGAAGAGCCAGAGGAAGAAGAGGAATACCAGTAATCGTAATTGCTGTTATTGTTGGTCGACATTTTCTGGAACCGGAAGATCAAAGATTACTACTATGTAAACAAACCAACATCAGCAAAAAATGGTAACTCTTAACTCTTACCTTTTATACTTCCACTAACAATAGTGATAGTAATGCTAGAGTTAACACCTCAAAATCGTTCGTCTCTTCGAAAACTGCAAAAAACGAACGAAACTTTATTAATTTCGAAACTGATTTTTCATAAAATCACGGACACAATTTTCATAATGTGAACATTCACACAACTGACCTATGAAGTTTACAACAATAAAATATTCATCATAAATATATTGTCTATCTTCGAAGGTTCCTCAAAACCCACGTTTCTGATTTTTCGAAAAAACAGCAATTAATGCAACATTGCTTACATAAATTCTCAAGAATTTTATCTAATGAAAACAAACATGCAAATAAAATATACCATCATATTTACACAATATATGTCACGGCTGCATACATATATATAAAAAAACTATTTTCCTTCGTATCGTATTATTTGTCTTTAAAACGAAGGTTTATTTCAAAAATATTGTGAAAGCTCACATCTCATACATATGATAAAGTTTTGTATTTACATGAAAGCTCATAAGCAAAATTTTATCACTGGACACAAGTTCATCATACATATTTTCCTTCGTGTCATCGTTATTTGTCTTTAAAACGAAGGATTATTCCGATTTCATGAAAATTCACTTCTTTTATGATAAAACCTTGGTACACATGAAAACTCATAAACTAAGTTTTATCACTGAACCTAGGTTCATATACTAAAAAAAAATCTCTCCTAAATCAGGTATTATAGTTAGTTTGCAAAACTAACGATCGAACGAACATACGTTTTCAAAAACGAGGTTTTTTTCATAAAACTCACACTAATATACACACATGTATATAACTTCATCATGGTCAAAGCATGAACAACTCATGGGGATCATAAACATCAGCGAAAAAAAATATTACCTAACGTGCGGCGGCCGGACGACGGTCGGACGTCGCCGGCGATCGGTGGCGGCTGGCGGCTCCGACGGGAAAACTCTCCTTCCCTGGCGGGAAGGTGATGAAGGTGCTGGTCGTGTGTGAGGAAAAAAAAAGAGGATTAATCCCTTTTATATCAATTTTATTTCCAAAACCTAATTTTCTAAAGATTTCCTTATTGGGCCCGACCCGCGAATCCTAACCGACCACGGACTCGTCGTCCAAACCAGCGGTTCAACACCAATTTGTGCTCATAAAACGGCGTTCCAATCATGACATTGAAGCCTTCATCAAGTCGTGGCTTGCTCATGCTCTCTAAATCCGGTAACTTCTCAACTTACGACTAAGTTCAATTACTGGTATAATTTTTTTTGGCCGGAAAATCACCATTTAATGCTGACTGAGGAACACAACTTTCCTCAGTAAGCAGGGGACTTAATGTAGATGGTGGATTTTCGACAAAGGCTAAATTCGCAAACTCATAATTATACGAAGCACTGATTCAGCAATCAGACGTGAGTATCGAGACGCGGGTCTCTCATTGAATTCTCAACGGAGAGTACTTTCTCTCAGAGTACATGTAGATATGTAGTCTCACGACTGGACAACGGCATATCTCATGAATACTGAATACTTTTAGTGATTATTTCTATATAGCATCACGAGATGGACGGCTCCTAGACAGCTTGCTCTGCTAGTATAGAGCGATAACGTCTTCAGGAATAAACAACAAGTTTACCCTGACTATATAAAGGATATGACTTACCGGCAAGATC
Source organism: Papaver somniferum (assembly GCF_003573695.1). NCBI lineage: Eukaryota > Viridiplantae > Streptophyta > Magnoliopsida > Ranunculales > Papaveraceae > Papaver > Papaver somniferum. The sequence goes on along the minus strand of NC_039366.1, from coordinate 155,178,034 downwards.
GTATCATGATAATTAATGCTCCTAGACATCTTGCTCTGCTAGTATAGAGCCACAAAGTTAATTATTCCTAATTACAATCGCTCCTATTCCATGGTCGAATCCACGACTGGTCCCATGGAATGACAATAACAATTTTTCTGATTCTATGATCGAATCCACAACTTGATCTCATAGAATAACAATAACTATATTATCTCATTACTCCGATTTCATGATCGAATCCATAACTGGTCTCATAAATGGTAATAGATAAACCTTAATTACTCCGATTCTATGGTCGAATCTACGATCCCATGGAATGGTAATGCTCACTTTATTATTCTACAGTAGTCGAATCCTCAGCTTATCCTATGAATTAATAATAAATATCTTATTACTCAGTTTTGTGAATTATTCTCCACTGAATTCCATAATTAGTAATAAATAATCAACAACCGGGCGTCTGAGCTACCTCTAAGTAAGCCCCAATTCAAATGGTGAAAGTGTATTCAACGACGATACACTAACAGTCACCGCACGAACGAGTATTTCAAAATACAACGAAACGATGAACCTATGCAAAATAGGGAAGAAAATAATAAATAATTAAAAATATTGACAAAGGTGCAGGGAACACGGACACACGACCTACCGACCGTGCCGCGGTCAGTTCCACGCCAGTTTTATATTTTTTATACATTTTTATTATTTTCCATGATTTGATGAAAATTCTCTCATCTGATCAAATCTCCTTCGTCTCGAGGAAGCTCCTCGGTTTCATGGTACTTCCATAAATCCATAACAAATAATATAAAATTAAGGAAAAGAGTGCGGGGCATGACCATTGGCCAACCGGCCATACCTTGGTCCCAGCCGGCCCCACACCCCACGGTTCCTTATTATTATTATTATTATTATTATTATTATTTCTCTAATTTCATGAAAAAACTCCTTGATTTCATGGTAGTTTTTGCACAAATCATCATATAATAATAAAATAAAATAAAATTATGAAAACTTGTGGGACCGGGCCACTAGCCGGTCGGCCATGCCCTAAGCGTCCCACATGCCCTTTGATTTATTATTTTATTATTATTTATCCTATTTTTCCTTGAATTCATCAAATTCCTTGATTTTATGGTATTTCTCTCAAATTTCTCAAAATTCATGAATTTTTCATAAAATCATCAAAATATTATAAAATTAAGGAAAAGGCACCACGAGACCGTGGTCACGACCGGCCGACCATGCCTTAACCACGGCGTCCCACGCCTCCTCATTCCTTATTTTATAATTATTTTTCATCATCTCATGGTGTTTTCCTCAGTTTCGTCGAAACCCTAATTTTGGCATATTTCCTCGAATGGATGCTCAATTGCACGCCAGAAAATATAAAAATTCTCAGGACTGAGATGCAGACGCCTTGGAGACACGAGCACGCTATCTTGACCGACCAAGATTGGCTCTTTGGCTCACGGAAGCCGGTCCCATCAATTTTCACAGTTTTGACCTAATTTGCACAATTGCTCGTATTAGGTCCAAAACTCTTCCAAACACTTTGGATTTTCATGAAGTGATCGTCAGGCGGTCAGGTGACAACCCAGGGCCGGTTTCATGACTCCATGGTCGGTCCCTCGCCTCGTCATAATTAATTAGGTTTTCTCACCTAAGGCTCAGACGAGCATTTATGAATAAATGATTAAGCCAGCATTTAATCATTCTTCCACCAAAAAATCGTCAACTCTTCAGGAGTTCTTCGTATTTGCTCACGTGAGCATATGGACACTACATGGTTGATCCACGGTCCCATATAGTCGCTCTCTCCTTCGTCCTATGGTTAAAACTTCTGACGAACCATGAATTGATCATCAATTGATCAAATTAGGGTTTCTGAATCCAAGGATCATCATTCCAGATTCTAACCTTAATAATTTTATGACGACCTCATGGTCATTAATTTTATTAATTATGCTCGGTTCAACGACCAGTATTCTAATTAATATTTTTAGTACGCTGCCAATAATCCATCAGACGAGCAACACATGCTTAGACGATCAAATATTCAACAATTCATAACATGAGCAACACTTGCTCAGATGATAAATATTTGTTCAAACCAAGGAATATTGGTTCAACAATCAATATTCAACGGTCCACCGAATGACCAATACTTGCTCACTTCATCGTAAGAACTATACCTCTGTCTCATGACATGTTCAATTCACGAGTTTCAGAACATCATGTTCAACTCAACGACTACATGGACTCATCGTCCCATCAAACCACGAAGTCATCAATTGACTAACAAACCACGAGACGTCAATTGTGTCACTTGGGGCGATATCACTTAGGGTTTTGGTCTGGCGGTCTACGACACGTGTGTTCAAACACACGATGGAATGTGAGCAAGTCGTGCAATCAGTTTAAGGAATTCACGAGGTAGTGGGTGGAAAATCGACCAAGTCTCCACACGTTGAGCAACTGGTTTCAAACACGATCTCCACTTCCCCACTCATTGATTCCATCAACTGTCACACTTCATGGAATCATGGTGTCTACAATTCCAGCAATATGAATAAGTCTCTGAATCATGATTGAATCATCATCAGTATCATCAATCTCACGTCAAACTGACAACACGAGATCATCAACTCATCAATTGAGCAACTACTCTCAATTGAGAAATTTCAATCACTCAGAGCTTATCGTATTCAGAATTCACACACCCACAATCTTTGATTACCATTGATTCCGCACATTTCTCAGCTTTCCTCCTACAGATCAACCCATCCTCTCTTCTGACCGAATTTATTCTGGAACAGTCATTGTCTTGATTTAGGCCGGAGTACTACAGATTGATCTCTCGAATCTAAAGCACCCCCTTTGCAGCGGTGCATCTGTGTGAGGTTTAACATTTCACTCGGTTTGAGGAGTCTCCTCCGTACGGTCGTCTCCTCAATTCCTTAAATAACAGCAAATCGTTTTTCCCCATCTACAAGAGGATAATTTTTTGGAAGATGGAGAAGAAATTCCTTCTAAGGAAGCATCTTCTGGTGTTAATCAAAATGAAAACGAAAAAGAAATCTCTTCTGAAGAAGTAATTGATGGCGATAATCAAGGTGCTAATCAAGGCGAAGATCAAAATCGAAATGAAGGAGAGGCTAGCGATAATGAGAACATTGGCAAAGAACGTCTATTATCTCCTTCTACTGGAATTAATACTGAAGCATGAGCTTCTTTTCTAGTTCTATCTTCTTGAAATGTCTTATCTTTATTACTTTTTGCGAATAATATTCTTCAACCAACTTTGGAATCAATTTTCCCTTTTAGTATTTTGTTGGTGAGAAAGATAATGCCTCTTGTTTATTGATTCCTATACTTGCCTCTCATTATATTTCTTGCGAAAAATAATATTTTATGAATACTTATAAATATTTTGTTTTGTCATGTGGTCTTATTTTGCCTTCCTAATTAAAGGTCTTATTATGCCACCTCTTGTCATTGCAACAAAATCGCAGGACGTCCTTGCACTTTCATGCAAAAACTCATTGATCTTGCCTTAACTTTTTCTTTTGTATTGTGGCCTCTTCAGGAATGTTGCGACAATATGACAGGCCTAAATATTCTTGTGAAAATAAAGCCCCATGACATTTCCGTCTTGCGACGAAATCGCAGGACGTTTTCGCACTTTCATGCGAAAACCCATTGATCTCATTTTATCTTTTTCTTTTGTATTATTGCCTCTTCAGGATTGTTGCACAAATATGACAAGCCTTAATACCCTTGCAAATAAAAAGCCTCATGAAATTTACATCTTAAGACACTTATCAGCTCCCTAATGGAGGGTGCCTCCCTTATCTCCCCCTGGTTTCCCCTTCAAGGAGGCGTACTTCTACCATACAAGGTTAGCTCCTCCCATCCAGTCTTAACAACAACCAGTTGTTTTCGCAGCCTCTTATCCCTTTTACCTATAGGGATTATGGTTACGAGATTGCACCCTAAGTGGGGTTTTCTTCAGGCCGAGTGCAGTCTAAGCCAAGACTTGTCAAGAATGGCAAAGTACGCTTCAAACGCCCCTGGCACTCTTGACTCAACCGTGTACCTCGGCGCCTTGATCAGATCTGCACTCCTTGGGAGAGTACTTATTACCTTAGTCTCCCAACCTAAGTCATGTGCTTAAGCTGAGAATCCAAGGTGCCTCTCCCGGATGGGCTTTATTGACCCCAAATCTCCATGATTCAGGTTCCAGTGGCGGTGTAGCCTTTCCATGAGCCATGCAACAGGTACCCCCTTATATGACGTACTTTAGGTCTTACATTTTCCTCTTGCGAAATTTTATTCGCGAACTAGGGTGTACGCCATAAAGGTTCGCCCCTTTCTTTTATGTCATTGTTCTGTGATTATCTCTGCGAAAGTTTCGCACATCATGATCTTGTTTTGATATGAATAATCTCGCAATTATTCTTTCAGAATTCATAACTTCTCAAAGCTTCTTACGGATAATATTTTTTTAAGTACAACCTATTCCATGGTCTGTCAAGTCTGTGACCAACATCTCTACCTTCTGGATCCATTAATCTATAAGCTCATGTTCCAACTATCTCCTTAATGATGTAAGGTCCATCCCATTTTTTCGCTAATTTTCCACCATTTTCTCGCTGATATATTGGTGTCTCTCGCAGAACTAAATCTCCTGGTTTGAATTCGCGTATTTTGACACGTTTATTATATTCTAGGGATAATCTTCGCTGATAATTCTCCATATGTTGTAAATCTTTTTCTCTTATTTCTTCTAATTCATCAAGTTTGTTTAAGATCCTACCCGCACTAAGATTTTTCTCCCAAGCTTCTCTCTTTGTTGTCGGAATAACAACTTCTGTAGGTAACACCGCTTCAACTCTGTATGTTAAACAAAAAGGTGACATTCCAGTATCTTCTCTTCTAGTTGTATTATAATCCCATACTGCATTATGTACTTGTTCGCACCATGCTCTGTGATGTCCTTCCAATTTCTTCTTTAATATATCTGCAATTGTTTTGTTTGTTGCTTCTACCTGCCCATTAGCTTGTGGATACAAAGGAGTAGACTTTCCACATTTTATCTTAAATGCATTAAGTAACATTTTTATGTTCTGTCCTTCGAACTGTTTCCCATTATCAGATAACTGTGCAGGAATTCCGAATCTGCAAATGATATTTTCGAATATGAATGTAAAGATATCTTTGTCGCGAATATGTTGTACTGCCTTCACTTCTGTCCATTTTGTGAAATAATCTGTTGCGACTATTAAGTATCTTCTTTGTCCAGAACCTGGTAAAAATGGCCCCACAATATCTAAGCCCCACTTTCCAAAAGGCCACACACTGGTTGAAGATGATAATGGTGCTCCAGGTGCATGTATTTTCTTTCCATGTCGCTGACAATCTTCGCAACGTCTTGATATTTGTTTTGCATCTTCGTGCATGTATGTCCAGTAATAGCCTTGCATTTTTGCTCTATGTGCCAAAGATCTTCCCCCGCTATGATTGCCAGCATCCCCACTATGTAACATTTTTAGCACTTTTTCTCATTCCTCTCGTGTCAAACATCTGAGTGACGGTCCATTAAAGGATTTTCTGTATAGCATCCCATCTCTTAATTCATAATTCGTTGCGCGGCTTTTTAACTTGTGTGTTTCCAATCTATTTCTTGGTGTTTCTCCTTTCGCCAAATATGCATGAAGTTCTGTTCTCCAATCTGCGATATTGTTCGTTTGTTCTTCTTCTTCACCGTCTATTATCATCACGTCCTCTTCCTCTTCTTCTTTATTGATTGATGGTGACAGAAGTGTTTGTATTTTTATGCATCTCGCAGTTGGATCTGTCATCATGCTTGAGGTGAAAGCAAAAGCGTCTGCGAGTCTGTTATCCTTCCTTGAAATGTGCCTCCATTTTATTTTTGGGATTTTCGCTGACAATTCTTCAACGAGCTTCTTGTATTTCTTCAAGGATGGTTCATTTGTAGTATACTCTCCCTTTATTTGGCGAATAACTAGATGCGAATCACTAGTGATCCTGGCATTTTCTAGTTTCATTTATATTGCGAATTTTAAGGCATGTATCACAGCTTCATATTCCGTTTCATCATTAGTGGATGTGAATTCCAATCTGAATGAAAAAGCCATCTTTATTCCTTCTGGCAAAATTAAAACAATTCCAACTCCATTGCCTTCTCCATTTGATGATCCATCTACCAATATCTCTCATCTATTTGGTTCTGTTAATAAATCTTTTGGATCTCCATGTTCTTCTTCTATATCCATCATTTCTTCTACCGCTTCATCTTCTTCTAAAGAAAATTCTACCAAGAAATCTGCAACAACTTGTGATTTTGGTGAAGACAAAATTTCATATTTAATATCAAAGTGGCCTACTTGTGCATTCCATCTCTCCACTCTTCCTGATATTTTAGAATTCTTCATCACTGATTCAATTGGTACTTTTGTTAATACCTTTATCTTGTGCGCTTGAAAATATATGCGGAGCTTAAATGATGCATAAATTAATGCTAAGATTAACTTCTCAATCTTTGAGTAATTCTTCTCGCAGTATTAAAAGTTTTGCTAATGTAATAAATGGGTTTCTCCACTCCTGCGTCTATTCGCAATAACACAGCACTTAATGCATGCAACGTCATCGCAAGATAGATCAATAGTTCTTCTCCTGATTCTGCTTTTTGTAAAATAGTTGTATTCATAAGATGTTCTTTGATCCCTTGAAAATATTTTTCGCATTCATCAGTCCATTTGAATTTCACACCCTTCTTGAGTATATCGAAAAAATATTTGCATTTGTCTGATGATCGCGAAATGAATCTCCCCAGCGAAGCTAGAAGTCCATTCAACTTCTGTACATCTTTTATTGTCGCTGGTGTTGGCATCTCACGAACTGCTTGCACTTTTTATGGATCAACCTGTATTCCTTCCTTTGATACACTGTAGCCTAAAAATTTTCCCGATGCAACTCCAATAGTACACTTCTCAGGATTCAGTTTAATGTTATACTACCATATTTGTTCAAAAATCTCCCTCAAGTCATGTACATGGTCTTTGGCTTCTTTACTCTTTACTAACATGTCGTCCACGTATACTTCTAATTTTTTGTGTATCCATTTCGCGAACACCTTCTCTACCATTCTTTGGTATGTCGCTCCCGCATTTCGCAAACCAAATGGCATTTTCGTGTAACAATATAAACCTCTAGGGGCGAAGAAAGCAGTATGTTCTTGATCTTCTTCAACGAGAGGGATTTGGTTATACCCTTTGTACCCATATAAAGACGATACCCAATCATTTCCCGCTGCGGATTCCACCATTTGAGGAATATCTGGTAACGAAAAACAATCTTTAGGGCAAGCTTTGTTTAAATCAGTGAAATCTATGCAAATCCTTATTCATTTGTTTTTCTTTGGGACAATGACCATATTCGCTATCCATTCTTGGTATTTAGCTTCTCTTATGATTCCCGCATCAAGCATTTTCTGTAGTTTTTCTTCTATTTGGGAATGGTAAGATGTTGCGATTTTTCTTATTCTTTGTTTAAATGGTCTCACATTCTTGTTAATCTCCAACTCGTGGCATGCAATTGATGGATCTATTCCCGGTATCTCATCCATGCTCCCTGCGAAAACGTATTTATATTCTCGCAAAAGGTTAACAGTTCTTTCTTCTTCTTTTACATCCATCTTGGTTCCAATTCTCAATATTAGAGGTTCTTCTATAGTCCCAACGTTTATTTCTTTTGTTGGTTCTGCGGCAGTGTAACTGGGATTGGGTTCTCCCATTGGTGTTGGTTCTTTTATTGTTTCACAGGTCTTTCTCCTTCTTCCAAAATTTCGCTGGGTATTCCCTTGCCTTCTTTTGCCCTTATCATATGTACTCTAAATTCTTCTTCTTTCTTTGCCTCCTTTGCCAACTTTCTGTGAAATTGTTTCCTTTTTGCTTGTCCTTCATAATGCTTTACTTCAATTTGATGACATAATTTCGCATTGTCAACATCTCTTCTGATTTATCCTATTCCATTTGGTGTGGGGAATTTAATACATTGATGCAATGTTGATACTACAACTTTTATCGCATGTATCCATGGTCTTCCTAGCAACATATTATATGGTAATTCCATATCCACCACGCATAGTGTTACGTGTGTTTTGATCTCTCCTAGTGGAATTCGTACCACTATTTCTCCTTTAGGTTTTGTTGTGGATTTTCCAAAGCCATGAACAAAATATGTTGAACTGGACATTTCTTCATCTTTAAATCCCATTCCTCTGAATGCATGATAGAATATTATATCCACTGAACTTCCTGTATCGATTAAAGTTATGTTCAATGTCTATTCTCCCGTGGATTTTGTTTTTGTCTCCTTCTCTTTTCGCGTAATAGTAACTGTAATAACCAATGGAGATGTGTGGTTCAAATTTTCTTTTGGTATTTCTGCCGGCATGAATGTGATTTTTTGCTTTTCCCAATCTTTCAAGGGTGATGTCTTTTCTACCGCCATAACCTTCCTTCCTTCAAAATTTCGTTTATGTACTCTTCCTTTGATGTTTTCATGGAATTCATTAACCATTGTTTTTGTTATCATATTACACTCCAATCTTTTTTCATCTGCATTGACTCTAATCATTTTTATTTTAACTGGTTCACTGATTTATTTAATCACTTTCTTGATTTGAACAATCTCAACAACAATCTTCAACTTTCGATCTCCAGCCACCCTGTTTCTAGCGCCATTATGTAGTTGCAGGAAATCCTACACTACACCCCTCATATGATTTTATTAACACTCAACTTATTTTTAGATTAACAATCTTAATTTTATTGATGAATCTTTGAACAATCTTACAAGAAAAGATAAAGGAATCAAGAATAACCACTGCTCTAGATTTTCTCTCTCCTATTTACTTGTTTCTTACTCAAAAAAGATCTCTCCCTCTCCTTTACAACTGAACGACTATTTATAGGGAAATATATAGTGGATGATAGCTAATCTGTCCTTTATTTTCGGATATGGTTTGCGACATTCTCGCAACCTTACAAATGTTAATCTCGCAAACTCTCTAACTTTCGCAGGACCATCACATCTTTCTCATGATTTTAGCTGACGTCGTTTATTATATCATTTCTGAAATTGTTCTGCGACGTTGTTGTGTTGTGTTGTTGATAATTTCGCTGAGATATTATTGCTGCGAGATTCTGATCCTACAATATTTAAGATATTATAAGTTTATTTTAAGACTTTTAGTGGTTTTTAATCGTAAGATTTTTTTGGATGATTATGGTTTCAATTTAGTTATGGTAAAATGGGTTTATGAACTTAATACAAATTTAATTCACTTACAGTTTTAATTATAATTGTGGTATGTAATTGGTTTATGGTGAAACGAGTTTATGTTGTAAAGACCCTCAAGCTCGTCAACGCTATTAGACCAGTCAAGAGACGTCTTAGCCGATAACAACTCGATTAGTTTAACACGAATGTTAATGAATAAAAAAATTAATCTAACATCAATTAGATACGAAACTAGTATTGTTGGTTAGGTCTTGAAAAGTTGTGCGGAATGGACTACTCGAACGTGGCATTCAGATATCAGAGGAAGAAGATATCATCAGATTAGTTTGAAGGGAAAATTACTATTTTTGCTTTGGACCGACGTTGGCGTCCCTTATCCAGAGCGCTGGGTGCCTCAGTATTTTGGGTTGGCCTTATCTTCACCAAACCGAGAATATAAACTCGTATTCTTCTTCCTTATTCTGTTTCTTTTCTTCTCTTATCCTTCTGCTTCTGCGATTGAATTGAGAGGTCAAACAGAAGATTTGTGATCAATAGGAGGTGCAGAAGATTACGGAGTAGTTGATGGCGATGGTCTGATTATCTGTAGTTGATTGACTCGAGAGAAGATATGAATTATAGAAAGAAAAACTAGGGTTTCTGAGAGATAGAATCAATTGAAGATTTTTGTGATATTCAAGATGAAATTAAGTAATTGGTGATGCATATTGTGAGTTGAGAACAAGGAAGAAGGATTCACAACTTGTTTTCAATTCATAGTGAGTAATTAAGGAATTAGGGTTTATAAGATGAACTCAAAGAAGATGTAGAAGATGAAATTGAAGGTCTAGGAGAATGATTAAAGATGGATTTGTCATGAATTGGAGTATGAGGTTGAAGAATAACTCGAATTTGAGGGTAAGGGTTTGATTCTGTTTTAATGAAGGTTGTTGGAAGTTGACTGTGGTGAACTGACAGATAAGGGAGGAGATTATAATGGATTATTCGAGTGGAATCTTCTTGAGGTGATGATATGGTGGTAATGTAATTTTGAAATTCAGTTGTGAATGAGGTTGTGTGGTGGTTATGAGAATAAGAGAATTCATATAACTGTTATTGGAGTAGTTTTAGTAGCAGGTGGAGAGCATGGTGAAGCAAAGAAGGGTGATTGTGTTTTAAATGAGCTGTGAGGAAAGATGAGATGATGTTATCATTTGGTATTTGAGTGTATGTCTTAGAGGTGGTGATGGAATGGTTATGCTAGTGGTTTGCAATGTTAGTATGAAATGGGAAAGGTGTTTTTTGTTGAACTGAGTTGCAGGTGGAATGAGATGGTGTTGTTGTTGAGTGTTGAAGCATTGAACTGAGATGCAAGTCTGAAGCTAGGTTTGTTGCAGGATTTAAGGTGGTAGTGAAGTTGAATGCCAGGAGTTGGTTTGTAGTTGGAGTGAACCTACAGTTATAATGGTGTTTGTGTGTTTGAGAGTTGCAGGCAGGGAAGGTGTAACTGAGACGATAGTTATAGGATTATAGTTAGTGATTACTGTAAAAAGCTTAAAGCTGCAATTGCAGGTAGGCATAGTCTTGTATGTAAATAGAATTTTATATTTGTTTATTATATTTGAATTGAAGTTGAAATGATAAAGAAGAAGAATATGTTGTAGGATTCGAAGATGTAATAGTTTAGGCCTTGAGCCTTGTTGTTCAGTCAGATGTCTGACTGATGTACTTCCCTGACTGAGTTAAGTTAACCCTGTTAACCTGAGTCGAATCAGTTTGACTCACTGAGTCACTAGACCTGAGTCATTGACCAATTGTCTGTTGACTTGACCAGACTTTGACTAGGACTTATACGTTGATTGTTAGGTGACTCCTTCTGACCAAATGTTGACCGTTCGTGACCAGTTATACCAGCCTTGGATTAATGGACATGTTTAGTGGACTTGGGCTTTGGACTAGTTTCCTATTTTATTGCTTTCTACCCTTTATGGTCTGAATTAGCCTTTGGTTCATTCTACAAAGTAGATATTCATAAGACTTAGCTAATGAACTATAAAACCAATCTAATTAAATTAGTAAAACTTGGATATGCAAAAGATAGATAATTAAAAGGTGTAGAACCATAAATGGGTTTAGAACAATTAGATAGACTTGTATGAAATTATGTAATGAACCTTGTGTGAGCCTTTTGGCTAGATTCTTAGAGATCTTGTGTGATTAACAGTTAGTCTTTATTAACAACGATCGATTCAAAGGATGAACCACTGGATTATGGATCTCGAGGTAGGCGTGGCTTGTCATCAAAAGAGGTGGGAATTTACATTTAACTCTTTTGAAACCATTGGTGTTTCTTTTACAAAAGTTTATGTTTAACAAACTCATGCATTGTCTGTTTGTGCATTCCATGCATTTTTTAGCTTGTATTATGATAGTTATGTTGATTCTTTTAATCTTTCCATGATTTTGAAAGGACTTGTAATGTTTTGTTTGTTGTTATGAATTGTTATGGGAAATAAGAATTTCCACCTGTGGTATATAGGATGCGCTCCTTCACATTTATGCCTACTTACTTTCAGCTTTTAAGATATGTCTAGGGTGGTACACCATAATATTACCTATTCGGTGTGGAATTCACTGCATCAATATTATGAATTGTTTGAAGAAGGAGTTTGTCCACATACATGTTTGTTTGTTTCAGTGACTTGGTCACTTTTTAATGTTTGGAATCTTCGGTGTGGAATTGAAGCAGGGTATTCTCAAAATACAAGGACTGACTATACTATGGCAAGAATTCTCAGATCTGAAATTCATGTGGCTGACATGGCAGTGGATGAAGGAGTATATGGAATTCAGAATTAATTCTACATCGGGAAACTTCGAACCATGCTGCTATCGAGAAGGGTAAACAAAGTTCTTCTGTGATACAATACCCTCCAAAAAAGGTGGTTGCTAAACCATCTGCTGTAGGTGCAAGGCTCCAGATTGGTAATAATCAAATTCCTAAAACAGATGGCTACTTTGATAACAGATCACAAAAAAGAATGCAAGAGGAATCCTACATTATCAGCAACTCTCCACGTTCAAAATACGCTAAGAAGAATGGCTCTGGTTCATCTTATGGTAAGGCGGAAAATCCTCAACAGCCGCATGATAAATATTAATCTTAGCATGGAATTGTTGGGGTTTAGGGAATGCCCCAACAATTAGAGCGTTAAATACATTCATCAAGGGTACTAATCCTTCAATCTTATTTCTTTTGGAGACAAAAATGTCTGAACCCAACTCTTTACAAAGGATTCGTCAGTTTGGCTTTCAAAATTATTGTATTGTCCCATCTATTGGGAGAAGTGGAGGACTTTGGCTGTTATGGAAAGAGAAAGTGAACATCGAAATTATCTTTCATTCTTCAAATCTTTTCATGCGGTTGTACATGAGGATGGCGCTGGAAGATCATGGCATCTGTTTTGTATTTATGGACCTCCTGTTACTTCTCAAAGATATTCTTTCTGCAGAATATGACAAATTATGCACTTAACTTCAGTGGATGCAAGTGTTTCATAGGGGATTTTAATGTTATTGTTTCAGGTGCTGAAAAATTTGGTGGCCTTCCTGTTCTGAATTCAAATATCTCGTATTTTAATGAATTTATCCAGCACAATCATTTAATTGATCTGGGATATAAAGGTCCGGCTTATACATGGACTAATGGGAGAGATATCGAAGGTTTAATTCGTCAGGGTTTAGACAGAGTTCTTGCAAATCCTGAATGGTGCATAGCCTTTCATAATGCAACAGTTTTGCATCTTCCGAGAATAGCAAGTGATCATGCACCTATCCTTCTTAACACAAGCAGAAATATTGCTAGAGCTCCACCAACTTACAAATTCGAAGAACATTGGCTATCTCATCCAGAATTCTTAGATAAATTGGAGAATGCTGGTCTCTAGATGATGAGGAGGACATTCAGTCAAAGGTTAGAAAATTAGGATCCTTTCTTACAGAATGGAATCGTCATAGGATCGGCTGTGCATAAAATAGCAATTCTGAAGACTAAACTTCTTAGAGTTCAATCGTGGAGACCTTCTGCAGCAAATATTCACAGCCGAACTCAATGATTATTTGGTCATGGAAGCAACTTACTGGGATCATCGAATGAAACAACAGTGGGCCAAATGTGGAGACAAGAATACTAGACATTTTTCATCTTTCAGTACAACAACGGCGTCGGAAAAATACTATCAGCCATCTGTTAAAAGATAATCAAAGTTGGACGTCTGATCCATGTGAAATTTCTAGAGAACTTATTCATTTATTTTCAATCTCTATTTCAAGAGAAAAATCTACAAGATCCTCCTCAACTCACAATCTAGGGGGAGGCAGTATCCAATATTGATAGTGATGAAATATGTAGATCTCCAACAATGGAAGAAATATGGTCTGTTGTAATCAAAATGGGTTCGTTCACATCTCCAGGGCCGGATGGGTATTCTCCTGTGTTATATAAAAAAATGTTGGAATATAGTTTGTAATGATGTTTTCAAATTAATAGAAAATATTTTCCAGTATGCTGAGTTTCCAGAATTATTGAACCATACAAACATCATTTTGATTCCAAAAATCAAGAGTCCTGCTACACAGCGGATTATCGACCAATATCTTTATGTAATGTGTTGTATAAGATTGTGGCGAAAATTCTGTCCAATAGATTAAAGCAATTTTTGGAGGAATTTATCTCATGGTCTCAGAGTGCATTTGTTCCGGGGAGGCAAATATTGGATAACATCATCATAGCAAAAAGATTACTTCATTCTATGAATAACTCTAGAGCTACTAATGGACATTTTTCACTCAAGGTCGACATGGTTAAAACATATGATCGTGTTAATTGGAAATTTCTTGGAGACATGTTACATATTGTGGGAATATCTGGAAAGGCTCATTCTCTGATTATGGCATGTGTGATGACATCTACTTTCTCAATCAATATTAATGGATCTCCACAAGGTTTCTTCAAGAGTGAAAGGGGAATTCGACAGGGGTGTCCTTTATCTCCAACTTTGTTCATAATATGTTCTCAAGGTCTTTCATTACTGATGCAACAGGCGGAATCTCAGGGTCTTTTCCAAGGTTATAAACTTAATAGATGGGTACCTACAATATCTCATCTGATGTTTGCAGATGATTTGTTCTTCTTCGGTGAACACTCTAGAGTCATTGTGCATAATCTGAAGAAATTACTTCACCAATATGCTTTGATGTCTGGACAGCTTACAAACTACAATAAGTCTGCAATTTATTTCAGCAAACGAATTTCTGATCTGAGAAAACAAACAACAATACATGATCTGGGTGTCAGCGAGATGATAACAGAAGACAAATATTTAGGAATATATCCGTTGAAATCAGATTTTTTAATTTCCAGTTTTGATTTTCTGACAGATAAATTTTCGTCGAGATTACCAGGCTGGAGATTTCACTATACAAATATGGCAGGAAGAACAGTTATCCTAAAAACAACTCTATCTTCTATCTCGATTTACTTCATGGGAATTTGTCTTCTTCCAAAAGGAATAACACATGAGATTGACAAAATTCAAAGATGCTTTTGGTGGGGGCATTCCACAGAAGAAAGAAAGATGCATTTCATCAATTGGTCTAAGGTGTTCTTGAGCAAAGAAGAGGGTGGTCTTGGGGTGTGAAATATTGAATTGATGAATTTGGCTTTAATTTGTAAATTGGCTTGGAGATTTTTGGAGAATGAAGATGCTATGTGGTTTAAACTCTTGGCTGCAAAGTATATTCATGATCAATCTTTCTGGACTGCAAACAAACCAGACAAGTGTTCGTCCATTTGGAGTAGTTTGTTGGAGGTAAGGAAAATCCTAGAAAATAAAATATTCTGGCAGATATCTAATGGTGAAAAAGTCAATATTTGGGATAATCCGTGGTCATCTCAAAGTTTAGAACACATCATTAACAAACCAGAATCACTTGATGTTAACATCTCCAAATTTTCGAAACTGTTTTGACCAAACTCCAGGGAATGAAATATCGACCTGCTTAATCATTTCTTCCCCCCAGAGACTGTTGTGTATATCACTGCAATCTATCTGAATGAAGAGGATTCTTCGGTGGATAAATTAATTTGGTCTTGTACACAATCAGGTAAATTCACTACAAAGTCCTGTTACAAACTTCTCATGAATAACTCTCCCTCTACTTCAGAATTAGGAGCATTTCCTTGGAAGAAATTATGGTCATACTCGCATATTCTACCAAAAATTCTGATATTTGTTTGGAAGTTACTGCATAATGGGGTTGTTGTTAAGATGAACATTGGAAGGTTTGTGGCTAGTATTCAAACTATCTTCTCTTTTTGTGGCCAAGAAAATGAAACAGTATACCATCTCTTCTTTGAATGTGGTCATTCTAGAATGGTTTTTGAAGCAGCTGGTTTAATGTCTGAGAATATAGTTTCGGAAGAAAATACGAAACAAATTATTAAAAACTGGATGGAGAATGACATGGAGCATAAATTTGTTAAGAAAGTTTGCATTTTGTGGAATATTTGGAAATCTAGGAATGACATAACTTTTTCTCAGGGTTCTTTCTCAGTAAATACAATCTTAAAGAAAGCGTTTCAGGACTTTGATTTGTGTATGGAAAACTTTCCTAAGAGCATTGGCAATACCACATCTTTAATACAAGCTTGGAGTCCACCAGAATAACCTTTCATTAAGATCAATGTGGATGCAGATTTCATTCCAAATAATGGTGCTGCTGGGGCGGTGGATCGAGATTTTAATGGAAGGTTTCTAGGTTGTGCATCAATCACCTTTATCACAACTTCACCCTTGCTGACAGAATCAGTGGCTTGCAGACTGGGGGTGGAATTAGGAATATAGCTCAACTTCAATAGAATCATCATAGAAGGCGATGTTGTTAATGTTACAGATGCAATAAATGGAGATGTTAGGGAGATTCCATAGAGTATTCGATCTGAAGTGATAAAAATAAAAGATTTATCTTCCTTCTTTATTGATGTAAAATTCCAGCATGTAAGAAAAGTGCAAATACTGTGGCACACGATCTTTGTCAACATGCTTTTCATGACAATGTAAAAAGGAGGTGGAATGCGTATTCTCCACCCAATTATATCTCTCCAGACCTCAATTATTGAGGTAGTTTAATAAGTTGGCATATTTAGAGGCCTTTTGCCTTCAAAAAAAAAAAAGAAAGTTAAATGTTATTTCTACTGGGAACTCCTTTTAGGGATGATGTGCTCATCCATTCCCACTTTCAGTTTCAAAGACAGATCAGAGTTGCGCAGCGGAAGCTTCGAGGAGTTGAGTTCGTTAGTTGGTTAACTTCGGCTATGTTTATTATGTTGTATATTTTATTTGTAAACCAAATGACTATTGTATATGTATCATTTGAAAGGAGTTCTTGTATATATATATTTCAGAGCGGGGCTAGTTTTTGGGTTAAGTTTTGTAGCGGATTTCTTAATTGGATGCTTAAGTATATGATTTAGATTCCTTAGTGCCTCTTTATTTAGTTAATCTCTTGGATTGGTCAGCTGCTAGCCTTGGAGGCGCTGCATATGCATGCTTCAATGTATGTTTGTATATTACTGCACCTATAAACTAATTTTTGAGGCCTCATCAGAGAATCGGTTAATGTTGGTTAAAGTATAATCTGATTCTTCATGCCTCAAAAATGTCAGATTCCTGTATTTTTTTCTAGTTAGAATCGGATTAAATATGTAAATATATAAACCGATTACTGTCGGTGGAAAGTTCAATTCTTTTTTGGTTTAGTTTCAGGCACAATTAGTTTATGTTGTCAATTATGAAGACTGATTCCCGTGGGAATCAAACAACAATCGATTTTTATTTACATTCGAGAGGACCGGTTGTGCTCAATTATTTTACTTCTTTCGAAAAAACTAGTCGTTGGGGTCTTTCTCTATAAAAAGAGACATCATCCCCAGACCCAATTTGCCTCAAACATGTTCATTTTATTCACTCATACTCCATATACTATGCAACCACTAATTTCATACCTCCACGTGCAAGCATGACATCGTTTAACTCCGCCGAAAATTTGGCCATCATCAAAACATGGTACACCGAAAGTCGAGTAATAGATCTCTCCCTCGTAAGGGTAGAACCCGAAACCTTTTGGGAAAAGATATATAAAAAAATATAAGAAAGATTATGGGAATCCGAAGAGAAAAAGTCAACAAATCCTTGAGAGGTATCAAGTTATCCAAAATGCGAAGGTTGCTTTTATAGCTATCCAACAATGGAATTTGAATGCCAGCCACTTTAGCTTGTCCCTTCAACAATTTGTAAGTATTTTTATGGTTTATTTTACATAATCTACTTTTATCAATTTGTAACTAACAAAGTAAATTTGTGTTGTGTTATGTTTTTGTAGCATGAAGTCGTGAAAGCGCGCTACTTGGAGGAAAAGGGACAAGCATTCACATGTGATGAAAGCTATCACTTCATAGTATCCAAAACTCCGGAGTATGCCCCGGACTTATGGTGGGTGAATTGGATTTGGATTCCTCCGACAAAGATTGATAGTTTTAGGAGCTTTTGTGTAGATTTTGTAGGTAGATCTTTCCGTAAACCCTCACGAGACTATAACTCGTCCACTAGGGTCTCCGAAGGGTTCAAAAGCTTGATGCAGGTGCTAAGTGCATCCGTGATTCCAACGAAAAGGTGTAGATTTGAAATGAATGAATTTTTTTTCCTTACGAAAATGAAACATTTGGTTTATATATGACGAAAAGAAAGCCCGATTATGTGAATCAGATTTATCTATGTTTTCGTCAACCGATTCTGGATGTCCTCTGTGAATTTTAAAACACTAATCTATAAACGTTTACGAGTGTATGAACGTAAACCGATTTGGATGGTGTTTTCGGAAAAAAATCAATTTTTTTCAGTTGTACAATGTTTTGAAGTTCGTTTTACATTAGTTGATTTTACATTTAACACGGTTATTTAACACCTAGAAACGATTAATTAACACTAATTAATCAGGGTAACATAGGTACTAAGAGATTAGTTAGCTAAAGGGTTTCAAGGAATTACTTCATAATGATCCTTTTTTGTCTTTTAGTAACAGGCCTCAAATAAGACCCTTAGACTTCGAACTAGGAAGGTCATTTTGCTGTCTAATATTCACAACTCACAGGTGTAATGTTTATCTCTTCATTTGTTGTACCGGTACCATGGATTACTTGTATCGATTAGACAACTTTTAAATGAAGTTAGATTGTGAAATGAAAACAATGAATCCTCCATCTTTAATCTGCAATGTAGGATACCTACAGTATGATCTATAATTTATTTAAACATTTATCTCCATCTTTGGTAAGCTTAATAGTATCAACGAAGTCCGTTGGCAATTATAACTTGACAAGGTGTTTTTCCCTTGTCGTCTAATACCTATTTATAAGGGACAATGGTGTTTTTTCCTTTGGACGGATATCCATAGTTTGGACATATAAAGAAGGGCTCAGATTGATCCTAATTCAGATTTATATTTTAGGTATATAAAGAACGGTCGCGATAAAGCCCAAATAACATACCGTCTTAGTATTTCACTCGATCTACGATTTATTGAAAAAACGTAACGCATGCCTTAGACCATGCATCCCCTTTTCCCTCGCCATTAACTCAATGCGTGAATGTTTCGATAACTGAAATAGAGATGATGAGATTTCAAAATGATTTCTTCGTTTTAGGTTTTGGGTTTGGTGGAAAGGCGCTTGCTTTTTCTTCTTCTTTCTCTCTGAAAGAGCTTAAGATTCCAAATATAGGATCAAGAGTATCCATCTATAGTGGCAGGTAAACGTCAATAGAATTTCTCTTGATTTTAATTGTTTTGGCATGTTTCAGGTTAGGGCTTGATTTGTATATCATTTGGAAGGTTTAAGAATTAATCCACTCACCAAATAAATGGGTAGTTTAGTGTTGATTTAATATATGATTGATGATAGTTATCTTTCCAAGTAAGCTGTTACCATTATTCTAATTAGATATCATGTAAATAATGTAAAGAATTCAGCTTCAATGCTGCAATTGATTGAAACATTCACCAAATAGATGGGTAGTTCATTGTTGATTTAATATATGATTGATGATAGTTATCTTTTCAAGTAGGCTGTTACCATTATTCTAATTAGATATCATGTAAATAATGTAAAGAATTCAGCTTCAATGCTGCAATTGATTGAAACATTCTCTACTTGATGAGGTGAGAATTATGGAGAAACCCTTCTTTTTTATTGGGATTTTACATGCAACCCCTGTCCGATGGGATCACAGAGAAGTCAAGCAGAATACATAACCCAATTACAGTGACACCTATAGTGTTACCAACTGCCTTGTTCTTAGAAAGGAATCTGAAGTTCATGAAGATCTGTTGATGCAAGGAATAACCGTTAAAAGGTCTTTGCTTACTTTAAAAGTGCAGAAGTATTAAAGAAAATAAAACTTGTATCACCAGTTAAAATACCCAAAAAATTCAATTATTTTCACATAAGCAGCCTTACAAAGTTGCACCCATCGTCCACCTATCGCTAATTCAGTTATATCCTGACCGTCATCGCTTGCGAAGACCCAGGTCTTGTTAAAAGTAATGGTAAAGTAAACCCAAATAGCCTGTCTCTTTCATACCATTCTTCTCGCAACCCCCACGTCGTCGCAATGTGCAAATAAACCTTGTATTAACAAATATATAAATCATCGACAAAAAAAATGATTAAATGAATCAACTTAACAAAGCTTTATCTCCATCCAAAGACACTCAAATTTGAGTTACTATCTGGTTTAAGTTTAGAGAAGGAATTTGCAACAACTCAATCCTTGAACCATTTCCCCACCAAAGGCATGTATCAAAAGTAAGAATATCTATTTTTTTTATAAATCTTATACAATATTGAGACCGAAATTTGATTCAATTCAAAATGGTGCCCAATACAACATAATTGTAATAATATAGTATTCCGCAAATGAAATGAGTCACTAATCAATTTCTATCAAAAGTTTCGTTTCACAAGCACCAGAGTAAATCATAGCTCATACCTTGGATTTAAAAAAAGAAAAAAAATATGAGAACGACCACGTCAGGGTTTTTGGGTAAGCAGGTATGACAAATTGAATTGGAAAATATGAAGGATCACCATTGATCTTTAGGGATATGAAAAACCCATAAATAGGTGAAATGATAAATCTACAACACCGACCGATCACCATTGATATCTCTTTAGGGATATGAAAAACCCATAAATAGATGAAATGATCAATCAACGACACCGACCACAAAAACAATTATCTTACAGATTTAACAGTGAAGAGAACAATTACACACACAACTTAAAAAGGGGAAAAGAAAGTGTAATCCAACAAAGAAGAAAGCCAAATTGAATTACCTTAAGAAGATTACATTGTCGTCAGATTTGCAGTATGCCTATTGATAGCTTGTAGCTCTTCCAAATTCGATCAAAACCATTACATATTTTAGACAAAGATACAGTAAAGCAACATTATTGGGAGAAGATGGGGGATTTCCCTTGATGTCTCTGTATGACAAATTAAACCAAACAGAATCACTGAGATCGAACTAAATAAATTAGGAAGAAAACATATGTAAGAATATCTATTTGGACGGATATCTTCTATATTATAAGGGACAGTAGTGTTTTTCTATTTGGACGGATATTTACATTTTCAATGTATAAAAGACGGTCAAGATCCAACCAATAAGAGATTTACACTTTTAGGACATAAAAGACGGTCACGATTCAACCATTTAGAGGTTTATATTTTGGAGAATAGACGGTCACGATTATCCCACAATCTCCTTTTGTTTGACACATTAATGACCATCGCTCCTGTCCTCCATTCTCCACGTTACGTTAGTGCATTCATCGCCTTAATATTATGCAGAATCATTAGTGCATTCATCGCAATTAAGGGAAAAAACGCTCATGCTTAGCCGTTATAAATAAAATCAAATACACAAAACAGAAAATGTTATTTAAATCTAGGATTTTAATCGATCAACCAATGATCTTCGTTGCAAACTTTTTCCCAGGGTAATTATCTCTTCTTCTCTACAAACTTCAATTTTCTTTTTGTACTTTGATTTTACACTTTTCATGATGATTGGAACAAAATGACCGTCCCATTTCAAACGCGCTCTCATTGTTCAAAGCTACTGAAATTTATTTTTTAAGCTTTGGTTAATCTCTATCAATCAATAAATCATGTTTTTTTTGCTCCTAAGGTTGTTCATTTTCACGAGGGTTAAAAGAATTGCAGTTTCTTTCGTTTTAGTATGTAGTGTCAATTGGCGTGGTATATCTATATCAGGTAATAAGGGAAGTTTGTGGTGTCACCTGTATATATCAAGTTTTTGCTTGCTAATCCTTCTTTTGGGTTGAGCGTAAAGGTTGGGTCCATATCTATTACTTGATCAGATTAATTTTGAAATTTCTATTCTTGATGACTGTGAAGTTTTATTCATTATCGAACTAATTTTCCAGGGATTATGTACTAAACCAAATTTCTATTCTTGATGACTGTGAAATTTCTATTCGATATGAAAACTTAAATCTAGACCAGTTCAAAGTAACTTAAAAGCAATCAAAATGGTCATCAACGTTAGGTAAAAGATTGATTTGGGAATAGTTCTACTATCTTCGCTTTCAAGTTCAATTTGATTTCAAATTTGATTAATGACTAACTGAATGTTGTTCTCTTGGTCCCCAAATACTTCATCATTTTCAGTCGCCAAACACTCTTTTTTTTTTTGGCAAAGAGTACATCAGAGCAGCCACTCCAGGAAACAACACTACTGGCTATTGGTATCTTAGCAATGCGATTTTTACAAGTTAGAAAACTATTCCTGTGAGTTTTAAGTCTATTCTTGATGGCCTTGATTTAATTTTGGAAACAATGCACATATGATGGAGGCTTCATACATACTTTAAGAAAAACTTTCTCGGGTGCATTATGACTGAATATATGACTATAAACTTAAAAATACTTTAGGGTAAATTTTAGAAATAATTTTGTGTCTATGTTTGGGGTGAGGTTAATTGCTACTGTTTATTCAAGTCTTTTTTTACAAATTGACTTTTTTTTTTTTTTTGGCGGTACCGTTATAGCTAAAGTCATTGCTAAGAAGTTTTTTTATGTTTTTGTTTACAGGGAGAGGGTGTTTTGTACCGGAAATTAAACCAGACGCTTCGTTTATCGCTTATAGAAATGTTGAAATTGTATTATCATATGGAATACCAAGGCTTCTGATAGAAATAAAAAAGAAATGATAGAAAAACATTCAATGCAGCTGCTGTTGATATTGAATTCGATCACCTTTGAGCAACATGAATCAATTTCCCCACCAAAGGCATGTATCAAAAGTAAGAATATCTATTTTTTTCATAAATCTTATACAATATTGAGACCGAAATTTGATTCAATTCAAAATGGTGCCCAATACAACATAATTGTAATAATATAGTATTCTGCAAATTAAATGAGTCACTAATCAATTTCTATCAAAAGTTTCGTTTCTCAAGCGCAAGAGTAAATCATAGCCCATACCTTGGATTTAAAAAAAGAAAAAAAATATGAGAACGACCACGTCAGGGTTTTTGGGTAAGCAGGTATGACAAATTGAATTGGAAAATATGAAGGATCACCATTGATCTTTAGGGATATGAAAAACCCATAAATAGGTGAAATGATAAATCTACAACACCGACCGATCACCATTGATATCTCTTTAGGGATATGAAAAACCCATAAATAGATGAAATGATCAATCAACGACACCGACCACAAAAACAATTATCTTACAGATTTAACAGTGAAGAGAACAATTACACACACAACTTAAAAAGGGGAAAAGAAAGTGTAATCCAACAAAGAAGAAAGCCAAATTGAATTACCTTAAGAAGATTACATTGTCGTCAGATTTGCAGTATGCCTATTGGTAGCTTGTAGCTCTTCCAAATTCGATCAAAACCATTACATATTTTAGACAAAGATACAGTAAAGCAACATTATTGGGAGAAGATGGGGGATTTCCCTTGATGTCTCTGTATGACAAATTAAACCAAACAGAATCACCGAGATCGAACTAAATAAATTAGAAAGAAAACATATGTAAGAATATCTATTTGGACGGATATCTTCTATATTATAAGGGACAGTGGTGTTTTTCTATTTGGACGGATATCTACATTTTCAATGTATAAAAGACGGTCAAGATCCAACCAATTAGAGATTTACACTTTTAGGACATAAAAGACGGTCACGATTCAACCATTTAGAGGTTTATATTTGGGGAATAGACGGTCACGATTATCCCACAATCGCCTTTTGTTTGACACATTAATGACCATCGCTCTCTCCTCCACTCTCCACGTTACGTTAGTGCATTCATCGCCTTAATATTATGCAGAATCATTAGTGCATTCATCGCAATTAAGGGAAAAAACGCTCATGCTTAGCCGTTACAAATAAAATCAAATACACAAAACAGAAAATGTTACTTAAATCTAGGATTTTAATCGATCAACCAATGATCTTCGTTGCAAACTTTTTCCCAGGGTAATTATCTCTTCTTCTCTACAAACTTCAATTTTCTTTTTGTACTTTGATTTTACACTTTTGATGATGATTGGAGCAAAATGACCGTCCCATTTCAAACGCGCTCTCATTGTTCAAAGCTACTAAAATTTATTTTTTAAGCTTTGGTTAATCTCTATCAATCAATAAATCATGTTTTTTTTGCTCCTAAGGTTGTTCATTTTCACGAGGGTTAAAAAGAATTGCAGTTTCTTTCGTTTTAGTATGTAGTGTCAATTGGCGTGGTATATCTATATCAGGTAATAAGGGAAGTTTGTGGTGTCACCTGTATATATCAAGTTTTTGCTTGCTAATCCTTCTTTTGGGTTGAGCGTAAAGGTTGGGTCCATATCTATTACTTGATCAGATTAATTTTGAAATTTCTATTCTTGATGACTGTGAAGTTTTATTCATTATCGAACTAATTTTCCAGGGATTATGTACTAAACCAAATTTCTATTCTTGATGACTGTGAAATTTCTATTCGATATGAAAACTTAAATCTAGACCAGTTCAAAGTAACTTAAAAGCAATCAAAATGGTCATCAACGTTAGGTAAAAGATTGATTTGGGAATAGTTCTACTATCTTCGCTTTCAAGTTCAATTTGATTTCAAATTTGATTAATGACTAACTGAATTGTTCTCTTGGTCCCCAAATACTTCATCATTTTCAGTCGCCAAACACTCTTTTTTTTTTGGCAAAGAGTACATCAGAGCAGCCACTCCAGGAAACAACACTACTGGCTATTGGTATCTTAGCAATGCGATTTTTACAAGTTAGAAAACTATTCCTGTGAGTTTTAAGTCTATTCTTGATGGCCTTGATTTAATTTTGGAAACAATGCACATATGATGGAGGCTTCATACATACTTTAAGAAAAACTTTCTCGGGTGCATTATGACTGAATATATGACTATAAACTCAAAAATACTTTAGGGTAAATTTTAGAAATAATTTTGTGTCTATGTTTGGGGTGAGGTTAATTGCTACTGTTTATTCAAGTCTTTTTTTACAAATTGACTTTTTTTTTTTTGGCGGTACCGTTATAGCTAAAGTCATTGCTAAGAAGTTTTTTTATGTTTTTGTTTGCAGGGAGAGGGTGTTTTGTACCGGAAATTAAACCAGACGCTTCGTTTATCGCTTATAGAAATGTTGAAATTGTATTATCATATGGAATACCAAGGCTTCTGATAGAAATAAAAAAGAAATGATAGAAAAACATTCAATGCAGCTGCTGTTGATATTGAATTCGATCACCTTTGAGCAACATGAATCAATTTCCCCACCAAAGGCATGTATCAAAAGTAAGAATATCTATTTTTTTCATAAATCTTATACAATATTGAGACCGAAATTTGATTCAATTCAAAATGGTGCCCAATACAACATAATTGTAATAATATAGTATTCTGCAAATTAAATGAGTCACTAATCAATTTCTATCAAAAGTTTCGTTTCTCAAGCGCAAGAGTAAATCATAGCCCATACCTTGGATTTAAAAAAAGAAAAAAAATATGAGAACGACCACGTCAGGGTTTTTGGGTAAGCAGGTATGACAAATTGAATTGGAAAATATGAAGGATCACCATTGATCTTTAGGGATATGAAAAACCCATAAATAGGTGAAATGATCAATCTACAACACCGACCGATCACCATTGATATCTCTTTAGGGATATGAAAAACCCATAAATAGGTGAAATGATCAATCTACAACACCGACCACAAAAAACGATTATCTTACAGATTTAACAGTGAAGAGAACAATTACACACACAACTTAAAAAGGGGAAAAGAAAGTGTAATCCAACAAAGAAGAAAGCCAAATTGAATTACCTTAAGAAGATTACATTGTCGTCAGATTTGCAGTATGCCTATTGGTAGCTTGTAGCTCTTCCAAATTCGATCAAAACCATTACATATTTTAGACAAAGATACAGTAAAGCAACATTATTGGGAGAAGATGGGGGATTTCCCTTGATGTCTCTGTATGACAAATTAAACCAAACAGAATCACCGAGATCGAACTAAATAAATTAGAAAGAAAACATATGTAAGAATATCTATTTGGACGGATATCTTCTATATTATAAGGGACAGTGGTGTTTTTCTATTTGGACGGATATCTACATTTTCAATGTATAAAAGACGGTCAAGATCCAACCAATTAGAGATTTACACTTTTAGGACATAAAAGACGGTCACGATTCAACCATTTAGAGGTTTATATTTGGGGAATAGACGGTCACGATTATCCCACAATCGCCTTTTGTTTGACACATTAATGACCATCGCTCTCTCCTCCACTCTCCACGTTACGTTAGTGCATTCATCGCCTTAATATTATGCAGAATCATTAGTGCATTCATCGCAATTAAGGGAAAAAACGCTCATGCTTAGCCGTTACAAATAAAATCAAATACACAAAACAGAAAATGTTACTTAAATCTAGGATTTTAATCGATCAACCAATGATCTTCGTTGCAAACTTTTTCCCAGGGTAATTATCTCTTCTTCTCTACAAACTTCAATTTTCTTTTTGTACTTTGATTTTACACTTTTGATGATGATTGGAGCAAAATGACCGTCCCATTTCAAACGCGCTCTCATTGTTCAAAGCTACTAAAATTTATTTTTTAAGCTTTGGTTAATCTCTATCAATCAATAAATCATGTTTTTTTTGCTCCTAAGGTTGTTCATTTTCACGAGGGTTAAAAAGAATTGCAGTTTCTTTCGTTTTAGTATGTAGTGTCAATTGGCGTGGTATATCTATATCAGGTAATAAGGGAAGTTTGTGGTGTCACCTGTATATATCAAGTTTTTGCTTGCTAATCCTTCTTTTGGGTTGAGCGTAAAGGTTGGGTCCATATCTATTACTTGATCAGATTAATTTTGAAATTTCTATTCTTGATGACTGTGAAGTTTTATTCATTATCGAACTAATTTTCCAGGGATTATGTACTAAACCAAATTTCTATTCTTGATGACTGTGAAATTTCTATTCGATATGAAAACTTAAATCTAGACCAGTTCAAAGTAACTTAAAAGCAATCAAAATGGTCATCAACGTTAGGTAAAAGATTGATTTGGGAATAGTTCTACTATCTTCGCTTTCAAGTTCAATTTGATTTCAAATTTGATTAATGACTAACTGAATTGTTCTCTTGGTCCCCAAATACTTCATCATTTTCAGTCGCCAAACACTCTTTTTTTTTTGGCAAAGAGTACATCAGAGCAGCCACTCCAGGAAACAACACTACTGGCTATTGGTATCTTAGCAATGCGATTTTTACAAGTTAGAAAACTATTCCTGTGAGTTTTAAGTCTATTCTTGATGGCCTTGATTTAATTTTGGAAACAATGCACATATGATGGAGGCTTCATACATACTTTAAGAAAAACTTTCTCGGGTGCATTATGACTGAATATATGACTATAAACTCAAAAATACTTTAGGGTAAATTTTAGAAATAATTTTGTGTCTATGTTTGGGGTGAGGTTAATTGCTACTGTTTATTCAAGTCTTTTTTTACAAATTGACTTTTTTTTTTTTGGCGGTACCGTTATAGCTAAAGTCATTGCTAAGAAGTTTTTTTATGTTTTTGTTTGCAGGGAGAGGGTGTTTTGTACCGGAAATTAAACCAGACGCTTCGTTTATCGCTTATAGAAATGTTGAAATTGTATTATCATATGGAATACCAAGGCTTCTGATAGAAATAAAAAAGAAATGATAGAAAAACATTCAATGCAGCTGCTGTTGATATTGAATTCGATCACCTTTGAGCAACATGAATCAATTTCCCCACCAAAGGCATGTATCAAAAGTAAGAATATCTATTTTTTTCATAAATCTTATACAATATTGAGACCGAAATTTGATTCAATTCAAAATGGTGCCCAATACAACATAATTGTAATAATATAGTATTCTGCAAATTAAATGAGTCACTAATCAATTTCTATCAAAAGTTTCGTTTCTCAAGCGCAAGAGTAAATCATAGCCCATACCTTGGATTTAAAAAAAGAAAAAAAATATGAGAACGACCACGTCAGGGTTTTTGGGTAAGCAGGTATGACAAATTGAATTGGAAAATATGAAGGATCACCATTGATCTTTAGGGATATGAAAAACCCATAAATAGGTGAAATGATAAATCTACAACACCGACCGATCACCATTGATATCTCTTTAGGGATATGAAAAACCCATAAATAGATGAAATGATCAATCAACGACACCGACCACAAAAACAATTATCTTACAGATTTAACAGTGAAGAGAACAATTACACACACAACTTAAAAAGGGGAAAAGAAAGTGTAATCCAACAAAGAAGAAAGCCAAATTGAATTACCTTAAGAAGATTACATTGTCGTCAGATTTGCAGTATGCCTATTGGTAGCTTGTAGCTCTTCCAAATTCGATCAAAACCATTACATATTTTAGACAAAGATACAGTAAAGCAACATTATTGGGAGAAGATGGGGGATTTCCCTTGATGTCTCTGTATGACAAATTAAACCAAACAGAATCACCGAGATCGAACTAAATAAATTAGAAAGAAAACATATGTAAGAATATCTATTTGGACGGATATCTTCTATATTATAAGGGACAGTGGTGTTTTTCTATTTGGACGGATATCTACATTTTCAATGTATAAAAGACGGTCAAGATCCAACCAATTAGAGATTTACACTTTTAGGACATAAAAGACGGTCACGATTCAACCATTTAGAGGTTTATATTTGGGGAATAGACGGTCACGATTATCCCACAATCGCCTTTTGTTTGACACATTAATGACCATCGCTCTCTCCTCCACTCTCCACGTTACGTTAGTGCATTCATCGCCTTAATATTATGCAGAATCATTAGTGCATTCATCGCAATTAAGGGAAAAAACGCTCATGCTTAGCCGTTACAAATAAAATCAAATACACAAAACAGAAAATGTTACTTAAATCTAGGATTTTAATCGATCAACCAATGATCTTCGTTGCAAACTTTTTCCCAGGGTAATTATCTCTTCTTCTCTACAAACTTCAATTTTCTTTTTGTACTTTGATTTTACACTTTTGATGATGATTGGAGCAAAATGACCGTCCCATTTCAAACGCGCTCTCATTGTTCAAAGCTACTAAAATTTATTTTTTAAGCTTTGGTTAATCTCTATCAATCAATAAATCATGTTTTTTTTGCTCCTAAGGTTGTTCATTTTCACGAGGGTTAAAAAGAATTGCAGTTTCTTTCGTTTTAGTATGTAGTGTCAATTGGCGTGGTATATCTATATCAGGTAATAAGGGAAGTTTGTGGTGTCACCTGTATATATCAAGTTTTTGCTTGCTAATCCTTCTTTTGGGTTGAGCGTAAAGGTTGGGTCCATATCTATTACTTGATCAGATTAATTTTGAAATTTCTATTCTTGATGACTGTGAAGTTTTATTCATTATCGAACTAATTTTCCAGGGATTATGTACTAAACCAAATTTCTATTCTTGATGACTGTGAAATTTCTATTCGATATGAAAACTTAAATCTAGACCAGTTCAAAGTAACTTAAAAGCAATCAAAATGGTCATCAACGTTAGGTAAAAGATTGATTTGGGAATAGTTCTACTATCTTCGCTTTCAAGTTCAATTTGATTTCAAATTTGATTAATGACTAACTGAATTGTTCTCTTGGTCCCCAAATACTTCATCATTTTCAGTCGCCAAACACTCTTTTTTTTTTGGCAAAGAGTACATCAGAGCAGCCACTCCAGGAAACAACACTACTGGCTATTGGTATCTTAGCAATGCGATTTTTACAAGTTAGAAAACTATTCCTGTGAGTTTTAAGTCTATTCTTGATGGCCTTGATTTAATTTTGGAAACAATGCACATATGATGGAGGCTTCATACATACTTTAAGAAAAACTTTCTCGGGTGCATTATGACTGAATATATGACTATAAACTCAAAAATACTTTAGGGTAAATTTTAGAAATAATTTTGTGTCTATGTTTGGGGTGAGGTTAATTGCTACTGTTTATTCAAGTCTTTTTTTACAAATTGACTTTTTTTTTTTTGGCGGTACCGTTATAGCTAAAGTCATTGCTAAGAAGTTTTTTTATGTTTTTGTTTGCAGGGAGAGGGTGTTTTGTACCGGAAATTAAACCAGACGCTTCGTTTATCGCTTATAGAAATGTTGAAATTGTATTATCATATGGAATACCAAGGCTTCTGATAGAAATAAAAAACAAATGATAGAAAAACATTCAATGCAGCTGCTGTTGATATTGAATTCGACCACCTTTGAGCAACATGAATCAATTTCCCCACCAAAGGCATGTATCAAAAGTAAGAATATCTATTTTTTTCATAAATCTTATACAATATTGAGACCGAAATTTGATTCAATTCAAAATGGTGCCCAATACAACATAATTGTAATAATATAGTATTCTGCAAATTAAATGAGTCACTAATCAATTTCTATCAAAAGTTTCGTTTCTCAAGCGCAAGAGTAAATCATAGCCCATACCTTGGATTTAAAAAAAGAAAAAAAATATGAGAACGACCACGTCAGGGTTTTTGGGTAAGCAGGTATGACAAATTGAATTGGAAAATATGAAGGATCACCATTGATCTTTAGGGATATGAAAAACCCATAAAAAGGTGAAATGATCAATCTACAACACCGACCGATCACCATTGATATCTCTTTAGGGATATGAAAAACCCATAAATAGGTGAAATGATCAATCTACAACACCGACCACAAAAAACAATTATCTTACAGATTTAACAGTGAAGAGAACAATTACACACACAACTTAAAAAGGGGAAAAGAAAGTGTAATCCAACAAAGAAGAAAGCCAAATTGAATTACCTTAAGAAGATTACATTGTCGTCAGATTTGTAATATGCCTATTGATAGCTTTTAGCTCTTCCAAATTCGATCAAAACCATTACATATTTTAGAAAAAGATACACTAAAGCAACATTATTGGGGGAAGATGGGGGATTTCCCTTGATGTCTTTGTATGACAAATTAAACCAAACAGAATCACTGAGATCGAACTAAATAAATTAGGAAGAAAACATATGTAAGTTGCGAAACAAAACCAAGGTACTACCGAAAATCTATTTGAGCTAAAAGATTACAAGACAACTTTTAGTCATTTATACAATATTTGGGCTCAATAGAGTGGGTTTAATCGTAATAAGAACACTGCTAGGGCTGTTCATGGTCGGTTTTGGTTCGGTTTCTAGCCAAACCAAAACCGAAACCAATATTATTGGTTTCTAAAAAGCTAAACCAAACCAATCCATTAACCATTGGTTCGGTTTCCAAATGGTTCCACTTGGTTTCGGTTTGTCCCAGTGGTTTTTGGTTAACCAATAATTATGTCAAACCAAAAAAAAATACACAAATTTACAGATAAAAAAATCGTAGTTGCCGATAGTATTGGTTTACACAAATATACAAACAAAAAAAAATCAAGAATAGTTAAAGCTTACTCTAATTCTAGAGATCAAATGAAGATATATAATATATCTTAATTTAAATATTGACAAATAAAAAAGAAGGAAGACGGGAAGAAAAAAGTCGAGTAGCAGCAGCTGTAGTTGGGGGTGGAGAAGGGAGGCGTCTGAGAGAAGGAGAAAGAGAAAGAGGGAGAGTATCATAATGAAATATTAGATTTAGGGTTTCTATTTATCCTCTAAATTAATGGGTAGAATCTAATACTTTTAAATCGACGGTAGAAATTAAGTTTAAAAATTAATCGGTTCCCCAATGGTTTTTGGTTCGGTTTTCAGGTCAAACCAAAACCAAACCAGTAATGTCGGTTTTTCAACATTTTTTACCAAACCAATCCAAATCTAAATGGTTTGGTTCGGTTTCTTGCTTATTGGTCTGGTTCGGTCGGTTTCCAACGGTTAACCGACACCATGTTCAGCCCTAAACACTGCCAACACTTGAGAGGAATTTATTGATAAAGACATTGAGTGTCAACGATGGAGTTCATATTCATTTGTTTACATAATCCTTTTGGAATCATTTGAGAGGAATCAAACTCCACTCAAAAATTAATTCGAGGTGGTAAGCTTACTACAGTTGCAATTGATAGATAAACTTACCTATGTGAGAGAACCAAACTTTCAATCAAATTCTCAGGACCTGCAAATTTAAATAAAAATCAAATTTTTTAAGAAGATCAACATATATTTTCAAATAGAAAAATTGGAAATAATCATATACCTGGATCTATATTTTTCTACCAGGATCTATTGACGACAACGACGAAAAAAACCCTATACTAACAAAAGAAGGAAAAGTGAAAAGAGTTTATTTTTAATCATGTTGCATAAATCGAATTTAATATGGCATTGATCACTCAATAGTAACACCTCTCACATTGATAGCGTTGCTGCTTGATAGGGTAGTTTGAAACGGCTGCAGTTGAATGAGAAAAGAAACGGAAAAAAAAAACAGGAGAACAATCTATGAAAAGTGTAATCGGATTGTAGGAATATGTGGTGAGATCTAGGCCGCTCTTTATAACCCCAAAATGTAGATATCAATCCATATTACTGACTCCATCACGACCGTCCTTTATGTATCCAAACTACAGATATCCGTCCAAACAGAAAAACACCATTGTCCCTTATAATACTGATTGAGACATTAAAATTATATTCTTAATTACTAAATTAAGCTAGTCACTAAATTTAAAGACATTGGTTAAGTTAATCAATGAAAATCACCATACCGGAAAGACATTGGTTAATTTAATCAATGAAAATCAAAATTCAATGCGAACTAATTGAGAAATTCAGAAGATAAATTTATAATGTACAAGATTCCCCAACAGTTAAACACACTCATCATCAAGATCTTCATTAAAACTTGCGAGGCATCAAATTTATTTCATCACAAGCATAAACACTGAAAACATAAAGTGGTACTAACTATGAAGTTCTTGACAGATAGCTATGAACTTGTTCATCAAACCTCCTTCATCTTCATCATCTAAACACATGATGATCTTCTTTCTCAGAGAATACCCATGAAAATACTTCCAATTTCTTCCATAATTTTGGCCTTAACTTGACCTCGTTTCGGTGGAATAGTAATCATTACCTTACCTTTCTGTGCAGGCGCCTTATTGTTCCCTCCAGTAAAACCCATTTTCATTGTGGGTTTTTCAGTTTCTTCATCTTTCATGAGAATACCGATGAAGAATTTCCCAATTTCTTCAATGATTTTGGCAAGGATCTTACCTCTTTTAGTGGGGAAAGCCATTGTTATTCTTTTTTGTACTGGAGAACTGCAACTTCCTGTGTTACTAATAATCTCGGTTCTGTGGCGGCTCCTCCTCCTCCTCTTCCTTCCTCTAACAGCTTAACTGAAAACTCCAGGCTATATTAGACAAACTATTTGTGTCACTATGTCTTGTGACGTGTTATTAGAGAAGTCAACAAATGATGGGCTCCAGCTTTTATCGTCCACACTTCATCATTGTTGTCATCACATTGCAAGCCTATAAGAACAATTGTTAGGGGAAGGGAAGTCGGTTTTACCAAAAGCAGTGCTGATCTTGGTTTAACATATTCGACATCCGGTCATCACATTACGTTATGAGTACTTGTCCTTGTAACGTCGGGCACTCCGCACTTGTCCTTGGAGCACAATTGATTCCAAGCGAGAAGTTATTCCAAAGTTGAACTGCCTTTCCATTTTAAATATTCAGGTCTACATGTAAATTAGAATTCATTTTTAGTTTTTACAATGGCCTTTTTCACGCACTAAATTATCTTCGATTTCAATTTTTCTTTATAGTAATAATCCTCTTCAACGGCACCTCCTTATGAGAAAACCTCCGAATCAATTTCGACATCAAATTTTTATTCCCCATTCTCGGGTTTCAAACGCCAAGTCCACCACACTCGAAAGCACTGAAATTGGGGTTTTGAATATTATTTCATGTATATAGAATATAGTCATCAAATCTATGTAAATGAAAGGGCAAATTCATAAAGTAACCGGCTTCCACATATATATTTCATAAACCGGGCATAGAAATGGAAATCTTTTATAAAACGGCCATACCGTTAGGTATAACAGATGGACCCACCGAAATGGTCAGCTGTTTTGACAAAGTCAAACTCGATCCGTGATATTACCATCAAACCCTTATCCACTTCAAAAAGACGCATGGGGTGTAATAGATTTTTATTTTTTCAGGTTCAGTCTCTCTCTTTCACTCTCTCGTTCTGTCCGCTCTTCCTTCTGTAGAAACTAGGGTTAGGTATTTGAAACCATTAGGGGACTGATTGTTAGAGAAGAATCTGGATTTGTTGAAGACGAAGATGTTAGTGAAGAACCAAAGTTAATTTGGAAGACAAAATCTGCTTATTTAGGGTTTTAGAGACGGTGTTGATAAAGTGAAGATGAGGTACAAACCGGGATTGAAATACTCTGAATCAAGGTGAGATTAACG
Source organism: Papaver somniferum (assembly GCF_003573695.1). NCBI lineage: Eukaryota > Viridiplantae > Streptophyta > Magnoliopsida > Ranunculales > Papaveraceae > Papaver > Papaver somniferum. Next base: position 155,143,590 of record NC_039366.1, on the reverse strand, counting down.
AAACCCATGACTTAATATACGATGAAAATCAATGTTCTGATAGTTAATTGATCAATTTTTAGGGTTTATGTTTTTTTTTCTCTTCTTTGTGATTAGGGTTTATTTGAAACCCAATTTTTTTTTTGTTTAATTAGGGTATTAATTTTATGGTTGTTGGGTTGTTTTTATCAATTATTGCTTAATTAGGTTTTGAAATTAGGGTTTCTGTTTTTCCCCTTTTGTAATTAGGGTTTAATTAAAATTCAGATGCATTTTGTTTAATTATGGTGTAATTTTTGTGATTGATTGATTGATTAGAGTTTATTTGGGAGATTTGAGAATTTATTTGATTTCTTTTCATTTATGTTGCAGTAAGTTTATATTGAGGAATATCAGTGTATATGTGGAGCCAAAGAATGAGACTTTTGTATTTCCTGATTGCCATCAAGATGAAACAGACTTGAGGATGCTTGAGTGTATGGTATATAAGCGTTTGTCTATGGATGTTAAAGAGAAGTTTAAGTTATATTGGTTTAAGGATCCATATATGCCCAGAGCCATTGTTAAATAATGATGATTTTGATAATTTTTGGGAGGATTCTTATGTGAATGAGGAGGGGTGTATATGTTTGTGGATGGGGATGAATGAAAGTGTTTGGGACTCCAAAAAGTACACCAAAGAAGACAGTTAGTAAGAAAACCACACCTAGAAGATCCCCAAGGCTAAATAATGTGGATAAATCAACAGAAGGTGTATCAAGGAAGATGAGTTATATGGATTTTCTACAGCAACCTAAAGAGGTACCCATTTCCATACATTCTCATGCTAGTGGCAGCAGTTGCAGTCACTCAAAATCTGTCCAAGCTATTGACCTTGATGATGATGTATTTGATGTTGGACATTGGGTCAATACTACAAATAAAGTCAAGTTTGTTGAAGATTTAGAGAATATTCAGCTAGAAAACATCAATACAGATGAATGTCACCCAATTGAGGATCCAGATGCTCATCCATTATATGACAGTGATGAAGACATTGAGTATGGAGAAAGAAGAAGAGCAAGAAGAAGAGCAAGTAGAAGAGCAAAAAGAAGAAGACAAAGAAGAAGAGCAAGAAGAAGAAGAAGGCAAAGAAAAAGACAAAGGTATATTTCATTTTTTTTTAGTTTTTATTGAATTTTTAGTAATTCAGAGTTATTGTGTGGTACTGATGGTAATACTGAATGTGCAGGTAAGGGTGTGGAAGAAAGACCAGTTTACATGGATCAATTTGATGAAGATTTTGGTGAGTGCATTAAGGGTGAGCATGAAGTTGATCTATTCCCTGAAGAAGAGGTATTTATTCCAGTAGATCCTACCAAAATGGAAGTAAAACTAGATTTGAAAGTAAAAAGGCATTTAAGAAACATCACAAGCATAACACCCATTCTCTACTGGTAACTTCACCTTCTTGCATTTGACAGGGTCAATTGCATCTTCAAACCATTCGAAGTATAGACAGGTTGGAATTGAACACTTCAAAAACATCTGTCCATTTGTTTCTTTTGTTTTTGAACACAATAGTTGCCTTATACCATTACATGGTATATATTTGTACCTGGAATAAATCCAAGGACAAACCTTTGGATCATGGCTTCCATGTTCCCAGATAGACACATGAAATTAGGTTTTTTTTTACTCTTACCTTGTTATTGATGCTGCTGCTACTGCTACCTGGAGAACTTGAACTTTGGCTCATATCTTTATATATGTTTGTGTTTATTGCAGATTTTTGGGATATTTTTGAGCTATTTGGTAGGAGAAACACTAGGGTTCTTCTCTGCAATATGCCCTAATTTATATGAAGTTAACCTGGAGAAGAAGACCGTTATAAGAAGGGGCGAAACCGGTCCCTTGAATTTTTAACGGGTTGATTGATGACACGTGTCAATCCGACCGTTACAGCAGTTGCACATCTTCACGTGATACGGGTCACCGAGTTGACCCGAAGCTGTTTCGGAAACGGACTCAGTCAGGGTTAACTTGTCTTTTCCCAAACAGGTTAACTGCCACGTGTAGAGATAACTGCCCAAACCCGGTTGAAAAAAACGGGATGGAAACTGTCAAAAATGGACCCTTTATATAATGATTCGAAATAACGGCTACTTTCTTATATATAGTTCAGAAAGATGGCCACTTTATTAAAAAGCCCTAAATGAAACGATCCTGCAACAACGATGGATAATTTGCGACGACAACATTAACACCTGTAACTTTATCTCGAAAAAGAAAATTTCACATTTTCGTTGTCTCTAGGCAGATCTTAACAGGTTAAATTGATCGGTCAAAGTCTAATCCGCAACAAAAGTCGAACCCTTGAGAAATTTGTATACTACCACCATTCCTGTAAAGTGTATGAACAAATAGCATATAAGAAAATAATAAGCAAGATAATAAATTTGAAAAAAACGTAACAAACTCGTCAACATCAAATTCTTATTCTGTATCTATCACACAAACAAAAACTAACTAGATTTGATCAACTGGTCAATTAATCCAATAACGATAGACATGTAAAATTTGATATTGTTTAAATGGACGAGAATGTAAAAATAGTCAGGATGTAAACCGTTTCATCTAACCATTTTCAAATATTTTTTCTTATTTTTAATTTACATCAGGATGCATCTAGTTTCACCCTAGCTATTTTTTAAGTTTAAGCCAGGATGATTCCAGTTTCATTCTTGTTATTTTTTTTGTGTCCATTTCACCCAAACTAATTTTTACTCGTCCACTAGAACCATGTTTTAAAAATATTTTTACAATTGACCCAATTTCTCTCTGTATCGATCACACAAACAAAAACTAACTAGATGGGTCATTCGCTCGCTAGTAGACTAACCTCTCGTGGTAACACCACATACGAGTGCTCTGAGTCTTGAGGACACATCCATGCTTGTACTAGTCTGCCGATCAAAACACAAAATATTATTTCACCACACATTCAACAAGGCCATGACCAAGTTTGTAGTCCATTAAGGGGTCTAAACAAGTTTTAACTTGAAAACTGCAATAATCTCTTCAACAAATAGTTTATGTTTTGGCTAGAAAGGTAGGTGTTGATGTGTTGATGTTCTTCAAAAAAAAAAAAAAACTTAATCTGCTTCTACGTGAATAGTGAATAATATAATATAGTTCATCGTATTCTTTTTTTTTTGATGCAAAACCAACCAACTTCTATTACTTAAAATATTTACATAACTTAGAATGGCAGACTTGATTATCTTCCCTAATAGCTTCACTGAAATTGTCTGGGAAGTTAACAAAATAGTCTAAAGATAGCCTGTCCAATCTAGCAGATTTTGCAATTACATGAGCAACATTATTAGCCGATCTCTTAACATGGTTCAACTTGAAACAAGAAACGAAAAGTAGCAAGTGCCTTATTTTATCTACAACTCCTTGGTTCATCCAGTGAACTGAAGGACTGGCATGTTTGACAGCGTTAATTACATTAAGGTTATCAGATTCTAACACTACATCCTTTAAATTGCGTTGCCTAGCCCATATGATTGCTTCTTTCATGGCTAAACATTCCGCTTGCTCAGGATCTACTCCTCCATTGAAGTATCTGCACCTGACTCCTTGGCAGCTACCTGCAAAATCTCGAATTAGTAAGCCAATTCCAACAGTTTTGGTTATATAATCAAAGCAGCATCCATATTTATTTTGACTTCACTGTGTTGTGGTGGTTCCCAAACTTGTTGGGTCTTTACTCTGTTTCTGTTCACTTCAGGATAACATTGTTTGAGCATATTATTAATAGAGTGTGATGTGTTGAGGATATTCTGATTTCTATTCTGAAAGAGTTTTAGACACCCGTTCTTCCAGATAAACCAGGATGTGATCATTAGCTTCAATATCCATTGCTCATTAGCATTAACTACCTCTGTCTGAAACCAACTAGAAATACAATCTGAAACTCGAACTTGTTGTTGTTGAAGTGGTGTAACATTAATGTTCATAGTTAACCATACTGCCCTTGAATGGTCACAATCTATTAAAAGGTGTTGCAAGCTTTCATCTGTTTGGGAGCATCTAGGACATAGTGGATCTATAAAAGGCTCCTATCTATTTAGGATATTTCTAGTTGGGAGGATTCCTTTTAGACACTTCCAAATAAAAAGTTTCACTTTGTGTGGTGCAACTGATCTCCACAAACCTTTCCAGTTAACTGTAATGGTTTGGTTAACATTTGGGTTTAGATTTGATAAAGCCTTATATGCTGACTTTACCGAAAATTCACCATTCCTATTAGGCTCCCAAATGAGTCTATCATTTCCTTGATGAGTTAAATGCATCTGCAAAATCAATTTTGTTGTATCCTCCGGAAATAGATTCTCTATTAATTGAGTATTCCATCTTTTAGGATTATCTAGCATCAAATCAGCAAAAAAACAATTCTAGCTGGTTCTCTAAAAGAATCTCTAGGGGTGGGAGGTGAATTCAAACCAATTACTCATTTGTCATACGACACCAAAATTTTATTTCCATTTCGAACATCCCAGCGATGAATTTTTTTTACAAAATGAAGGCCTTCTTGTATTTCTTTCCATATCCATGATGAATTATAGGGATTGTCTTGCAGATGTAGGAAACTACAATAAGGAGAATATTTTGCTTTCATAATTTGAACCCAAGTTTTATCCTCCTCAGTGCATAATCTCCAAGCAAGCTTGATGATCAAAGCCGTATTAAACTGCTCAAGTTTCCTAAAGGATAGACCACCTTCCTCTTTCACAGTACATAGGGAATTCCATGCAATGAGATTTAATCCTCTGTTAGACTTGTGACCCCACCAAAACATCCTCTGAGCTGTATCAAGTTTTCTAATGAGATTTTTTGGGATTTTGAAGTGACTCATATAATGGGTTGGAATCGAGTTCAGAACTGTAACTAAAGTGGATCTTGCAGCTTGGTTAAGGGTTTTAAAGCACTAACCTTGGAATCTGTTTTCATAAGAGTTTTGGATTGTACTAAAAGATTTAGTCTTTGATTTTCCCAACAGGATGGGTAATCCTAGATACTTATCTGAAGTACAGAGTTGTTTTACTCCAAGTTTCTGGGTAATGTCCAACTTATCAGTATGAGATAGATCTCCTGTAACATAAGACGATGATTTAGAAAATCAGTTGTCCAGAGACATTACTGAAATTTTGCAAACATCCCTTAACTTGTTCAATACTGTTATTGTCAGCTTGAAAAAAGAGGATGCAGTCGTTTGTGAAAAGAAGATGGTTAATAGAAATCGAATTCTTCACCACTTGGATTCCTGCTAACAAATTTTGATTCTCAACATTCACTAAAGATCTCGAGAGGCACTCCATTGTTATAATGAAAAGGTAAGGGGATAAAGGATCCCCCTGCCCCAGACCACGAGATGCAATGTATGAACTTGAATTACTACCATTCAAACGTATTGAGACATATGTTGTCGAGATACATTGATGAATGATAGTGCACCATTCTTCGCAGAATCCTAAAGATGACATCATTTTAAGTACAAACTCCCATTCAACCCTATCAGAACCCTTTGACATATCTAGTTTTAGAGCCACTAACCCTTGTTTCTTCCTAGACTTCTTCATTGAGTGAATTAGCTCATGTGCCATGACTATATTTTCATTGATGTATCTCCTTGGAACAAAAGCAGCTTGGGTTGGAGAAATTATCTTCTCCATCAACGACTTCATTCTTGTGACAATCAACTTAGAAATTATTTTATAAGTGATGTTACAAAGGCTAATTGTCCTGTAATCACTTGGAGTCGAAGGATGTTTAGTTTTTGGTATGAGGCAGGTAACCGTTTGGTTAATAGATGGAGGCATTTTTCTGCTAACAAAAAATTGTTGCACAAGTTGCACAATGTCCTTTCCAACTGTTTCCTACTGAGTTAAATAAAACCCAGCTTGGAAGCCGTCCGACCCCGGTGCATTCCAACTCGGCATATTCCTTAAAACATTTAGAATTTCCTGTTCTGTTGGCATCTCAATTAATGACCTGTTTTCTTGTTGGGTAATGATTGGGTTAATAATGTCAAAGGTATTCTCTGAAAAAACAGGATTAGTTGATTGAGCAATTGAAGAAAAGTGGTTAGAAAGAAGGTTTTGTAGATCATTGTGTGAATGAAACCAGGTTCCATTTTCATCTCTAAGAGCTGAGATATGATTTCTTTCTTTTCTTCTGTTTGCAAGAGTATGAAAATAGGCTGTGTTGTTATCCGACTTTTTTAACCACTTATCACCAGATTTTTGATGCCAGAAATCAGCTTCCACTTTTTTCCAATGATTTCACCTCAAAATAGTGTGATGTATCTTCAGGGATATATCTTCACTATACGGTTGAGCTTGGAGAGTAGAAAGTTGGTCTCTCAAATGCCATGCATTTGCTATAATATCAGATACATTTGAGTCCATTAGCCAGCATCTATAGAATTTCCACACATTCCTAGGTTTAACTGAAGTGGAATCCGTAAGTAGAAGCAAAGGGAAGTTATCATATCCTAGGAAAGGAAGGTGAATTACTTTGGAATCTGGATAATCTCTAATCCGGTTGGAATTTTGAAGGGCTAAATCTATTCTTGCTCTTTTGTACCCTTTCCCATTAATTCTATTTGTCCAAGTGTGTTTGGAGCCAGTAAAACCCATATCCATCAGCCTTGCATCATTTATGATATGACAGATCCAATTATCCAAAGAATCCACACTAGTTGAAGCATCTTCTTGTGAAATGTGCACATTGAGATCACCAATGACAATCCATGATTGAAAAACATTTTCACTGAGATCTTTTAAAAAGTCCCATTGTTGTTTTTTCAAATCATGTTGTGTTGACCCATAAACACAAGAGAGCAACCATTCTTGTTTTGAACAATCTGAAGTAATAATTACATGCACCATATTATCTTTACTGCAAATGATATCACGAGGAAAACCATCCTTCCATAGAAGAGCCATACCCCTCGACAAACCGATAGAGCTAACAAAATGTGAGTTTGGGAAATTAAGGGACTGGGTTAAATATTTTGCTATATTTTCACCACATTTTGTTTCCATGAGAAATATGATATCAGGATCATGTATTCTAGTAATGACTTTTAGGTGGTCTCTAGTTTCTTTTCCAGCTAAACCTTGAACATTCCAAGACATTATCCTAATTTTGTATTTAAGCAAAAGCAATTTAGGTGAAACACAGTGAAATAATGAAATAGTAGAACAACCAAAATTAAGAGACAAAACTTGAAACTAAAAGTAGATACTTGAAAGGGAGATGAGAAAGGAAATTACTTGGCCGTCAGTGCTTGAAGAAGTTGCCCTTCTTCTCTTGGAATGGTTTTGCTCTGAAAAGGTTCCATGGAATGATGGATGTGAATTAGAAGATGGTAAAAATTCATCCAGACTAACACACTCATTGCCACAACCATCTACATTATAACTAGAGGAGTGATAGCTAGACAGATTATCTTCAATTAACTAGATCTTGAAGAGGTTCCTTAAAAAGATGTTCTTGCAGACATGAATCTGGATCTAAATTGCTAACATTGTAATCATCAAAAGATACATCTAGTTCACCCAAAGCCATATAAGATTTTAGGAGATCCAAATTTGACCTGTATCCACCACCCTGACTCATAGAGGAATTAAATGCTTTCAGATTCAACTCCATCTCACCTTCAGACAGGGTTCCTAAAATATTACAGTTATCAAAATTGTGGTCCATATGTTTGTAAGAATTCTTAGTATTACTTGGACCACCCTCTTCAAACCTGTTTCTCTTATTCTGCCTATGGCTCAACTGACTTGTCTGTTTGTTGTCATTAATAAAAACCTCTACAATACCTTGAGAGTTGCATCCAACAACTGTTACTGAAGGAGAAGATGACAAAGGAATATTTCTGATGTTGTTATCTGCATCCTGTTCTGTTAAAATGACTGCATCCCTGGATACCTCCACATTAAATTGCACCGAGGGAATGTTTTTTGGATCTGCATGTATGCTTGAAGAACCGGCAACTATGGTCTGATCTCCCATTATGTGAAGAGGATCTCCTTGATCATTGGCATTTGAGATTTGATCAATAGATTCCACATTTGCATGTCTTTTAGATCTATTGTCCTTGTTAGTCCATGATGGAGGATCAAGGATTGATGAAGATGAGAGATATCCTCTTTGTTGCTGTAACAAAAAAGCTGCAATGGTTTCACACTCCATTTTATTGTGGTCAATCGTAAAATAGTAGCCACAGAGATTAAACGGATGCTTCTAGTAAAACAATCTAATCCACATTTCCTCTCCTGCTGCATTTTTCATCCAAAAACCCCTTCTGAGTGGGTCTCTGACATCTAACAAAACAAGAGCTTTTTGAACTTTGCCTTTTGGGACAACACAATCTGGTGGATCAAGTTCTCTCACCTCTCCCATTGCAGAAGCTATGCCGTTGACAATATTTGGGTATGTAAAACCTGGTTGCATGTTGTAAAGGCGAAGCCACATAAGCACTTTAGTTAAATCCACTAAGCTTTTCGGAACCTGAGGATTCCAAGGCTCCAACACAAGCAAGTCTCCTTCTAGAAACCAGGGTTTGAACTTAATAACAATATCATATTCATCAGCAGTATGGAACTTTATAAGATAGCAGTTGTTTTCTTATTTTTTGATAAAGATATCTTTAATTTTTGGCCAAAGCTTTTTCCATTCTTTATCAAATTCACTAACAGTGTAAACCTTTGAGCTGTAAACCTTTCCTAGAAAACTAAATTTAAATTGCACTGCTCCATGTAAAAGATCCTCCGTTGAAATTTTTGGTTCCCTCAAAGCCCTCAATCTATCCGTTATGAAAGTACCCTCCATCTTCTTTTGGACTTGAGCAAGTTCTGTCTACATTGAAAGACCACAGCAGGAATAAAAAAAGAATTGGGAGGAGATAACGAGGAGAAGAATTAAGATAAATAAACCATTGCCTCTATTTCGAACTGTGAATGTATTACACCTGGAAGAAAAGTTCCTACAACTCCATAAATAATACTTGTAGATAATTGAAAGGATGCAAGCGTGTATCGAAACCCTAAAACAGAACCACGGGTAGATAAAACCAAAGGTAATTAAGACAACATGCAGATTCTGTAAACAAAAAGGTGTTAATTGTATCATCTCGTGGCATGGGTTAAACAAAAAGAGATCCATAGATATAGTTCATCGTATTCGATTTGTTGCATTAGTTCCCTTTTTTCATCTTTATTTTGGGCGTAGTTCTCTTGTTCCACGCTAATCTATCTTAAAAGCTTAAAGTAAACGAAACAATGAAAGCATCATATAATTGATAGCATTCAGGAAAGCCACAGTCCAAAACAAAAATAAGCCCCACCTTTTTCTTTCTTTTTGACTTCCTACCTGATAACATCATGAAAATCTGATATTGGGAATTCCGACCCCAATTCTTCCTTCCTAATTTTGGGCCTAGGCATATAATTTGGGGCCTATGATTACAAGACAAAAGATATATTGTGAAGTACATTATCCAGCTATTTTATTAAATGATAAAATTATCTCTGATTAGTTAGTGCTAATTTAGGTGATTAAGTGATGTTTAATCAAGTTAACTCTGAAATCAACTACTGTTAATTCACCATCAAAATTTGAAGTTTTTTTGAATTATTATAAAAAACTCGACCCAGAATCGGTTTATGTTAGTGCAATTGTAAATCAATTCTAGGTAGATTTTTTTCAATTGACGAAGTAAACACGGAATCGGTTTTTGTTAATTTCTCATATAAACCGATTGTAGGAATCGGTTTTTAGGAATGTCCACATAATCCGATTATACCATACTTACAGAAACAAAATATTCATTACATAGTTTAGTAAATTAACGCATTACATATGTAAGACAATTCAGTATGCGAATTCTTGAATGTGGCACATCAATACGACGGTGCAACACCACATATTCCTTGTGGTGAATAAACTTCTTTTCCCCATTGCGAATTCTCGATAGGCCGTTGAATCGTTCTAGCTGTAATTAAATCAATTATTCTATGTTGTGTGCAAACAATATACGATGAGATAGGTATTAAAATATCGGAGTACTCACTTTTTCAAGACGAGAAGCTTGTGGATGATGGTCGTTCACCATTTTGCTAACTTTAACATAATCTCGCATTGAGCTTTCCATGTATTGGAAATGAAAAGCTAAATCTCTCCATTTACGCTTTTTTGGATTACTGGTGCGCTCATAATAGAACTATTTGACTCACTTCCAAAATATTGAATATTGTTCGTTGGGACGTTCGTGAAAGGTGGAGATGAACGATTTCACGAGTTGCATATTTTCTTCCGGATCCCATTCCATTTTCTAGGCTCAGTGTGTGATGTGGGAAAGTCTCAAAGAGGTTGTCTTATATAGATAATGACTCACCGACTATTCTTTTCGAAATCCATTCACACAATCGGCTTTTAGGAATGTCCACACAGAGCGATTTTGGACTTGCAAAATCATATAAAATCTGCCTCGCCACAACAGTTTATAATATTGCACATATAATACGATTCTTGTCAAAAAAATAAAAAAACAGAAAAGTGTCACTTTTCCTTACTAGAATCGGATTACATGGAGTGCTCACATAGACCGATTCTGAAGGTTGTCAAAATTTTGGGTTTTTTATGTTTTCAGAATTGGCCTTTAAAAGTATCCATATAAACCGATTCTAAATATTTACAAAACAGGTGAATGAAATTCCCAGAATCTGTCTATGTTGTGCACTCCTAAAACCCGATTCTGAAATTTTACACCTGGAGAAATGGTGTAATCGGTTTTTATGTAGGTAATTGTATACCGATTCTGACTAAAAAAACTTGCAGAATCATGTATATTTTGCACACACATTATAGTTGGTTCTTTTGTCACGTCTTAGGAAAACGCAAACAATTTTAAGACATAAGTTTTGACTCAATCATTCATAAACTAAAGAACATAACCAAACATAATTCGAAAATATGTTTAAGACATAGGTTTTGACTCCATAATTATCCATAGTAAAAGACATAATTTTGGAAAACAAAGAAACCATTCATTAATCAACATCCCCACCACGACCACGTCGTCCTCGTTTAGCAAGTCACCTCTTTTCCCTCAGCACGAAGCTTCTTTGTTCTCATGAAGCGGTACCTCAAACCCAAGAGATGGAATATCCTCTGCTTTGCTTTACCTACTAGAATCTCTAACTTGGTTGTCTCCTCATCCCATTGGAAAACATTTTTGGTGAATGCGTAAATCTTGTCCTACTCAAGCTCTTGCACGTAATCTTTGTGCTTCACGGCTTTACCTTCTATGCTTATCCCGGTAATCAACTTCACATCATTTGGAGTTAACGTCATTTCGCCAAACGGAAGATGGAAAGTATCCCTTTCCCCGTAAAATCTCTCGGCGAAGGCGGAAACCAGAGGTTTATCGGAACCAAGAACCAAATTGTCGACCGTAGCCAACAACCCCGTAGATTTGACTAGCTCGATTACTTCTTCAACTTATTCTACATTTGATTCTATTGCTTCCAGTAGCCAATTCTTCATCATACTCACTGACGTTCCTAGCTTCATACGACGAACACCATCCTTGTGATCCTTTAAAACAAAACAATTCCGATGGACACTAATCAAACCACTAAACGGATAATAAGTTTTATCTTACATAACATAAGGTTTAGGTAGTTATTATTGTATGACAGCTGACAACGGCCCAACTCTCTTTGTACCTCCATAACAACTTTTCTTCATCGCTGGGTAACCCGTAAACGAGATCAGTAGGGCCGTGAAGAAACATCTTCAGCGGGTCGGGCATGTGGTCCCCTTTTTTCTTCTTTGGACCATCATTCTTACCATCTTTCTTACCTTGTTCTTGAATTTCTCCTCCTTAGACTTGTTCTTGCACTTGTTCTTGAACTTTTCCTCCTTCTTCATCAACTTCCTTTTCACTTTCTTCTTCACCAACTTCCTTGTCACTTTCTTCTTCACCAACTTCTTTGTCACCACTTTCTTCGCCACCTCTTACTTCTTCAGTGGGTGTAGCAGAATCAGATTCTTCTTGTGTATGTTGATAATCTTGAGGTAGTGGGTCATTGATGCATATCTCTTTTTGTTTACTTCCCGAGCCCCTTTGGTGGGAAGCATCCAAATTTTTACCGTCCTTTCGACGAGGTCCTGAACTCCGAGGAGAAGGAAGGTCATGTTTCTTATTATATTTCTTTTCGGCTTGCCTTTGTTGCTTGCCATTATTGTCCCTGGAGAATACGGAGATAAGCGACAAATAACAATGAAATTCAATGTATATATTTTAATTCAAGGTATACAATCGGTTTACTCGATACACATATAAAGACCGATTTCTAATATTACGCATAAACAATTGGTTTAGATAAGCTGTCATGTAATCCGATTCCAACAAAAAAAGCATACAAAAAAAATTGGGCATTTTTTCCACCGAAAATCGATTTACTCGATACACAAATAAAGATCGATTACTAATATCACACACCAATAATCGGTTTATGTAAGTGCTCATGTAATCCTATTACGGGCTAAGAAGTTAAGAAATCAAAGGCTACACAATCGGTTTTTATGGACACACATGTAATCCGATTCTAAATTTTTTTTTTTACAGAAAATGGTTATCCCTACCGTAACAGAATCGAGCTATGTGGGAATTAGCATTGACCAATTCTGGCTCAAATTTCTCGAAACAGAAAACACATGCAGGAAAATCGGTCTTTGTGAGCATGAACATAAACCGTTTCTATATGCAGACGGTTCACAAGTACATTGACTTAAACCGATTTTGGTAAACCCAGAAAAATTTGATTTCCAAATTTTCGATTTTTGAGCGACTGCATGTTATTCAAACCTAATTTAGAGGATTAGGTCGATAGAAAAGTACCTGATTCACGTCATTTCCTCATCTTGTTGTGCGATCAAAGATGGTTGGTCTTCCTCAACCGTTTTTTTCTTTGGTTTGTTTTGAATTGCTTGAACAATTCCGGGATTACTCTCACTAGGATAATTCCTGTTAGTGGCGTGCTTCACTCGTTTCGACATTTTATAGAAGAAAAAAAATGATTAATCATTTTTGAATCCTCGATGATCGACGATATTTTTGTTTCAAAAAAAAGGAGAAGAAGAATCGGTTAAAGTGGTGTGTGAATGAGTTATATTAAAGTTTTTTTGTTTTTATTATTAGGATTTAATGGGGGTGAATTGGTAGTATTTATATTTAATAGAAGGTAAATTGGTAGTTTCAACAAATTTAGACACCATGTATCCTTCTCTATTTGGTAAATGAAGAAATCCATAGACCCCAAATTAGGAAGATAACTCTTACTTTCACATAATTGTTTGGTTTTGTACAAGAATTAATGAAGCCAATCATTTGAGCCATTTTATTATTTTTTTTTCTTCCTAAATTATCCTTAAGGCCAAGCGCCACGGTGACCCATTTACCTTAGCTATATATATAGCTTATTTGAAGCTAAGAGAAATTGGTATCATGCCAACCTTACTATGGTGTTTTATTATCCCTTAGCTACACTACACGAAAAGTTAGTAAGTTTTCGTGTAAATAGTGCAGAACAAGAAAGGAGTATCCATTTAGGTCAATGCTTTGACTTGACTCAAACAGATGCTCGGTTTCGGTTTTTAGAGTATAAACATCCAAGAGACGCTCGGATCATCCATCCTCTTATGCACTCTCTCTTTTTTTCCTCCCCAAACCTTCTCAAACCTTTTTTACCCCATTTCGATTTTGATGGTGATTTTGTGTGATTCGTTGGAAAATTAAAGACGTTGATCCATTCTCAAAGGTGACTTTATTGCAATCTTCAATTTTGAATTTTATCCACAAAATCAACAAAGGTAATTCATTCTAATTTTTGGGGTTTCAAGTTAATCTTTTTTTCTTGAAATTGTTGATATTAGGTTGATTACGTATGTTGTATGACATAGATGTATGCAAAGACGAGAGTACTCAAATACACCACAATCTTTTGTTTATCAACCTATAAGTAATCTACCGAATGTCATCGTCTATGGATATAGTCGAGACACTACAATAATTGGGTTCACAATTCGTCTATGGATACCAGATCGAGATAATACAACAACAAGATCACTTGTGCGATTGACTATGGATACAAGATCGAGACGATACGACAACAAAGTGTGTACTTGATAATAGGTTCGGAAATAACCGAAACTCTATAGGATCAATATCAAGTATTACGGAGTTAATGTACTTGTGTATTTTATTTAATTATAATAACAATTATAATGCGGAAAATAAAATAAAAGACACAACAAGATTTTGTTAACGAGGAAAACGAAAATGAAGAAAACCCCGGGACCTAGTCTATTATAGAGTACTCTCAGAATTAAGCTAATATACAAAATCAAACACCAACTTAGTATAGTTAAGACCAAGCAGACTACCCCTAACTACTTATTTCCCTCAGTATCACCGCAACTTCGACTTTTAGAGTCATGCACGTGAATAACAAGTACTTTGGATCGTATTCCAAATAACAAAGGAAGAATCTGTTTGGTAACCACTCTAATCAATCTGGATAGAGGATATTAATGAGTCATTGACAAAGGCTGTTATGTTTAATCTAATAAACTCCTTTGTCTGGTTAGATCAATCTATCCAATAACTACCGAAATAGTCAAGTTTAGATTCACACTCAATCGATATAGGTCTCAAAGAGAAACTATAGAGAATGCCAATCTCACGCAACAAATCAATCAGATCTATCATAGATAAACTGATTCTAGTTGGATCCCAGCCGATCAAGGTTTGTGCACTAAATCCACAAGATACGAAAACTAATAAGAATTTTTCTTCGTCTTCAAATCTTCTATTTACTTCAAATACCTGCACAACAACACTTGAATCCTCTTGTGATCAATCACACACAAAACAGAGTCTGTTAACAATGGATTATCACAAGATGTCTTTAGATCTAACAACAGTTCTAAAGATCCCGTCGATTCTTTGATCTAATCTGAGTGAATCTATATCAAAAGAGAAGATTCTCAAGAATAAAAAAACTAGGTGCAATCAAAGTTTCAACAACCGTTAGTCAATTAAATCAATAATGGAACATTAATGACACTGCAATTATCTAGTTTCCCACAAACGGTACTGGCAGAGCTTCTTGATCCCACAGAAGTCTTTAAACGAGCGATCGTAAGAGATTTCACCTTTCCTATCCGAATAGACGGCTCCACCATAAAGAACAAGAAATGAAGTTTGCTTGGCTCTTAGGATGGTTTGCTAGAAATGCAAACTTAGGTATTTATAGACCATGGTTGTTTGGACACCAAGGAATTTCCAAAACCGAAAACATTCCTAAGATATGCAATGAATGCCCAAATTCAATTTTTACTAATTCCAATAAATGTAGTCCAATATTTTCCGAAATCTCTCATAGAAAATCTCCAATTAATAAATGTGCATTACTAATTTTTATGCTCTAGAGCTACGCATTAATTGCTGGTAAAAAGCATATAAAACCAAAAATCTTAATTAAAAGATTCTTAATTTATTTCGGTACATGATCACCTTGAGTACCAAGGAATATCTTTGAACAATAAATGATAGAGTTAATGCTCATGTTCAAAGTATGTCGACATCTTTACACAACGAATCCTAATTTCGAAACTACACAAGTTCATAAAGAAAATATATAAATCATGGAAAATCGGATTTATATCTTGGAATCGGTTATACCACACTTCCAAACAAGTGTAGAATTGGTTCTACCAAAATTCCAAGACTACTATGTGATCAGTCATACCAAGTCACAATGGTTAGTTGTGATTGGTCCTACCAAGTCACATACATGGGTGCAGATCGGTTATACTAATCACATGGATCGGTTATACCTAAACATGGTACCTACTTGTGATAGGTCATACCAATTACAAGGATCAGTAACGCAACCTCTTATGATCGGTCACACCAATAACCAGAATCGGTCACACTAATTACCAGAATCGGTCACACCAATTACAAGGATCGATCATACCATCTCATGGTGATTACTTATGATCGGTTACACCAATTACCAGGACCGGTCATCCCAAATCATAAGTCTAGGTATTGTGATCGGTTATACCAAGATACATAACCTGAATTAAGATCGGTTATACCAACTCACACATATTGGTCATCCGAAGAATATGCAATGAATTGTCGGACCCATATACCTAATGATTTCCCTTTCAATTCATGAAACAAGTTCACGAACCTACTTCCTTTAAATAAATATAAAAACATCGTTTCCTAGGATGAAATATTCACCGTGCACCCATACACATAATCATAAAACTATATACAAGATTATGTCGATGTCATATCTACGAAGTTCAAAAGATAAGCGTTATACTTCGTAATCTAATTCCTTAATACTATGACCATACTATTATGATCATGTCTATCCGGCAGAGTATTATATACAATATATACAGTATATGCAGCTTCGCATGTTATGTTCTCAATATAACACGACTTGAAAGATACGTTAGGAATTGAAACAAGTTCAATTCAATATTACTAACCTCAAGTGGAAGGATGATTTCGTCGTCGTAGTCGTTACTTCTTCTCATTCTTCAGGTCTTAGGAGTAATACTTGTATGTCTCAACATTCCTAGACTTTCCAGTCTAACTCAACGGAGTTGACTCTATTATTTAATCAAGCGACTCTAGATGAGTTTTGATACCAAAATATGTGAAAAAGTGGGGTTCTAACAACCACACCCAATATTTCGCTTAGCAATCTGTATGGACAAACTCTAATATACTTTCTAGAGAATCAACTAGACAGTCAAACTCAATCTAGATAAAAGTATATCAAAGAGTTTATATCTCAATCTCTCGATTTGATCTTTACTCAAGAAAATAGAAATATGCGTGTCTTTATCAAAGAGAGATAACTTGGATGGTACCAAAGACCAATATCCAAGTGTCAATCAATTTAAATCAACAATCAAAAGGTCGGATATTCTAATTGATTGAACTAACGCACAAACTGTATTATTTCAATTATAAAGATAAAAAAATATAATGCGGAAACTGAAATAACACAGACACCAGAAATTTTGTTAACGAGGAAACTGCAAATGCAGAAAAACCCCGGGACCTAGTCCAGATTGAACGCACACTGTATTAAGCCGCTACAGACACTAGCCTACTCCAAACTAACTTCGGTATGGATTGTAGTTGAACCCCAACCAATCTCACACTGATCCAAGGTACAGTTATGCTCCTACGCCTTTGATCCCAGCAGGATACTGCACACTTGATTCCCTTAGCTGATCTCACCCACAACTAAGAGTTGCTACGACCCAAAGTCGAAGAATTTAATAAACAAATCTGTATCACACAGAAAAGTGTACGATAATAGATAAATTCATCTCCCACGAATATACCTACGAGTTTTTTTTCGTATTTTGATAAATCAAGGTGAACATGAACCAATCAATAATACCAGACTTATATTCCCGAATAACAGCTTAGTATTATCAATCACCTCACAATAATCTTAATTGACGCAACGAAAAAAGATATTGCAGAATAACAAACGATGAGACGAAGAAGTTTGTGACTTCTTTTCTATCTTGCCTATCGGAGATATAAAATCTCGAGCTAATTATTACAATCGTACTCGTAACGATAGAAGATGCAAGATCAGATCACACAACTACAAGAAAATTAGTATTGGTCTGGCTTCACAATCCCAATGAAGTCTTAAAGTCGTTAAACTGGTTTAGAATAAGAAACCAAAGGTTAACGGAGAATCGACTCTAGCTTAGCACAACTAGTATCACACAGAATATGTGGGGATTAGGTTTCCCAATTGCTAGAGTTCTCCCTTATATACGCTTTCAAATCAGGGTTTGCAATCAATGTTAACTTAGTAACAAAGCATTTAATATTCACCGTTAGATGAAAACCTGATTAGATTCAAGCTAATATTTCTCAACCGTTAGATCGAAAACTTAGCTTGTCACACTCAAATGAAATGTCCAATTTTGGGTTTATGAACCGTACCCAAACATTAACATTTGTTGGTTCAACAAGTCAACCAAATGGTTAGCCATATGATTACTCTCATATCAACCATATTCTTCTTCACCATAACTAGTTCAAATGACTCAAATGAACTAGTTAGAGAGTTGTTCAATTGCTTAGATCTTATGTAACTACACAAGACACAATCGAAGCAAAAACGGTTTGATTCACTCGAATCGGTTCATGAACTTTATAACCACGGTTTTCAAAAGCATTCCTTAGTTTAAATAAACATTAGTTCAAGAACAACCGGTTTTAGATATAACCTGCTCAAGTTCGCGGACTGGGTTCGCGGACTTAAGTTCATGGAAGGAGTTCACAAACTCAGCAGAAATTCTCGGGTCGAGAACTTCCGCCAGTTCGCGGACTTGGCTCACGCCACTTCCATTTCTCTTGATCAACAAAGTTCGCAAACTTTGGTTCAAGGAATAAGGACTTATACATATATGTGTTTCCACAACAATGCTTATATCCTACAAATGGTTATGTAATATAAATTGTCATTTCAATCATTGAAACATTCTCAGAGGACGAATATAGCCGTTATTCACAGACCATTTTTCGTTAGAGCAATTTTCAAAGTGATTGAAACATAACATGACTTTCGTCACTAGGTAAAGATGAATTCGGCTAAAGCGAAAGCTTAACAACACATATTTCGAGAAATAGATAGGCGAGATAAACTCGGCTCGAAATAACAAATGTGCATAATGAAAGTCTATATATCAAAACGACTTTTGTCTCAAGAGTAGGAGATAGAACAGATAGACTTTTGAGTGACAGATAAGTTCAAGTCTCCACATACCTTTTAGTCGATAAAGATCCACCAGTTCCTTGAGTAGTCCTTCGTCTTGTATGATGATTGCCATGGAGTTCTTGAGCTGAACTACACTTTATATCCTATTCCGAGACCTTTAGCTATGTAGGCTAGAAATCAAAACTTATAGTTTTGATCACTAACATTGACAAACATGCTTGAGATAGCAACGCATGCGAGTTCGACCGAGCAATGCTCTAACAATCTCCCCCTTTGTCAATTTTAGTGGAAAAACTATTAATACATATGGAATACAAAAAATAAATAAATTAACTTTTGTAGCTCTTATTCCACATGTCTAATCTTCAACATTACTCGAAATCTTCGTCACTTCCAAGTACTCCAATGATCCCAAAAGTTGCCAGTTTAGCATCATCGTTGTTGAAAATCCGTAGATATAACAACAAGAAAACAATAGTTCTCAATCATTGTTATACAGTGTCATAGTATCATTACACAGCGTCAAAGTTCAATTGTATCACAACTTCAACAACAATACTATGGTGATATGTATCACTCCCCCTTAGTCAATACTCCATCTCACATAGAAACCACTCCCCCTTACATAATGATCCGAAAACCATATGTATTTGTAGTGTGAACTACATGTTAATTCTCCCCCTTTTTGTCAATAAAATTGGCAAAGGTACAAGAACGGGATCCTAATGAAATTTCCGAAAGAGACATTTCATGACCAAAAGAAAGAACACACATCATCTTATTTAGATGCAATCATAAAGCCGAAGATAAATGCATTCATCAAGGAGTTTAAAGATACAAGATAACCCCTATAATATTCCACAGCCGCACTCCCCACAAAGATTTGACAATTAAACGCAAGTTCAAAAATAACTCTCCCCCATAAAATGTCACTCCCAAGGGAACAACAAGAGCGACCTTAATTTCGAAAGAAAAGAAGGATTTCTTTGGACATGAAAAATCACATACAAGTATGAATTTGAATCCAAAATATTAAATTAACCACAAGAAGTTCATGATTAATTTAACCAAAAATGCTCGACACAAGTAAACTTATGGAGACATAAGAGCGCTCAATTATATTAATCACAAGTAAACCCATAATTAATCTAATCGTAATACACAATCAAACTAATCACAAAAGTAATCAATTTAATTGGTCATACTCACATAAAAGATTCTATGGAGCAATGACTAAGTTAATCATGAAAACAATCAACCCAGTCATGAACGCTCAAATATAAGAAGACTTATGGAGTCATAACTAAATAACCAAACAAGATGATTAATTTAATTCAATTTGCTCGACATAAAGTACCTTACGGAACAACAACAAGGCTAATCATAAA
Source organism: Papaver somniferum (assembly GCF_003573695.1). Classification (NCBI taxonomy): domain Eukaryota; kingdom Viridiplantae; phylum Streptophyta; class Magnoliopsida; order Ranunculales; family Papaveraceae; genus Papaver; species Papaver somniferum. The sequence goes on along the minus strand of NC_039366.1, from coordinate 155,123,315 downwards.
AATAATCAACTTGGTTGTTTCGTGCTCAACATAAGACACATTATGGAGTCTCACAGTAATACATAAAATATGGATCAGGGAAGATCAATTACTGCAGAATACACAAGGATTCATTCTATTTTCCATCACTATTTGCATAACGACATTCAATAGACATAATCCTTGCAAACAAAAGATTTTAACCTATTTTCCATCAATAATTGACAATATAGGCTTAACTTTTGTATTTGTCAAAAGTCCATTCATTCTTTCATCAATACATGCATATCAATTCATGAACGACTTTACTTTTGACAAGATATGGGACAATCAAGTTCACGTACGCAAACACACATATCCCATAACAGTATTGCAATATATAAAACCATAAAGATCAATACTGCAAAAATCATCTTCCAAACAATTTAGAATTTAAACCAATAAATCTAAAAACATGAAGATGAAAGCGTTGGACATAGCTATGTGTAATCACAATAATGGCTATTCCAACCTCTAGTTATTCTTCTAATAAAAACAAGAAAATAGAAGATTTACTAGGCAATAAGACCTTTGAAGAATTCCTTTTCGTCCCCGAACTCCTTGTCGTCAATAGCCATTGGGACATAAGGTTCATTAAGGTAGGAGTTTATATCAATAAACCTTCTCGGCTGATGTTGTCGAACCAGGGCCTTCTTAATCTCATGAGTCTTATACACAAAAGCCTTTATTTGTTGAATCTCCTTTTGCATCTCTTTCAACACCTCAAGAACATCAGAAAACTTCTGAGAGTTTGAAGGAACGGCTCTTGGCTTCCTCACATTCCTTATTTTTCTTTTCAATGTTGGAGCTGACGGATATTTTTCTTTTTCCTTCATGATTGATGGCTTAACAATCGTATTAACATCCTTTCCATCAGAAGACAGGGCACTTGGAGCTTCCACGGGTGTATGGGTTTGTGAGAGGAAATCACAATCTCAACAAGTAGTCTTGAGATAAAAAAAGAGTTTCAAGGAAGGAAAAGGAATGTAGGCTTTCAAAACCTTTAACAGGTTCGTACACGTCCAACTCTCAACCCTATAAAGAGTAGAATTGACGATCATAACCCTCTCTTTTTGTTTGATAGACACACAAAAAAATAAAATCTAAAAAAGAGAAAAAAAAAAATTTCGTAAAGCCTGTGAGGTACAAAATCATTGTGTCTTTTGATCAAGCACATGAGACAAGATTTCCAAATCAACACAATCAAGTTGCGTTGTGGTGAACAACAATTTTTCCACCATTTTCCTCTTGAGAGGAATCCTCAGACTTCTGTCTATCAAACTGAATTGACCATACTTTCTTCTCTAATGGTCTTGGTTTATCCTTGGAAACTAACTTCTTAGACGAAAATAAGATCCTACATACCTCAGCGGTCTTCTGAGCAAGTTTAAGCTTCTTTGCTAAATGATTTGCTCTTCGTTGAAGTTTGTTGACGTGCCTCAATTGGTGTTTGTACTTGTAACACCTTGAAAGTTCATAACCCTTTAGAAAACAATACGAACACGTCAAACTAGGATATAAATCAGGATTCTGAGATGTGCATGCAGCTAGACACATGGTGGAACATGAAACATTACAAACAGAGTTTCTAAGAAATGGGTCAATGTTTTCTTCCAGATTAGTTGGATTATCTTCTGAAAGAATATTGAGATTGATGTATGTATTGCTACAGTTATCAAAATCAATATTTTCACCAAGAAGTGCAACACTTGATTTCTCGTCTTCATTAGAATCATAGTTGTCAGACATTTCATCAAGAGTTGCAGCAAAACCTTTGTTCCCAGTATATTTTCTACGATTTGGACACTTGTTTGCAAAATGACCAAATCCTTTACACTTAAAGCACTGCGGCATATCCTCATCATCAGTCTCATCTGTTTCCCTGTTTTTAGGAGGAATACGATTATGAGGTTTAACTGATGTTTTAGTCTTATCTCTGGAGAACCGTTTACTTCTCTTCAACAGAAGATCCATAAACTGTCTTGTGATCATCGAGACTGACTTGTCAAGATCTTCATCCGGTGAGTCTGTCTCAGATTGATCATCTTCAGAGATATACACTTTTTTTACTCTTATCAAGTAATTTAGTGTCCTTTTGTGCTTTGAACGCAACATCCTTGGTTTTGGATGAATGTTCGTGATCAAAGATCTTGAGCTTCCCAATCAGGGTATTTCTGGAGAGATTATCAGGGTTATTTCCCTCAACGATGGCATGCTTGTTATAATCATATCTAGATGGCAGCGATCTGAGAATTTTCATCACAATGTCCTTTTCAGGAATAATCTTACCCAATGCAAAAGATGCATTAACAATTGCAGACACTTTGTGATTGAACTCATCAGATGTTTCTTCATATTCCATACAAAGGTTTTCCCAATCGGAATTAAGGTTTTGAAGCCTAGCTTCCTTTTCACTGGAGTTACCTTCAAATACGGTTTCCAAGATATCCCAAGCTTCTTGCGACTTAGTGCAATTAGTCACATGGTGCTCAAGATTTGGGGTAATGGCATGTATGATCGCATTTAAACCGTCGGAGTTTTGCTTTGCAGCAAGTATCTTATCATGGCTGTATTCACTAATAGGTTTGGGAACGTTTACATCTCTAACTGCCACAACGGGAGGATCATAGCCATTAACAACATATACTTATGATTGAAAATCACGCGCTTGAAGAAAAGCTCGCATAACAATTTACCACCATAAGTAATTTAAGTCATCGAAGACTGGTGGTACGTTAATTGAGATAACACCTCTGTCCATAGAGTCAGATCGCTATAAACACAGACTTGTAAGGTCTTGAACGTGTTTGCTTGCTCTGATACCAATTGAAAAAGTGGGGGTCTAACAACCACGCCCAATATTTCGCTTAGCAATCTATCTGGAAAAACTCTAATATACTTTCTAGAGAATCAACTAGACAGTCAGACTCAATATAGAAAAAAGTATATCAAAGAGTTTATATCTCAATCTCTCGATTTGATCTTTACTCAAGAAAATAGAAATCTGCGAGTCTTTATCAAAGAGAGATAACTTGGATGGTACCAAAGACCAATATCCAAGTACAATCAATTTAAATCAACAACCAAAAGGTCGGATATTCTAATTTATTGAACTAACACACAACCAGTATTATTTCAATTATAAAGATAAAACAATATAATGCGGAAACTGAAATAACACAGACACCAGAAATTTTGTTAACGAGGAAACCGCAAATGCAGAAAAACCCCGGGACCTAGTCCAGATGGAACACACAGTGTATTAAGCCGCTACAGACACTATCCTACTCCAAACTAACTTCGGTCTGGACTGTAGTTGACCCCAACCAATCTCACACTGATCCAAGGTACAGTTATGCTCCTACGCCTCTGATCCCAGCAGGATACTGCGCACTTGATTCCCTTAGATAATCTCACCCACAACTAAGAGTTCCTATGACCCCAAGTCGAAGACTTTAATAAACAAATCTGTATCACACAGAAAAGTCTACAATAATAGATAAATCCGTCTCCCACGAATATACCTACGAGTTTTGTTCCGTCTTTTGATAAATCAAGGTGAACAGGAACCAATCAATAATACCAGACTTATATTCCCCAAGAACAACTCAGTATTATCAATCACCTCACAATAATCTTAATCAACGTAGCGAAAAAGATATTGCGGAATCACAAACGATGAGACGAAGATGTTTGTGACTTCTTTTCTATCTTGCCAATCGGAGATATAAAATTTCGAGACAATTATTACAATCGTACTCGTAATGATAGAAGATGCAAGATCAGACCACGCAACTACAAGAAAAGTAGTATCGGTCTGGCTTCACAATCCCAATGAAGTCTTTAAGTCGTTAACCTGGTTTAGAAGAAGAAACCAAAGGTTAAAGGAGAATCGACTCTAGCTTAGCACAACTAGTATTACAAAGAATGTGTGGGGATTAGGTTTCCCAGTTGCTAGAGTTCTCCATTATATACACTTTCAAATTAGGGTTTGCAATCAATGTTAGCTTAGTAACAAAGCATTCAATATTCACCGTTAGATGAAAACCTGATTAGATTCAAGCTAATATTTCTCAACCGTTAGATCGAAAACTTAGCTTGTCACACACAAATGAAATGTCCAATTTTGGGTTTATGAACCGTACCCAAACATTAACATTTGTTGGTTCAACAAGTCAACCAAATGGTTAGCCATATGATTACTCTCATATCAACCATATTCTTCTTCACCATAACTAGCTCAAATGACTCAAATGAACTAGTTAGAGAGTTGTTCAATTGCTTAGATCTTATGTAACTACACAAGACACAATCGAAGCAAAAACGGTTTGATTCACTCGAATCGGTTCATGAACTTTATAGCCACGGTTTGCAAAAGCATTCCTTAGTTTAAATAAACATTAGTTCAAGAACAACCGGTTTTAGATATAACCTGCTCAAGTTCGCGGACTGGGTTCGCGGACTTAAGCTCATGGAAGGAGTTCACTAACTCCAGCAGAAATTCTTGGGTCGAGAACTTCCGCCAGTTCGCGGACTTGGCTCACGCCACTTCCGTTTCTATTGATCAACAAAGTTCGCAAACTTTGGTTCAAGGAATAAGAACTTATACATATATGTGTTTCCACAACAATGCTTATATCCTACCAATGGTTATGTAATCTAATCTGTCATTTCAATCATTGAAACATTCTCAGAGGACGGATATAGCCGTTTTTCACAGACCATTTTTCGTCAGAGCAATTTTCAAAGTGATTGAAACATAACATGACTTTCGTCACTAGGTAAAGATGAATTCGGCTAAAGCGAAAGCTTACCAACACATATTTCGAGAAATAGATACGCGAGATAAACTCAGCTCGAAATAACAAATGTGCATAATGAAAGTCTATATATCAAAACGACTTTTGTCTCAAGAGTAGGAGATAGAATAGATAAACTTTTGAGTGACATATAAGTTCAAGTCTCCACATACCTTTTTCCTTGAGTAGTCCTTCATCTTTTATGATGATTGCCATGGAGTTCTTGAGCTCAACTACATTTTCTATCCTAGTCCGAGACCTTTAGCTATGTAGGCTAGAAATCAAGACTTATAGTTTTTATCACTAACATTGACAAACATGCTTGAGATAGCAACGCATGCGAGTTCGACCGAGCAATGCTCTAACAATATGACAACCAAACTTGACATACCAGCGCTTGGTGGGTTCAACCGAGCTATACTCTAACAATCACCCCCTTTGTCAAATTTAGTGACAAAACTCTATTTACATATGGAGCTAAACGGATTAAAAAATAACTCACTCTTCATACGCTTGATTCCAAGTTTCAACAACACAATAACCTGCATATATTTAATCAATAAATGTCGTTGTTGACATTTAAATGACAAAAACTTTTACTCCCTCTAATGGAAAGCTAGGTAAATATTCAATCCGAACATCTTTGTTATTCCCCTTTTGTAGTATGGAATACTACATAAACGACATAAGGTATGTTGTGTAGTATTTCTCCCCCTTAGTCAATGCATTACTCTTTCGTTAGACACAAAGTGACAAAGGTTCGAGCAAATAAAGGACAAACCCAAAGGATCTTACAAATCTACAAGACTTGTACAACCTATAAGAGTAAGCACGAAGGTTTCACATACCACTTTAGATAACCAATATTAAAACCAAAACTACAAAGTAATTTAGTTTCAATATGTTATCAAGGAAACAATTATCCAAAGCAATTTTCCCCATGGTCCAACAAATCGACTAAGAAACTTAATTCTATTGTTCAACCGATTGCGTACGTACAATCGCTTGTTTCGATAAGACCAAAATAAAGATTAGAATTAACTTTATTTTTCTCAAAAGGCTCTAATTATTCAGAGAATAACTTAGACCTTTCCCTTTACACAAGACAAACACTAGGTTAGTTAACTAGTTTTTCTTGTCAAGGCATTCGATTAGACTTGAATAACTGAATCCTCCAATTGATAAGTCTAACTAAGATCATAATTAACTTAGTTTCTCTTATCCGGAATCAAATGGACCAAACAAATGACCCCATAATTTTGTTAAGATAAAAATAATAGATACAAACCAAAATAAATTGGCTTGCAATTGTTTTTCTTAACCGGAAGAAATTGAAACAAATTTCGTTAAGAAAAAACACTTGATACCCAAGCATAAAGAAGATATCAAATCATAAGCCACATTTTTTCTTAACCGGAAACAATTGAATCATATAAACTAAACCATACACAATAATGGAACATATCAATTTTATCGAAATTTTGTTAAACAAAAGCAAAATATATGCAATATAAACAGGCTTTTCTTAAACGGGAAAAACGATTAACTAAGAAATAAAATCGTTACCTCAATTTCCGCAGCCACTTCTCCCTAGAAAGATATATCATTATGCGCAAGTTCAAATAAGAACTCTCTCCCTGTGTGTTTTCATCCTCTTGCAAGAACAAAAGAACAAAAATAAAAACAACCTTTACCAGAGAAACCTTGAATCAATTTTAACTAATGCGTGTTAATAGAAAAAGTTGAAAAACCGAAACACATATGTTATGCAAAACACAACGTATGTAAACATAAATTGATATCAACATATTGTGACTTTTCACATATGAGTTACAATCGGAACACCTTATGATCCTTTAATAAATCCTACCAACATGGACTAGAACTTAATCCCGTAAAATCAAAAAGCCACACAAATCATAAGGGCTACACCATATGAGATCGAATATTATGGTTAATGAAAACCGAAATCAGACATCTCATAAATTTGAATAATCACATAGAAAAAAATATAAATATTAATACATAGGCTATGCAATCAGAAACTATCATATGAAACAAAAAATTATAAAGTAATAATTTTATTCATAACTAATAATGTTAGAGCACTGCTCGGTCGAACTCGCAAGCGTTGCTATCTCAAGCTTCTTTGTCAAGTTTACTTACCAAAACTATAAGCCTTGATTTCTAGTCTATTTTGAAAACGCTGGGGTCTAACAGTCACACCCAACAACTCGTTTGGCAATCTGAAAGGATTTACTCCAATACACTTTCTAGAGAGTCAACTAAACAGTCAGACTCAATCTAGAGTAAAGTATATCAAAGAGTTAAATATCTATAACTCTTAATTAAATCCGTAATAAGCAAATAGAAATATGCGAGCCCGATTGAATATAAAAGGAGTAACTTGAACGGTACCAAAGACCAATGTTCAAGTGTCAATCAATTTAAATCAACAACCAAAGGTTGGATATTCTAATTGATTGATCTTAACGCACAACCTATGATATTTCAATTATATAACAAAATATAATGCGGAAAAGAAATAACACATACACCAGAAGTTTTGTTAACGAGGAAACCGCAAATGCAAAAAAAACCTGGGACCTAGTCCAGTTTGAACACCACACTATATTAAGCCGCTGCATACTCTAGCCTACTACCAATTAACTTCGGACTGGACTGTAGTTGATCCCTAATAAATCTCACACTGATTCAAGGTACAGTTGTGTTCCTTACGTCTCTGATCCTAGCAGGATGCTACGTACTTGGTTCCCTTAGTTGATCTCACCCACAACCAAAAGTTGCTACGACCCAAAGTCGAAGACTTGATAAACAAATCTGTCTCACACAAAAAAAGTCTATAGATTGAATAAATATGTCTCCCACAGAAATACCCAAGAGTTTTTGTTCCGTCTTTTGATAAATCAAGGTGAACAAGAACCAATTGATAAACCGGACTTATAGCCCCAAAGAACATCCTAGTATTATCAATCACCTCACAATAATCTTAATCGACTAGCGAAACAAGATATTGTGGAATCACAAACGATGAAACGAAGATGTTTGTGATTACCTTTATCTTGCCTACCGTAGAAATTAATCTCGAGTTAATTATTTCAATTTTACTCAATACGACAGAATCGGGCAAGATCAGAACACACAACTACAAAGAAAATAGTTGGGTCTGGCTTCACAATCCCAATGAAGTCTTTCAAGTCGTTAACCTATAGGATCTCGATAGAAACCTAAGGTTAAAGGAGAATCAAATCTGGTTTATGCAACTAGCAACACACAGGAGGTGTGGGGATTAGTTTTCCTAGTTGCTATAATTCTCCTTTATAAAGTTTTCAAGTCATGGTTTGCAATCCAAGGTACCTTGGTAACATAGCATTCAATATTTACCGTTACATAAAAAACCCGATTCAATCAAGCTAATATCTTTCAACCGTATGATCAAATTTAGCTTGTTACACACAAATGAAATGTACCTTCATTTAGGTTTATGTAACCGTGCCCAAACGTGTACACCATGTTGGTTCACAAATAGTTAACCGAAGTTAGCCATATGATTACTCTCATATCAACCTTATTCATCTTAACCATAACTAGTTCTGTAGGATCAGAATCTCGCAGCAATAATGCCTCAGCGAAATTATCAACATCACAACACAACGGCGTCGCAGAACAATTTTAGAAGTGACATATTAAACGACGTCAGCTAAAATCATGAGAAAAATGTAATGATTCTGCGAAAATAAGAGAGTTTGCGAGAGTAACATTTGTAAGGTTGCGAGAATGTCGCGAGACATATCCGAAAATAAAGAACATATTAGCTGTCATCCACTAGGTACTTCCCTATAAATAGTCGTTCAATTGTAAAGGAAAGGGGAGAGATCTTTTTTGAGTAAGAAACAAGTAAATAGGAGAGAGAAAAACTAGAGCAGTGGTTATTCTTGATTCCTTTATCTTTTCTTGTAAGATTGTTCAAAGATTCATCAATAAAGTTAAGATTGTTAATCTAAAAATGAGTTGAGTGTTCATGAAATCATATGAGGGGTGTAGTGTAGGACTTCCTACAACTACATAATGGCGCTAGAAACAGGGAAAGTTGAAGATTATTCTAGAAAAAATTGAAGATTAATATCGATATTTGTGAAGATTTGGAGTAATTGATTAAGAATTTAACATAATTTCTTGCAATTTGTTAACATTGAAGAAATGGCTAGAAGAAGAAATACATCAGAACAACCAACTACTGTTAGAAGAAGCAAGAGAATTGCTGGAAGAGAAAGAAGTGAAATGGGAGAATATACTAGAATGAGAAATAATGGAGAAAATCAAATTCAACTACCAGTTCAACAAACACTAGTACAAGGAAGGAATATAGATTATGATAGGGTGAGTATACACACTTGGCAATCAAATTCCGCGGAAGAAGTAGAAGAAGAGCAGCAAACCAGAAACCATAGACAGGTAGAGAGAAATCAAGAAGCATATGAAGGAATAATTCATGGAGATGAGGAAATTGGAGCGTTAGAAACGTTGAGACGAAGAATACATGAAGAAAGAAGAGCTGAGGCAGAAGAACGTGCAAATCTAACAAGGCAAAATCATGAATTGAGGATGGAAAATATGAGATTACAGAGTAGAAGAACGAGAAGTATTACAAAATCATATTCAAGATCGACTAGAAGAGAGATGAGGCGAAGCTCACCAACAATTAATGCTGGAAACAATATTCAAGAAGAAATATCAAATCCTAATGAAGAATATCGCGAAAATAGAGAAAGAGCTGATGATCGTTATGTTCCACAAAATAAAACTTTTGATGATAGGAAAAATGGTAGAAATCAAGAGAATGGACAACGTCAGGGACGAAATGATCAAGATGGCGAAGGAAATCGATAGGAATGAAGGAGAATTTTACATGAGAGATAAACTCAAAGAAATCAACAAACGATTGAAGAAGAAATTGAAAGACATTATGCCGAACAAGCACGTTTAATTTGCGAACGTGAAAGATTGAGAGCGGAAATGGAAAAACAAGAGCTTCAGGAGACAATTTGCCAAAACAATCACGACAATCGAGAAAGAAGGCGTACACAAAACCGGGATAACGGTAATATCAATGAAGAGTATGATAGAATACAGAGGATGCCTGAAAGACAGCGAATGGAATTAATAAGAAATGAACAAAATCATGAAGGGGAAAATGAGAGACATAATCATATGCGAATTCAAGATAGAGATGAAGAAGAAACTCGCAGAAGAAGACGAGATGAGGATATTGAAGAAGAAATGCAAAATTTCACGAGAGAAGAAAGACATGAACGCAGAAGAAGAGAGGCGAAATTAAAAAGACCTATGGATCAAAATTCAGGTGTAAATAAACAAATCTTGAAAGAGTTAGAAGAAATGAGAGGAATGCTAAATAATAAAGGAGAAGTAGGCAGAAGACAATTGGATGAAGCTATAGAAGAAGCTGCGAAAACTCCATTTACAAGGGAAGTACAATTAGGAGGAATACCACCGAAATGCAATTTGCCGCATTAACCAGCATTTTTGATGGAACAACTTGTGCAATTCAACACATTAAAGCCTACGTGAGGTGCATGTTTCAATGGGAAAATCATGATGTTGTATTATGCAAGTATTTCACATCCAGCTTAACAGGGGAGACGTTAAAATGGTTCGAAGGTCTACCAAAGAATACAATAACATCCTTCAATCATTCACAGACTACATTCCTAGGGGCATATATAAGTAATAATTCTTCGCGACCTGGTATAGAAGATGTATTTGGATTAAAACAAAGGATTGGAGAAAGTTTGAAGCACCTAACTAAAAGATGGAGGACTATGTGTAGCGAAATGGCTGTCCGTGTAGATGAGATATCTTATATTATCATTTATCAATGTTATGTTTGCAACCAACTTATTGTATGTCCAAATTTTCAGAGTCAAGAATACGATCACAATGACTGAATTGCGAGAACTTCAAGAAGAATATATTGCTCTAGAGGAAAGGAAAAATGAAATGGAATCATACCCAGTTGCGAACACCAGTTCAGAAACAACGAATGCAAGCTTATTACCCAAGATAATAAACACAGTAGCGAATACTTCGCAAGTACAACAAGAGAAGGTGACAGGTAACAATCAACAGAAACTGGTGTCTATGGGAAGCCGAAATCAAGAGGAGTATGAAGGAGAAAGAAATTTCTACAATCGTGGTGGAAATAACAAGATTTAAAGACTCGATCAACCACAAGAAACTTATGGAGGTCAAAGACAAAACTATAATAGAGGACAAGGAGGTCACAAGGTAGTATGGGAAGAAATCAAGATGCCACCTCTAAATGCAAGTGTGGAGAAAATATGGGAAGCTATAATTTTGATGGAGAATATACCAACACCATGGAACATGGGAGCAGAACCACCTCCAAACCAAATAAGTCATGAGTTTTGTTCTTATCATCATTTTCATGGGCATACAACAAATGATTGCAGAAATGTAAAACGAATTATTCTGAGAATGATAGATCAAGGAAAACTAAACCACTTTTTGGTAGGGCACCCACAATCTCAACTATTGCCACCACCACCAGAGCATCACAAAGTGAACACGATGAAAAAGAAGGAAACATTCTTCATAGAAGTTGGTGCAAAAGAAAAGAATCTATTCTGTCACTCTATCGTACATTCATACAAGATAATTGAAGATTTTCATGACAATATTTTAAGTAGAGTGTTCGCAAGAGATAATAATGGAAGAGAAGTTATGAATATTGCGAAAATATTGCCACTAGAGGAATGGCAGAAACAGATCATTTCTTTTACCGCATAAGAAATCCCCGAAGGTGAAGAGGTACATGATAATACATTGGTAGTAAGATTAGAAATTAATCCAAAACCGAAAGAAGATGAGGATGATGTAGCTGAAGATTCATGTGCAATTAATAGAATTCTAATCGATACTGGAAGCTCTGTGAACATCTTATTTATCATACTTATAAAACTATGGGAGGAAGAGATGATGATCTTATACCATCAACATATAAGATATATGGTTTTAATGGTACTGCTAACAAGCCTAAAGGGGAGGTTACTATGAGAATTCCATTGAAGGGAATATCTTCTGAAATCCTATTATGCGTCATTGATGTAGAATCACCCTACAATGCATTAATTGGTCGACCTTGGCTACATGGGATTTTAGGTGTAGCTTCAAATTTCCACCAGTGCAAAAAAATCCCCTCACCCCAGCGGTGTAGGAATCATAAAGGGAGATTGGGTTAAAGGAAAGAGGTATTACGAAACTGAGATAGAATCTTGCGAAGGAAGAGCAAACAAGAAGGAAAATTGGCGACACAAAATCAAAGAGACACAAAGAAGTGAGAGGTTAATGGTGGATGCAATCGAAAGAAAATAAGAAGAGATGTTGCGAAACTAATGCTAGCTCAGAATAAAGATAATGAACATACCACTACCAAGGAAGCAGTAGCAGAAAATAATAAAGAAGCAGATGATGACAAAGGTAATAAAAACAAGAAATGTATGAATGATTAATTTTTTGCGACACTCTCGCAATAAGTAAAATTCTCAAAAATACATTTTATTGAATGACAAAATTGAGATTGCGAAATGCAAATACGATATGATGATGTGCGAGAATCTCGCGGAGATAATGAATTTTACAGAAGACAATCAGAGAACAATGACAAAAGAGAAAGGGGAGAACCTTTATGGCGTACACCCTAGTTATTGAATACAATTTCGCAAGAGGCAAATGTAAGACCTAAAGTACGTCATATAAGGGGGTACCTGTTGCATGGCTCAGGGAAAGGCTACACCGCCACCGGAACCCGAGTCATTGAGATTTAGGGTCAATAAATCCCATCCGGGAGAGGCACATTGGATTCTCAGCTTAAGCATATGACTTAGGTTGGGCGACTAAGGTAATAAGGACTCTCACAAGGAGTGCATATCCGATCAAGGCGCCGAGGTACACGGTTGAGTCAAGAGTGCCAGGGGCGTTTGAAGCGTACCTTGCCATTCTTGACAAGTCTTGGTTTATATTGCACTCGGCCTGAAGAAAACCCCACTTAGGGTGCAGTCTCGTAACCATAAGACCTATAGGTAAAAGGGATAAGAGACTGCGAAAACAACTGGTTGTTGTTAAGACTGGATGGGAGGATCTAACCTTGTATTGTAGAAGTACGCCTCCTTGAAGGGGCAACCAGGGGGAAGATAAGGGTGGCACCCTCCATTAGGGAGCTGATAAGTGTCTTAAGACGCAAATGTCATGAGGCTTTTTACTCGCAAGGGTATTAAGGCTGGTCATATTTTTGCAACAATCCTGAAGAGGCAATAATACAAAAGAAAAAGATAAGACGTGATCAATGGGTTTTCGCATAAAAGTGCGAAAACGTCCTGCGATTTCGTCGCAAGACGGCAATGTCATTGGGCTTTATTTTCGCAAGAATATTTAGGCCTGTCATATTGTCGCAACATTCCTGAGGAGGCCATAATACGAAATAAAAAGTTAAGGCAAGATCAATGGGTTTTTGCATGAAAGTGCAAGAACGTCCTGCGATTTTGTCGCAATAACAAGAGGTGGCATAATAAAACCTTTAATTAGGAAGGCAAAATAAGACCACACAGGAATGGGATTTTGAAAAGAATCAAAATTCACTTCGCATAAGATTGCGAAATTATACATAATTAACTGCGAAATTGAGGCACAAAATAAGAAAAATATACAAAATCTCTCATTTGGATACAAATAACAGAGGCAAGTATGGGAATGAATGAAATTAGAAAATATTATTTGTCTCCATATGATAGATTTACACAAAAATTCAAAAATTAATGATTATATTGATTAACTGTATTGCAACGAAGAATTTTTTTAATGAATGCAGGTCAAAATGAAAGAAACCCATATATTAAGGAATATGGGCAACCAAAAGAATTCGCAAATATACAGAAAGAAGGAATAAATGTACAAGTATTACAGAAGATTAAAGAAAGAAACAAAGACTACTTCTTAGTTGATCCTTCATCATCTTCATCAGACTTGTTCCCTTCTTCGTCTGCGTCAGAACCTTCATCACCATCAGATTCTTCATCATCAGCTTCGCTATCAGAAATAATCAGGCTAGGAATATTCTTTGGGATCTCTTCCAAGAGACAAGGATAATCAGAATGAGGGATACTATGGTCATCACAAACCATTTGGATAGTTTGATTGTGAAAATGCATAACATCATTCTTAAAATTCGCAACAGTGATCTTGATTTGATTCTTTAATCTAGAATACTTGTCGTTGCGAGAAGAAAGATTCTTTGCGAGTTCCACTTTTTCAGCTTCAAGTTCCTCAATCTTTTCACGATATCTACTTTCAGAATCTGCGAGCAAAAGACAATCAATTATTAACTTGATGAAAATTCATAAGAAACAAAAGATTAGTAAAAAAGAACAGTTAATAACCTTCTATGTCAGAAATCATATCTCTAATCAAGGTTGTATGCTCAACTTGGAGACTAACATTTACACCTAAATCTTTTCTGGCATCATCTAAGATTTTCGCAGCCCAAGCAAATTCATCCTCATTACTTATAAGAAGACGAGAACGAATTTGGTTTTCTCTTTCGCAGAGCTCGATGTTCTTGCGGTTAGCTTCATCTCGTTCAAGTTGAACTTCAAGAAGAGTATCTTGGAATTTCGCTAAAGCCTTAGCACCTTGATCAGAGATGCAATCCTTATCATCTATGAGACCGCTAATTTTGGTTCTCAACTCATTGATCTTCTCTTTAGAATTAAGAAGGAGACACTTAAATCGGTTGGCCAAGCCTAAACTAGATCTATGGTCAATTTCTAAGAGGCGAAATTTGGATCTAAGTTCATTCAGAGAAAGAGATGAAATTCTATCATTTGAGAAACTATTTAAAGATTTATTAAGACGCTCGAGAAGGGTATCATTATCCAAGGCATTAGGAAATGAACGAAGAATGGTAGCTCCATCAGAAAGACCATAAATGTTTGCAAAAAGGATCATTTAAATAAGATAAAACAACAGGATGAATGAATAAAGGAAAAGGAGAAAAGTAATATACCATAGAGCTGATTATTAGCTTGCTGAAGGCTAGAGATTTTGTTCTTATAAGAAGAAGAATCAATTTCTAGTTGTTGTTTTCTCGCGAAGACATTTGACTTCAGCTTCCAGTTCCTCATTCTTTGTACGAAATTGAAGATTCTTCTTTTCAAGATTTTCGCGTCTCCTCTAGATCTGAGGCAACAACGAAAGAAGCTTTTCCCCTGCGAGAAAATATAAAAAGTATTAAATAGAAAGAGATTTTGAGTTACAATAATGAAGGTAAAAGGATGAAAGCATACCAGACTATTAAGAGAATGCAGGAAATTGGGAGTCACTGATCTAGAAACTCCACGAAGAGAATTATCACCATCCACAAAGGAACATCGCAAATTGTAGCGAGAGCTTTGCAGGTGTTAGCGAATTGACTATCTCCCATTCCTTGCAAAGAATCAGAAAAGAGGCCAGAGAGCTTAGCCATAGAAGATTCAGATGGAGAATCTTCATTTGCAGCAAGGTCATCATTATCCTCATCATCCTCATCACTCTCGGAGTTTTCATGAGAAGGAATATTTGAAGGAGAGAAGAACGGACTTTTTTTCTTTGAAGGAGGAGCAGTTGGTTTTTCCCTGCGAAGAGCACCTTTGCCTTTATCACCAGTCTTCGCAACATTGGCAGGTTCTTCTATTTCAGCAATAATCTTCACACACAGATAGAAATAAGAAATGGAGCAACATACTATTGTTTAAAATCATAAGAGAATTTTCTTACCTCATCTGTGTATGAGCGAAGAGCTAACAAGGTACTAGCCTTCCCAGTCCTGTTATAACTATCTTTCAGTTTTGGATCTGTAGAATGTCGCAAGGTCAGCGAACAAAAGAATAAAGACAAATAAAGAAATATAAAGTGAGCGAAACTGGAAGAAACATACCTCTTTCTCCTTCTCGGGCCAAGAGAATACCCAAGGTTGATAGTAGCGAGATTCTCAGGAAGAACATTTGACCCAGCAATGTAAGGTCCTTTAGCATCAAGGGAAAAACACACCATTTATCATCTTTGGATTGGCGAGGAGTTGTGTTCTTACCAGAATGCCAATCAATGTCTTACATGAGTATTTTAGCTTCATCAATGTTATCTTTCCTTTTCAAACGAATACCCCAGCGAGTATTCTCTTTCTTCATGGAGATCAATTCATAATTTGTAAAGAAACTCGCTACTGTATATTTCTCAGCAATTATCTCTAAGTCTGCGAATTTAGGATCCCTAAGTTCTTTGGAGTACATAGATCCTTTACCAGCACCACGGTTAGCAAACTCTAACATCAGACGGATGCAATCACCACTCAATTAAAAGATAGCTCGCGAAAATCCCGAGTGAGCGGGAATTTCATAAAACAGAGGAATATCTGGATCATAAAGAGGAATGGGGAGACCTGCGAGAATTTAACCTAGCGAAATTATGATTGATTGATCATCACAATATTGATCCGAGAAAAGTTTAATAGAAAGAATTTATTTGGCACTTTCACCAGGAATGGTAGAAAGTGTGAAACCTTTCTCTGCAAGATCTTTTTGGACGTCTTTTAAGTTTTTCTCATGTTTATGGCCACTTGGAGGCAATTTGAATATAGAGTATGGCAATGAATAAAGAGTAAGAAGATTGAAGAAGGAAGGATTACAATAGCAGAACTTACGGAAGAACAATAGAGTTGCAGAGATGAGAGAATAAAAATAGAAGAGAAAGTAAAAAGAAAGTGGAAAGAAGAGTAAGAAGAATATATAAAGAAGATTTTTTTACTCGAAGAAATAAACACCATTAAGACAAAAAGACATGAGCGGTTGAAAATCAGCGGTTACAGAAGACGTGTCAAGAAACAGATGGAAGAAAAAATACGTGTGATAAATGCAGAATATGAAGATATGAACAGCTGCGGCATTTCTCACATCATTCTCTACTTTGCAGAGAATATACGAGAAGAGGAAAGATGTAGGATCAGAATCTCGCAGCAATAATACCTCAGCGAAATTATCAACAACACAACACAACAGCGTCGCAGAACAATTTTAGAAGTGACATAATAAACGACGTCAGCTAAAAACATGAGAAAAATGTAATGATTCTGCGAAAATAAGAGAGTTTGGGAGAGTAACATTTGTAAGGTTGCGAGAATGTCGCGAGACATATCCGAAAATAAAGGATAGATTAGCTGTCATCCACTAGGTACTTCCCTATGAATAGTCGTTCAATTGTAAAGGAAAGGGGAGAGATCTTTTTTGAGTAAGAAACAAGTAAATAGGAGAGAGAAAAACTAGAGCAGTGGTTATTCTTGATTCCTTTATCTTTTCTTGTAAGATTGTTCAAAGATTCATCAATAAAGTTAAGATTGTTAATCTAAAAATGAGTTGAGTGTTCATGAAATCATATGATGGGTGTAGTGTAGGATTTCCTGCAACTACAAGTTCAAATAACTCAAATGAAACTAGTTAAAGAGTTGTTCAATTGCTATATTCTCATAGAATTATACAAGAACACAATTGAAGCAAAATCGGTTTGATTCACTCGAATTAATCCTTAAGTCGTGTCTTCATTAGAGCAAGGACGGTTTTGACCTTTATTAATTCATTTCTTAACCCATCTAGCTCTTTTAGAGTGTTAACAAGCAACCGTTTGCATCGATAAACTTTTCGATAAAGTTTTGAACAACTTCATTAGAAATCTCTTCATCATCCTCAATATCAGACAAGTTATTAGGAGATTGAGAAGACATGTCATCAACTTCCACGAGAGTCCCTTTTTCCTTCTCCTCGAGTGTGAGACCAAAACCCTTATCAAGAAAACCTCTTGGAAAATAAAAAGTTCCTGAAGGTGATGCCATTCTTGACAAAAAAGTAGGCTGGAGTATGCGTACTTATCAACATGTGGGTTTGGTATTTAAATGGTTTCACAGAAACCCTGAGATTATGGTTTCCAAAGCCGGTTCGTGACATGTAACAAGGTGTAGATGAGGTTAAACGATTTGTTGGTTTTTCAGGAATTGAGGAGACGACCGTGCGGAGGAGACTCCTTGAACCGAGCAAACTGCTCAACCTCACACAGATGCACTGCAAAAAGGGAGTGCTTGAATTCTACATATCAATCTGTAAGACTCCAGCCTAAACCAAGACAATGGCCGTTCCAGAGTCAATTCGGGTCACAAGAGAGGATGGGTCGATCTGTAGGAGGGAAGCTGAGAAATGTGTGGGATCAATGATGATCAAAGATTGTCGGTGTGTTGTGTATTCTGCGTGAAGAAATGAGATAAGTTCTGATTGATTTAATTTTTCTATGTTGAGAGTAATTTCTCAGACGCTGAGTTTTTATTCTCTTGTTGTCTGTCTGACGAAAGATTGTATGATTTTTCAATCATGATTCAGAGACTTATTTATATTGAAAGAATGGTAGACACCTTGATCTCATGAAGTGTGACAGTTGCTGGAGTCAAAGAGTGGGGAAGTGGAAATCGTGTTAAAACCAGTTGCTCATCGTGCAGAGACTTGGTTGATTTTCTACCCACTACTTTGCTAACTCCTCTAACTGCTTGCACGACTTGCTCACATTCTCATTGTGTGGATGACCACACGTGCCGTAGACCGCCAGACCAAAACCCTAGTTGATATCCCCCATGTGACACGATTGATGTCTCGTGATTGTGGAGTCTGCAAGGCAGACGTGTATTTAGTTAGTCAGACTTTATGAGACGATGAGTCTTTGTATTTCTGAGTTGAACGTGATTTGCAAATGTTCTAGGACTCATGAATTGAATATGTCTGTTGAGACATAGGTATAATTATCGAATGGATGTTGATAGTTAAGATGAGAAAATGTTGGTCATTTGATGAATTGTTGAATATTGATAGTTGAACCAATATTCCTTGGTCTGAGCAAATATTGCTCGTTTGATGAATTATTGGTAGCGGGACCAAATGAAATATTAATTTAAAATAATGGCAACTGGACCGAGTATACTTAATTAAAATGTTGATCATAGGATCAACATAAAACTATTAGTGTTTGAATCTGCTCGGAATCATCAGCTTTGGATTCGAAACCCTAATTTCGATCAATTGATGATTTATTGAAAATCAACCACGGAGTGAAGGAGGGACCGGTTACATGGGGTAATGGGTCGACCATGTAGCGCCCAGGTGCTCGAGTGAGCCAACACCAAAGTCTCTTGAATATTAGTTAGTGAAAGGATGATTAAATGCTGGTTTAATCATTTATTGAAATAACGCTCGTCTGAGCCTTAGGTGATAAAACCTAATTATGACGGAATGAGGGATCGACCAAGGGGTCATAGAACCGACCCTGGTTGATCATAGGATCGACTGACGATTGCTTGATGAAATTCCAAGTTGTTTGGAAGAGTTTGGACCTAATATGAACAAATTAGGTCAAATTATGAAAATATGTGGGACCGGCCTCTTGCAAGCCAAAGAGGCAACCTTGGTTGGTCAAGGTAATATACCCATGTCAGCAGAGTGTCCGTGTCTCAGTCCTGAGAATTTTGATATTTTCTCATATGCGTTTGAGCAACATTTGGGAAAATATGAAGAAATCAGGGTTTTGCTGAAACTGAGGAACTTCATGAGATGAAGAAAATAATTAATAATAAAATAAAAAATTACAAGGTGTGGGACCGGCAATGGATAGGGCATGGTCGGCCGGCCAATGAACCTGGTCATATGACACCTTCACTAATTTTATATTATTTTCATGATGTGAAGGAAATATCATGAAATTAAGGAGTTTCGTTGAAACGAAGGAGTTTCCATGAGATGAAGGAAACAATAATAATAATAATAATATAAAATAAGAAGAGTGTGGGACCGGACGTGGCTAGGGCCTTGTCGATCGGCTAGTGGCCCGGTCCCGTGAACCTTTCCTAATTTTATATTATTTTCATGATTTGAAGGAAATATCATGAAATTGAGGAGTTTCATAAGGTGAAGGAAATAATAATAAAATAATAAGGAATTAACGTGTGGAAACGCCTAAAGTTAGGGCATGGCCTTCCAGCTAGCAAGCCTGGTCTGTGACACTTTTCCTAATTTTTATTATTTCCTTGACATGAAGGAAACACCATGAAACTGAGGGTTTCATGGTGTTTCCTTAAGACGAATGAGTTTTGTTCAAATGAAGGTATTTTCATGAGATCAAGGAAAAATAATAAAATATGATAAAATAAAGAAAGAGGCGTGGGACCGGCCGGCCGCTAGGCTCGGTCCCCTAACGCCTTAACTAATATTTTATTATTATTTTACTTCCTATTTTGCATAGGTCCATTGTTCCTTCTTATTTTTGAATGCTCGTTCGTGCATTCAAGTGCTCATTAGTGCATTATTGCTGAGTTCACTTGCACCATTTTGTCGGGGCTTATTCGACAGTGGCTCAGATGCCCGTACGTTGAATATTTATTACTAACCCATGGAATTCTGCTGGGAAGAACCATGAATTGAAGTAACGAAATATTATGAAGAACGTAGAATATTTTCTAGGATTCAATTGATGAATTTAATGACTAGAAATAATTAATTGATGGCTCTATACTAGCAGGCAAGCTGTCTAGGAGCCGTCCAATCGTTCTATTCTATATAGAAGTGATTACTGAAATTGCTCAGTATTCATGAAATGTTCCGTTGCCTCAGTTGAGAGACTGCATATTCATGTATGCTCTGAGAGATAGTATACTCAGTCAGAGGTTCTTGCGGCATGAGTTTTCATGCTTCAATGAGAGACATGAGACTCAATACTCATATGATTGCTGGATCAGGAATATGTAAGATTACGGTTTTATGATTTTAGCCTTTGTCGAAAATCCACCATCAACACAAGGATACCCGTAC
This sequence comes from Papaver somniferum, assembly GCF_003573695.1. NCBI lineage: Eukaryota > Viridiplantae > Streptophyta > Magnoliopsida > Ranunculales > Papaveraceae > Papaver > Papaver somniferum. Next base: position 155,102,515 of record NC_039366.1, on the reverse strand, counting down.
GAACACGAGCATGGCCCATTATTCATATACAACTCAAAAAGGAGAAGTAAACAATAAATACGACTATACAACGATAATGTCTACCTATGTGAGAAAACTCACAGATCTTAGCTCAATAAAAATTGTATTCATACAGGAGAACAATATTTAGAGTAAGAGTAGCAATTTTGACACAACAAAAAGATTTACGGCTTAGAAAACACGTTTTTGTCAAAAACCAAGTACAAATACTTAAGAAGAAATGTTTGTGAATGATCATCCAGCTAAGAACGATAAGAAGAGGATAACATAGAAAATCAGGAAAAAAAAAACATTTTGCCATCAAGTATACCTGAAAAAAATCTCACTTTGTCAGGATTTTTATTGAAAGTGAGGTTTCAACCTTGTGATTAATTAGCACAAGTATGAGCCTTGAGCTCATTAAATGAATGTTGTTTCCGGTTAAACCTCTTTTTCCTGATCTTTGAAGGAAAACCATTATGATGTGAGAAGTTATCATAAAATTTACTATCATCAAAATATGACGCATGGTATTGATTCTTACCTGAAGAATTTTGGCCAGAGGGAATTGACAGCCTGTTGATGATTTCTTTATATCCTTCAATTATCATTTTTAAGTTGACTTCCATACCTCCATTTTTGCTTCCTTCTTTTGGTACCTTTTTCACATCATGTACAACATTGTCTCCCTTTTTGAAAGAAGAAAAACCATGAGTTCTTCTTGACCGAAAAGCGTTGGGGAGTCTGTTTAGTTCTTGAACAATTGAAGAGTACCTCGAACTGACTTTCCTGGTAGAATACATAGGGTGAGTACTAAAACCAATTGTTTTAGACATACGAATGTCAGTTACACCTTTGAGAATTAAATCTAAGGTGCGTTGAAGATGAATGATAGAATTGTCATTCAACCTGGATTCTTCTTTTGTTCAATATGACCTTTTGAATTACAAAAGAGACATACTTTCTGATCACTCAAGTGATCAGAGGAAACCGACTCAACACCATCGGAGCCTTCTTCCTTCCATGTGATGTGGATATTCCTTGGTTAGAGGAAGACACAAGCACATCCTTTTTAACAGGAAGGGATTTTGGTTTTACTTCTGAAACTAATTCTTTATAGTTAAAGCAGAAGCAGTTGGTATGGTTGACTCTTTGGAAAACTCTTGGAAGGAGAGTTTACTTAAAAGATGTTCAATTTCCAAAGCATTCTTTTTGAGTTTGTTCTCAAGTAGAGTTTGTGAAGAACAGACTGAGGCATTTTCCTTTTGAAGAACCTTTAGACAAGAGTCACGCTCATTTACCATACCAACAAGGACATTGACTTTGTGTTTTAATCGGTTGACATCATCAGCCTGGATTCTAATAAGTTTTAGAATCACTGCACTTTTTATGGCTGCATTCCTTTCAACTTCAGAATTAGACTCGTCAGTAAGGTTGTTAGGGTAACACTTGTCGATGTACGTCTGTTTCCTTGGAACATTGGGTTCATCTATATTTGAGATTGACAAATCTTTCTCTTTAATAGAATTTATAGAAACATAACTTTTATTTCTGGCGATGCGTTTATCAGAGACAATATCGTCCATCCTCAGATCGCTACAAACACAGACTTATGAGGTCTTTGATGTGTTTTCCTTCTCTAATACCAATTGAAAATGTGTGGGTCTAACAAGCACACCCAACAATTCGTTTGGAAATCTGAGAGGACTTAGTCCAATACACTTTTTAGAGAATCAACTAGACAGTCAGACTCAATATAGAGTAAAGTATATCAAAGAGTTTAATATCTCTAACTCTTAATTCAATCCACAATCAGTAAATAGAAATCTGCGAGCCCGATTGAATATAAGAGGAGTAACTTGAACGGTACCAAAGACCAATGTTCAAGTGTCAATCAATTTTAATCAACAACCAAAGGTTGGATATTTTGATTGACTGATCTTAACACACAACGTGTGATATTTCAATTATATAACAAAATATAATGTGGAAAAGAAATAACATAGACACCAGAAGTTTTGTTAACAAGGAAACCGCAAATGCAGAAAAACCCCGGGACCTAGTCCAATTTGAACACCATACTGTATTAAGCCGCTACAGACTCTAGCCTACTACCAATTAACTTCGCACTGGACTTTAGTTGAAACCTAATCAATTTATCACTAATCCAAGGTACAGTTGCGTTCCTTACGTCTCTGATCCCATCAGGATACTACGCACTTGATTCCCTTAGTTGATCTCACCCACAACCAAGAGTTCGTACGTTCCAAAGTCGAAGACTTGATAAACAAATCTGTCTCACACAGAAAAGTCTATAGACTGAATAAATCGGTCTCCCACATAAATACCCAAGAGTTTTTGTTCCGTCTTTTCAAAGATGTTTGTGACTACTTTTCTATCTTTCCTATCGGAGAAATTAATCTCAAGCCAATCTTACGATTGCACTCAATCACGATAGAAACAAGAAGATCATATCACGCAACTGCAGAGAAAATAGTTGGGTCTGGCTTGTTGTTACGAAGGATTAGTTTGCTAAAAAGTCAAACTTCAAGTATTTATAGACAAGGAAGTTTGGACACCAAGGAATTTCCAAAACCGAAAACATTCTCAACATATTCATTAAAGCACAAATTCGGTTTCCATAATTCCTGGAAATGCTCTGTCAAAAAATAATGATCGAAATCTCTCAGAATATCTCTAATTAGTTAATGCACATTACTAATTCTTATTTTTCTAAAAATGAAGTTAATTACCTTAATTAAAAGATTCTTAACTTATTTATGTTTCGATCATGAGATTCTCTTCCCTTAGATGTTAAGGAATAACTTTGAACAATTTGAAAAAGCGGGGGTCTAACAACACTACCCGATATTTCTCTTAGCAATCTATATGGAATAACTCCGAAATACTTTGCTAGAGAATCAACTAGACAGTCAGACTCAATCTAGATAAAAGTATCTCAAGGAGTTAATATATCTCTCTTGATTTAATTTTTACTCAAGCTAAAATCAATAGCGAGTCTTTATCAAATACAAGGAATAACTTGGACGGTACCAAAGACCAATGTCCAAGGATCAAACAATATCAATCAACAACCAAAGGTTGGATTTCCAATTCATGATCACGAACGCATAACCTGTATTATTTAAATTATATAAAATATAATGCGGAAAAGAAATAACACAGACACCAGAAATTTTGTTAACGAGGAAACCGTAAATGCAGAAAAACCCCGGGACCTAGTCCAGATTGAATACACACTGTATTAAGCCGCTACAGACACTAGGCTACTCCAAGCTAACTTCGGAATGGACTATAGTTGAATCCCAATCAGTCTCCTACCGATCCAAGGTACAGTTGTACTCCTACGTCTCTGATCCCAGCAGGATACTACACACTTGATTCCCTTAGCTGATCTCACCCACAACCAAGAGTTGTTGTAACCCAAAATCACAGACTTGATAATAAACAGATCTGTCTCACGCAGAAAAGTATATCAAAGGATAAATCTATCTCCCACAGATAAACCCTATGTTTTGTTCCGTCTTAAGATATAAAATCAAGGTGAACAGGAACCAATTGATAATCCGGTCTTATATTCCCGAAGAACAGCCTAGATTAATCAATCACCTCTCTATAATCCTTCCTGACTACACAGGCGGTTTGTCGAGGAATCATAAACAGTGAGACGAAGATGTTTGTGACTTCTTTATCTTGCCTATCGGAGAACTCTCACGATCTCAAGCCAATCAATCGATTGTACTCGTACGATAGAAGATGCAAGATCAGATCACACAACTACGATAAAAGTAGTATCGGTCTGGCTTCACAATCCCAATGAAGTCTTTAAGTCGTTAACCTGATTTTTGAGAAGAAAATCAAAGGTTAATGGAGATCGACTCTAGCGGGCGCACTAGTAGCACACAGACGTGTGGGGATTAGTTTTGCACAATGCTAGATGTCTCCTTTATATAGCCTTCAAATCAGGGTTTTGCCTTAGGTACAAAGCAATCCTTATTCACCGTTAGATGAAAACCTGATTTAGATTCAAGCTAATATTTCTCAACCGTTAGATCGAAAACTTAGCTTGTCACACACACTTGAGATATATGTTTACTGGGTTTGTGAAAACCATGCCCAAACGTGTATGTGTATGTTGGTTCAATATAGTAACCCAAAAGGTTAACCATATGAGCATTTCATATTAACCTTGTTCTTCTTCACCATAACTAGTTCAATTGACTCAAATGAACTAGTTAAAGAGTTGTTCAATTGCTATGAGATCTTATGTAACTACACAAGACACAATTGAAACAAAGATGATTCGATTCGATTGAATCGGCTCATGAACATTATAGTAACGGTTTGCATAAAGCATTCCTTAGTAATTTAATATTTCATGTTCAAAGCACATCTTTAGATCATAACCTCTTAAGTTCACAAACAAGTTCGCGGACTTAAGTTAATCGGTTGAGTTTTCCAAACTCAACAGAAATTCTCGGAAAGGGAACTTCCGCCAGTACGCGGACTAGGTTCGTGGACTGGGTTCGCGGACTTAGCACACGAACGAGTTTTGGAAAATCCAGCAGAAATTCTCGGTCGAGAACTTCAGACAGTTACGGACTGAGTCTGCGGACTGGGTTCGCGGACTTGGCAAGCCAATTCCACAATCCTCCCGATTTCTCTTGATCAACAAAGTTCGAAAACTTCGGTTCAAGGAATACATGGTTATGTAATCTAAACTCTAATTTCAATCATTGAGACATTCTCAGAGGACGTTATGTAGCCATTATTCACAGACTAATTCACGTCAGAGCAATTCTCAAAGTGATTGAAACTTTTCATGACTTTAGTCACTAGGTGAAGATAAACTTGATCAAAGCGAAACGCTTTACTAACACACGATTTTGAGATAAAAAATAAGCAATGAATGCTCAACTCGAAATGTCAAATGTGTATGATCTAGTCTATATAGAATACGACTTTTGGGTCATAAGAAGTAGGAGATAAAATAGATAGACTTTTGAGTGATATATAAGTTCAAGTCTCCACATACCTTTTTGGTGATGAAGTTCCACGGTTTCTTGTGTAGATCTTCGTCGTTGTCGTTGAATTTCCATGAAGTCCTTGAGCTCAACTACACTTTTCTATCCTAGTCCGATACTTAACTATGTAGGCTAGAAATCAAGACTCATAGTTTTGATCGCTAACATTGACAAACATGCTTGAGATAGCAACGCATGCGAGGTCGACCGAGCTATGCTCTAACAATCTCCCCCTTTGTAAATTTTAGTGACAAAACTATTAATACATATGGAATACAAAAAAGATAAACTTTAGTGGCTCCTATTCCATAATCTAATCTTCAACGTTCCCTGAATCTTCGTCCTTCCAAGTACTCCAATGATCCCAAAGGTTGTAAGTTTAGCATCACCGTTTTTGAAGATCCGTAGCTATAAAAATGAGAGAAATCGATATTCTCGATCATTATTATACAGTGTCATAGTATTATTATGTAATATCAAAGTCCAATTGTATCACGACTTTAAAAATAATACTACGGTGATATGTATCTCTCCCCCTTAGTCAATAATCCATCTCGATCATGGAAAGCACTCCCCCTTACATAATGATCCGAAAACCATATGTATTTGTAGTGTGAACTACATTATTTCTCCCCCCTTTTGTCAATAAAATTGGCAAAGGTACAAGAACGAGATCATAATGAAATTTCCACAAGAGATATTTCATAGACTAAAAGAAAAATACATACCAACTTAATTTAGATGCAATCATAAAGCCGAAGCTAAATGCATTCATCAAGGAGTTTTAAGATACAAGATAACCCCTATAAAATTCCACAGACGTACACCCGGCAAGATATTACCATTAAGCACAAGTTCAAAATAACTCTCCCCCATTTGATGTCATTCCCGAAAGAACAACAATAGCGACCTTAATTTCGAAGGAAAAGAAGGATTTTTAAATTGGACACCAAAAACCATAGGAATGATTTTCTATATCCAAAGCTCAACCAAATTAATCACAAGAAAACCCATGATTAATTTAATTGGAATACACAACTAAATCAAACCACAAAAGTGATCAATTTAATTGAAAGTGCTCAACATAAGTAAACTTACGGAGCTACGACTAAGGAAATAATACGGAGATGACTAACTTAATCGTTCACATACTCAACATAAGGAAAACCTTACGGAATATATGACTACATTAATCAATAGAACATGATTAGTATATCCGTTCATATACTCAACACAAGAATTTGTGGAATATATGAAAACTCAACTAGATTAATTACAAGAGAATCTATAATTAATCTAATTGGAAAACAAACAACCAAACTAATCACCGAAGTAATCAATTTAATTATTTTGGGATCAATATAAGAGAACTTATGGAACCCCGACTAAGTTCATCATAGAATATGACAACCTTAACCGTACATGTACTCGACATAAGAAAGAAAACTTATGGAGTACAAACTAAATAACCAAACTGGTTGATTAATTTAGTTCCTAATGCTCGACATATAGCATCTTATGGAACAACCAACAAGCCAATAAGAATAATCGACTTAGTTGTATCGTGCTCAACAAAAGACACTCAATGGAGCCTTCACGGTAAAACATAACAAGATGGATGAAGATCAATACCGTGGATAACATACAAGGATCTATTCTATTTTCCATCATAACGACATAATAGACTTTATCCTTGTCAAACAAAAGATATCATCCTATTTTCCATCAAATACATGACTGCATAGGCATAAATTTTGTAAATGTCAAAAGCCCGTTCGTCCTTTCATCAATACGAATACCGATTCATGAACAATTTTACTTTTGACTGCAATATGGGACCTTCAAGTTCACGGACGTAAACAATACATATCCCATAAACAAATTGCAATATCACAAAATCATAAAGATCAATACTGCAATAACATCATCCTCCAAATATTTTTAGAATTTAATAACCAATAAACCTAAAAAATAACATAAGAAGATGAAAACAAAAATAGCTATGTGTAGTCACAATCATCGCTATTCAAAGCACTAGTTATTCTTCCAACTAATCCAAAAAGAAGATATACTAGGCAACAATTCCTTTGAGAAATTATTTATCATTCCCGAACTCCTTGTTATCGACAACCATCGAGACATAAGTGATAAACGCATTTATGTGTCTATTTTGTTCTCAATGTTCTGTATTGTTAGTGCTCGATATTGTACTAATTATGGTGCTTTTGTGTTTGGATAGGTGTTTTCGGAGAAATACATTTGTGTGGAAAAAGTGCTCGAAAAGTGCTATTTGGACCCCGGAGAAAATTACTAAAGGCACCCCAGAAAAAGTGTTAAAAGGCACCCTCACTTTGAATTAGGGCACCCCCAGGCGCCCCAGCTGTTAAAGGCGCCCATATTTTGGATAGGGGGCACTTCTTCTTCACGGTTTAAAAATGAAAATTTGGCGGAAAGAAATATAAAGCATCAGTGATATTTTTGGGGAAGATTTTAACGAGTTCTGTTGGACATTCTCAAAGGATTTGGACTTGATGTATCATGTTTCGGTAAAACAGGATTGGTATATGGTTTTGAGGAGTAAAACAAGGGAAAATTTCTTTCCTTTTATAGAACAGAGGAGGTGGAAATACTATCGAAATCTTTTGGAGATTTTTGTCGGAGATTTTCAACAGTATTGATTGGGAATGATTTGACACACCGAAGTAGGATTGCTGACTGGTTTTTGATCGACAAAATAAAAGATTTTCGTGTATATTTGAGTCAACAGGGAAAGAATAATATCTCAAAGATTTGTTGTTATCTGCAAGTTAATGCAGTATATGGGAATATAAAATCCCCTGGGATTCGTATCTATCAGTTTAGGGAAGTTCTGAAAGATTTTGACAGCTCTTCTACGTGTGAAAATAAAGAGAAAATACTTGGGAGATACTTTATTAATCGTCAGAAGATGTGAGTATTAACTCGACAGATATCCATCTGTTGGGTATAAATAGGTGATGGGGGACACACAAAAGTGGATGAAGAGTAAGGGGTGAGAACAGAGTGTAGGAATTAGAGTTGGAGAGAGTTGCTGTTGCTGCCATGAGAGAAGAACACGAAGAACAATAGACTGCAAAAATCAGTCGTTTTCTAGTGTCGAAAAAACCGTTACGTTTTCTTCCAGATAAGACTGTTGTTTTGCGACAGTTTTGAGCTATAGTTTTCTTATAACAGCTACTTTGTAACAACTCATTTGTAACAGTAGGTTTTGTAACAATTATAAATGTTACAAACACACTGCTTTATATCTTTTCTTCAATAAAACACCTTTTTGAGCTATGGAAAATTATTTTGAGCGTGTTTTGAGTATGAGGAGCTAGACCCCATCGCTGGGACGACGGAGGAAGCAACTTTTCATGATTGTGGTAAATGAATTAATTCTTTTATTGACTTTTTGCATAGATTTAATTGCTTTATGATTTCTATTAATTATTTGTTATTTTGTTAGATGCCGCATGCTTAGTTCTAAATACTTTAGATGCGTCATGCTTTTAACTTACAAATAATATTTTACGAAATCTATTTTTGGCAAAGAACTAGAGTCACAACTTCTTTTGTTTGAGCTATATTGTTTAGAGTTAATGACTGAACTATAACAATATGAAAAGTAGTGGAATCCCGCGTCTCAGCATCTCTTCATCTTGTGACAAATTGTGTATATATATTTTTCCTTATTTTCTTTATTAAGTCTCAAAACAAATTCTCAACAAATCTGAGTGAACGAATCATCTTACTACAACATCATTGAAAAATACCATCAATTATTGGCGCCGCCGACGCGGATTTGTTTATAGATTTTTTTTTAGGTTTCATTTTTATTATTTTTTGTTCTTTTTACGCCTTTTGGTATTTCTTGTTTGTTTTCAGATTTGGAGCCAAGCTAAAGAAAGAGAAGAAAGTTTTGAAAACAAAAGCTAAGCCAAAGAAGGAAAGAAAAGGAGAATTCAAGAGGAGTGAAGAAGAAGATTTTTGTATATAAAGATTTTTTTATTTTTTATTTTTAGAAACTGTAAATAGGTTTTAATTTTTGTAATTTTTATTTTATTTTTGGACTTTTTTATTTTTTATTTTTGGACATTGGACATTTTTATTTTTTTAAAACCCTACGGAAGGGTAATTTTAAATAAACTGTTTGCAGAGAAGGACGGTGATTACGATATCACGTCGGCCCCTCGGGTTCGTACACAACATTGGAGTTGTGTCCCGAGTCGACTTCAACGGTTCATCCCCCGTCTGGAACGGGAGGTAAGAATTCTAAACACCCGCGAATCTCCTGTCAGCGGGTTTACTGGATGATTTTGTATGCATATATGTTGAGGAATCGAATACGGCTGTTTTAATTTCCTAGTAAAGGGCAAGGCCTGGCCATACAAGATAAGGGTTCGGATTTCATCACCGTTCTCTTCTTGCCCGCCTCAGGAAAACGAAACCAAACCCGAACCTAAGCCTAAAATTTTGACTAGAACGAGATCGATAGGGTAACGAGCTTAATAGGAAAGTCATTCGAGAAATATTGGTTACTCTTTTAAGCATACTTCGAAGTTCATGATGGTTTCTATGAGTTGAATGCGTGACTGCGCCGCCTTGTAATAGCATTGAGGCCTTGGGTATCAAAGATCCACTGAGCTTCCCTCGCCCCTATTCAACTTGCTTTGACTCGGATTGATTCCAGAGGGGTTTGCTTAAATTGTAACGAATTCCCTTTCGAAGGATTAGAAGCTGGTCTAGAAAAAATATAAGTGGAGCCATCATGCTTTTTGTTTGCTAGATAAAATAGGCTTGTTGTGGTCGAGTCAGCCTTCTTTGTGCTTTTTTAGAATTCCCTTGCAGTTAGGATGTCGAACTGGTATTATAATAGCCAATACAATGAGTATCCGACTGAGCAGCTTGGACATTATCCTTTTTATGACCATAGTGTGAATAGTGATTGGGAACGCGAAACTTTTGAAGGTTACGGGTCATACCATGGTGAGCCCAATTACTATCCACATGCGCACAGGTCATACGAGCAAGAAGACTATAGCACTAGTTCCTCGTCTTTGGAGGATGCAATGAAACTATTGAAAAGTAGTCCTTTGTATGATCCTTATGATAATTCCTCTTTACTAGAGTCAACACGTAAATTAGCTGAGTCAACACGTAAGTTAGTAGAAATGAATAACTTAGTTTTTGACGAAAGAGAACTTTCTATAGAGGAATCCCTCAAGTTGATGGCTGAGACGAACGAAAGACTTGCTTGAAATAATCTTACTTTCCAATATAGTGTTTCCAATAATACCTTTAAAAATGAGGATAGTTATTTGCATAATCAAGATGACGAGGTTAGAATTGGTAACACTACTTGTTTTGATGAGGTTCGATCATTTTCATGTTATTATAATGATGATTATGATGAGGATAGTATCGATGAAGAACATGAAATATGTAGGCATAGTGATCAGGAATTTGTTACACCGATTGAGCTTTACAATGATAGTACTGTTTCTAGTACAAATCCAAATAATTTTACTAATTATTTACCTATTCAAAAGGACGAGGATTTGACTAGAGATACCCCCGTTTTAGATGATGTAGTATTTCCTGTCTACGAAGCCGATGATAGTTTTGAGGAACGAGTTTATTCGGAGAATATTGTTTTAGAGTCTAGAAATTTAGAAACATTAGACTTAGAAAAAGAAAATGAACTCGTATAAATGAGTGAGGATGAACCCGACTTAGAAGAATCAATTAACCATTTTCAGGAATCCGATGACCTAGAAATTAGGGAAGTTGTGACTAGTCTTTCTAGAGACACAGAAAACTCTAAGTTTGGGGGTGATTATCAGTCTCCGTGTGCTTTAACTCTTAGAAAGTTCCCTCGTGTAAGACTTGACATTTGTGCCTCAACCATCTTACAAGATTATCTTCGTACACTTTCTCCTGGATCTAATGATGTCCAGAGAGAAGCTCAGTTGTTAGAAACCCATCCTCTGGTTGATGTGGTTAACCCAGGCTACGATACCAAGATTGACTTTGTTTTCCCACCAAATACTTTTCTTCCAATTGTGGGAACATTTGATTTTAAGATGTGTCGGTTATTAAGTTTTGAGACTAAACCTAATTACTTTAGGAGAATAGGGCCGACACATTTGCTTAAGGAAGACCAACTCTTTCATTGTGGTCAGTTTTGTGAGTCAAGTCTAATTGACTTTAAGGATCCGCAGTTGTTCAGGTTATTGTTATGTGCTTCTAAATTCCCACTTGAGTATTTCCAGACTCTACAACCTGATCTTAAGAATCCTTCTTTTGAGGAAGTCCTGCCTATGAAAACATTTTATTTAGACCCTTTTATAGAGCCTGAACCTGAGCCACAACTAGAGATAGTTGTCTTAAACAAAAAGTTAAATAAGGGTATGTTCGGTATCTTCGTGGTCTGTTGCAGTTTCCTCTTCTTGTGGTTAGCACTTTTTGATCCAGATGAGCCACAATTATTCCGGCTACTTCTATATGATTCTATGAGGTGACTAATTCCTTCCGATGTCTGGCTGAAGACTTTAAACTTAGCACTTCTTGGGAGGTAACCCAATCTCATGCAACACGGTAATATCTTTCCTTAACCCTTTTGCTTCAAATGATAACAGTTTATCCTTGTTCATATGCTTTTAATTTTATCTTTAGAACATTGAGGACAATGTTAGATTTAAGTTTGGGGGTATGGGAGAAACTTTTTAGTTGCATTTTTGAAACTTATAGCGTCACATGGTATCCTGTTAGCTAAGTTTACATAATGTTTCTCACCGAAAAGATAGAAATTGGAATGCTAGGGATAACAACTTATTGAGACATTAGAGAAAAAGACATTGAGATCTTTGAAATTCAGGAGAGAACTTGTTCTTTTTAGAGGGTAACCGTGATGGACCTAACCATCCATGATGGAAAGTCAAGTAGGTCAGGAAATGCCATAAAGACAAAGCAACCTCACAATGTAGTCGTAGTTACTGGATTATGACTCTCTCTCAGTAGAAACTTATCATCATCAACAAGCGGAGTGACATCAAAATCTATGAAGAAAGTTGAAGACGTTTAAGGTTTAGAAGCAACAATAGAAAAGAATAATTCAAAAGTCAAAATTGAAGACTCAGAAGTTATAAGAGCAAATGATATAAGTTGTTTGAATTCATGATACCAAGACATCTCAAGTTGCGAAGATCCAAGTTTTAAAGTCCTTCTCTCATGTCCATGTAAATTTTTGTCTTGTAATTTTTTTTGAGCTAAAAAGAAAAAAAAGAAAAAAAATGAAAATGAAACATCATTACGTTCTTTTTGTTCAGTAAGGCCATAGGGAAGAAGAAATTTATAACTCAAGCAAGAAATCGAAGAGAAGAGTTAATTGTCAAGGTTCTATGAGGTTCGAGAGTTTATCATCAACAGTTGAAGACCGAAGAAGACGTTATTTCTACTGAGCACTGTGAGAGAGTCGAAGAAAGATGCATTTTGGTTGCGTTGTTAGTCTGCTTTCAATCTGGCACAAGATCTTTCTAGCACTGGTTTAACTCATCACACGTAATTAGTCCAGCTGTGTAGCAGATGTCCCTCTCATTTTTATCTCTCTCCTAATCTTATCCAGCTGTAAAGCAGCGGACGCATCTTACAATGTATATCTAGCTGTGTAGCGGATATCTCTTTATCTAGCAGTGGTGCGGATGTGTCTCCCCTTTTCTTCAGTCAGCTTTAGAGTTGACACCTTTAATTTCTCTGGTATTCTAGTTACTTGGAGATAGGTTGAGAATATGTATGTCCTCATAGATCTTTAGATACTTGTGACCAATTAGAAGTCATGGTTTTTGTGGGTACACCTCTGATAAACCCACCCGAGATTAACTCGGTTTTATTCTTTTAATTTGCTCGAGACTAGCAAATAATAAGTTTGGGGGTATTTGATAGACGCATTTTTGTGTCTATTTTGTTCTCAATGTTCTGTATTGTTAGTGCTCGATATTGTACTAATTATGGTGCTTTTGTGTTTGGATAGGTGTTTTCGGAGAAATACATTTGTGTGGAAAAAGTGCTCGAAAAGTGCTATTTGGACCCCCGGAGAAAATTACTAAAGGCACCCCCAGAAAAAGTGTTAAAGGCACCCTAACTTTGGATTAGGGCACCCCCAAGCGCCCCAGCTGTCAAAGGCGCCCATATTTTGGATAGGGGGCACTTCTTCTTCACGGTTTAAAAATGAAATTTTGGCGGAAAGAAATATACAGCAACATCGATATTTCTGGGGAAGATTTTAACGAGTTCTGTTGGAGATTCTCAAAGGATTTGGACTTGATGTATCCTGTTTCGGTAAAATAGGATTGGTATATGGTTTTGAAGAGTAAAACAAGGGAAAATTTCTTTCCTTTTATAGAACAGAGGAGGTGGAAATACTATCGAAATCTTGTGGAGATTTTTGTCAGAGATTTTCAACAGTATTGATTGGGAATGATTTGACACACCGAAGTAGGATTGCTGACTGGTTTTTGATCGACAAAATAGAAGATTTTCGTGTATATTGGAGTCAACAGGGAAAGAATAATATCTCGAAGATTTGTTGTTATCTGCAAGTTAATGCAGTATATGGGAATATAAAATCCCCTGGGATTCGTATCTATCAGTTTAGGGAAGTTCTGAAAGATTTTGACAGCTCTTCTACGTGTGAAAATAAAGAGAAAATACTTGGGAGATACTTTATTAATCGTCAGAAGAAGTGAGTATTAACTCGAGAGATATCCATCTGTTGGGTATAAATAGGTGATGGGGGACACACAAAGGTGGATGAAGAGTAAGGGGTGAGAACAGAGTGTAGGAATTAGAGTTGGAGAGAGTTGTTGTTGCTGCCATGAGAGAAGAACATGAAGAACAATATACTGCAAAAAGCAGTCGTTTTCTAGTGTCGAAAAAACCGTTACGTTTTCTTCCAAATAAGACTGTTGTTTTGCGACAGTTTTGAGCTTTTCTTGTAAGAGCTACTTTGTAACAACTCATTTGTAACAGTAGGTTTTGTAACAATTATAATTGTTACAAACACATTGCTCTATATCTTTTCTTCAATAAAACACCTTTTTGAGCTATGGAAAATTATTTTGAGCGTGTTTTGAGTATGAGGAGCTAGACCCCGTCGCTGGGACGACGGAGGAAGCAACTTTTCATGATTGTGGTAAATGAATTAATTCTTTTATTGACTTTTTGCATAGATTTAATTGCTTTATGATTTCTATTAATTATTTGTTATTTTGTTAGATGTCGCATGCTTAGTTCTAAATACTTTAGATGCGTCATGCTTTTAACTTACAAATAATATTTTACAAAATCTATTTTTGGTAAAGAACTAGAGTCATAACTTCTTTTGTTTGAGCTATATTGTATAGAGTTAATGACTGAACCATAACAATATGAAAAGTAGTGGAATCCCGCGTCTCAGCATGTCTTCATCTTGTGACAAATTGTATATATATATTTTTCCTTATTTTCTTTATTAAGTCTCAAAACAAATTCTCAACAAATCTGAGTGAACGAATCATCTTACTACAACATCATTGAAAAATGCCATCAATAAGGTTCACAGAGATAAGTGTCAATACCCACGAACTGTCTTGGCTGAAAAGGTCGAATTAGGGTCCTCTGAATTTCCAAAGATTTAGACACGAACGTCTTTATTTCATAAATCTCCCTTCTTATTTCCTTTAACTCATCAAGAACATCGGAAAACTTCTGAGAGTTAGAAGGAACATCCCTGGGTTTTCTTGTATTCCTTCTTTTTCTTTTCAGGGACTTAGAAACAGAAGATTTTTCTTTTTCCTTGATTGAAGACTTAACAATCATGTTGACATCCTTTCCATCTGACGACATAGTGTTTTGAGAACAATTATAAACAAATGGATTTGTATGATTGAATCACTTAACTCAACAAGCAGTCTTATATAGGATGTCAAGAGAAAAAAGGAATGTAGGGTTCGAAACATATTGACAGGTTCGTATACGCCCAACTCTAAAACCCTATAAAGAGTAGAATTATCGATAATAACCCTTTCCTTTATTTGATAGACAAAAAATAACAAAACTAAGAAAAGAAGGAAAAACTTTACTGAAGCCTGAATCAGCACTCAATCTTGTCTCTTTTCGATCATGCACATGAGACAAGATTTTCCCAACAACACAATCAAGTTGTGTTACGATGAACAAAGATTTGTCCATCTTTTTCCTCAAGGGAGGAATCTTCAGACTTCTGTCTATCAAAATGATTCGACCATACTTTCTTTTCAAATGGTCTTACTCTATCCCTGGAAACCAACTTCTTAGATGAAGATAAGATCCTACATACCTCGGCGGTCTTCTGAGTAAGTTTCAGCTTCCTTGCTAATCGATCTGCTCTTCGTTGAAGTTTGCTGGCGTGCCTTATTTGGTGCTTGTACTTGTAACACCTTGATAGTTCGTGTCCCTTCATCGAATAAAACGAGCACGTCAAACTTGGATAGTATTCAGGCATCTGATATGTGCAAGCAACTAGACATACAGTAGATCCTGAAACATTACTGACAGGGTTTCCAGTTAGAGAATCTTCCAGCTTGATTGGGTTTCCTTATTCTCCGAACCCATTGAGGTTGATATATGTATTGCTACAAGTATCAAAATCGATATTTTCACTAAGGAGCTCTACACTTGATTTCCTATCTTCATCGGAATCATAGGTTTCAGACATTTCATCAAGTGTTACAGCTAGACCTTTGTTCCTAGTGTATTTTTCTACGATTTGGGAATTCGTTAGCAAAATGGACAAAACCCTTACACTTAAAGCTTTGAGGCATGTCCTCGTCATCAGCCTCGTCAACATCCCTGTTTTTAGGAGGTACGCGACCGTGAGGTTTGTCTGATGACCTAGGTTTGTATCTTGAAAACAATTTACTTCTCTTCAACAAAAGATCCCTAAACTGTCTTGTGATCAAGGAGACCGACTTGTCAAGGTCTTCATCTGAAAAATCATTCTCAGAGTGATCATCCTCAGAGACATGAACACTTTTACCTTTGGAAAGTAATTCAGTGTTCTTCTGTGCTTTAAAGGCAACATCCTTACCGACTTTGGATGTATGCTCATGGTCAAAGATCTTAAGCTTTCCAAACAAGGTGTTTCTGGAAAGATTATCGAGGTTATTCCCCTCAACGATGGCATGCTTCTTAGACTCGTATCTTGATGGCAGCGATCTGAGAATTTTCATCACAATGTCCTTTTCAGGAATAGTCTTACCCAAAGCAAAAGATGCATTAACAATTTCAGACACTTTGTGATTAAACTCATCAAATTTTTCTTCATCTGCCATATGAAGGTTCTCCCAATCGGAATTAAGGTTTTGAAGCCTAGCTTCCATTTCACTGGAATTTCCTTCAAATACGGTTTCTAAGATATCCCAAGCATCTTTAGATCTAGTGCAGTTTGTCACATGATGCTGAAGATTTGGGGTAATGGCATGTATGATAGCATTCAAACGTCAGAATTTTGCTTTGCAGCAGTTATCTCAACAGCGGAGTATTCACCAATAGGTTTGGGAACGTTTACATCACCGACTGCCATAACGGGAGCATCATAGCCATTAACCACATATACCCATGATTGAAGAAAAGCTCGCATATCAACTTTATACCATAAGTAATTGGATCCATCGAAGAGTGGTGGTACGTTAATAGAGATAACACCTCTGTCCATAGAGTCAGATCGCTACAAACACAGACTGATGAGGTCTTAGCGTGTTTGCCTGCTCTGATACCAATTGAAAAAGCGGGGGTCTAACAACACCACCCAATATTTCGCTTAGCAATCTGTATGGACTAACTCCGAAATACTTTGCTAGAGAATCAACTAGACAGTCAGACTCAATCTAGATAAAAGTATCTCAATGAGTTAATATCTCTCTCTTGATTTGATTTTTACTCAAGCTAAAATCAATAGCGAGTCTTTATCAAATACAAGGAATAACTTGGACGGTACAAAAGACCAATGTCCAAGGATCAATCAATATCAATCAAAAACCAAAGGTTGGATTTCCAATTGATGATCACGAACGCACAACCTGTATTATTTCAATCATATAAAATATAATGCGGAAAGAAATAACACATACACCATAAATTTTGTTAACGAGGAAACCACAAATGCATAAAAACCCCGGGACCTAGTCCAGATTGAATACACACTGTATTAAGCCTCTACATACACTAGCCTACTCCAAGCTAACTTCGGACTGGACTATAGTTGAACCCCAATCAGTCTCCCACCGGTCCAAGGTACAGTTGTACTCCTACGCCTCTGATCCCAGCAGGATACTACGCACTTGATTCCCTTAGATGATCTCACCCACAACCAAGAGTTGATGTAACCCAAAATCACACACTTGATAATAAGCAGATCTGTCTCACACAGAAAAGTCTATCAAAGGATAAATCTGTCTCCCACAGATAAACCCTAGGTTTTCTTCCGTCTTAAGATATAAAATCAAGGTGAACATGAACTAATTGATAATCCAGTCTGATATTCTCGAAGAACAACCAAGATTAATCAATCACCTCTCTACAATCCTTCCTGACTACACAGGCGGTTTTTCGAGGAATCACAAACAGTGAGACGAAGATGTTTGTGACTTCTTTATCTTGCCTATCGGAGAACTCTCACGATCTCAATCCAATCAATCGATTGTACTCGTACGATAGAAGATGCAAGATCAGATCACATAACTACGATAAAAGTAGTATCGGTCTAGCTTCACAATCCTAATGAAGTCTTTAAGTCGTTAACATGATTTTAGAGAAGAAAATCAAAGGTTAATGGAGATCGACTCTAGCGGGTGCACTAGTAGTACACAGACGTGTGGGGGTTATTTTTGCACAATGCTAGATGTCTCCTTTATATAACCTTCAAATCAGGGTTTTGCCTTAGGTACAAATCAATCCTTATTCACCGTTAGATGTAAATCTGATTTAGATTCAAGCTAATATTTCTCAACCGTTAGATCGAAAACTTAGATTGTCACACACACTTGAGATATACGTTTACCGGGTTTGTGAAAACCATGCCCAAACGTGTACATGCATGTTGGTTCGACATAGTAACCCAAAAGTTTAACCATATGAGCATTTCATATTAACCTTGTTCTTCTACACCATAACTAGTTCAATTGACTCAAATGAACTAGTTAAAGAGTTTTTCAATTGCTATGAGATCTTATGTAACTACACAAGACACAATTGAAACAAATATGATTCGATTCGATTGAATCGACTCATGAACATTATAGCCACGGTTTGCACAAAGCATTCCTTAGTAATTTAATGTTTCATGTTCAGAGAACATCTTTATATCATAACCTCTTAAGTTCACAAACAAGTTCGCGGACTTAAGTTATTCGGTTGAGTTTTCCAAACTCAGCAGAAATTCTCGGAAAGAGAACTTCCGCCAGTTCGCGGACTGGGTTCGCGGACTGAGTTCGCAGACTTAGCACACAAACGAGTTTTGGAAAATCTAGCAGAAATTCTCGGTCGAGAACTTCCGACAGTTCGCAGACTTGGCAAGCCAATTTCACAATCCTCCCGATTTCTCTTGATCAACAAAGTTCGAAAACTTCGGTTCAACGAATACATGGTTATGTAATCTAAACTCTAATTACAATGATTGAGACATTCTCAGAGGACGCTATGTAGTCGTTATTCACAGACCGATTCACGTCAGAGCAATTCTCAAAGTGATTGAAACTTTTCATGACTTTCGTCACTAGGTGAAGATAAACTTGATCAAAGCGAAACGCTTTACCAACACACGGTTTCAAAATAAAAGATAAGCAATGAATGCTCAGCTCGAAATGTCAAATGTGTATGATCTAGTCTATATAGCATACGAATTTTGTCTCATAAGAAGAAGGAGATAGAATAGATAGACTTTTGAGTGATAGATAAGTTCAAGTCTCCACATACCTTTTAGTTGATGAAGTTCCACGGTTCCTTGTGTATATCTTCGTCGTTGTCGTTGAATTGCCATGAAGTCCTTGAGCTCAACTACACATTTATATCCTAGTACGAGACTTAGCTATGTAGGCTAGAAATCAAGACTCATAGTTTGATCACTAACATTGACAAACATGCTTGAGATAGCAACACATGCGAGGTCGACCGAGATATGCTCTAACAATCTCCCCCTTTGTTAATTTTAGTGACAAAACTATTAATACATATGGAATACAAAAAATATAAACTTTAGTGGCTCTTATTCCATAGTCTAATCTTCAACGTTCCCTGAAATCTTCGTCCTTCCAAGTACTCCAATGATCCCAAAGGTTGTAAGCTTAGCATCACCGTTGTTGAAGATCCGTAGCTATAACAATGAGAGAAATCGAGATTCTCGATCATTATTATACAGTTGTAGATGGTGGATTTTCAACAAGGGCTAAATTCGTAAACTCATAATTATATGAAGCTCTGATTCAGCAATCAAACGTGAGTATCGAGACACGGGTCTCTCATCGAATTCTCAACGGAGAGTACTTTCTCTCAGAGTACATGTAGATATGTAGTCTCCCGACTGGACAACGACATATCTCATGAATACTGAATACTTTTAGTGATTATTTCTATATAGCATCACGAGATGGACGGCTCCTAGACAGCTTGCTCTGCTAGTATAGAGCGATAACGTCTTCAGGAACAAACAACAAGTTTAATCTGACTATATAAAGGATATGACTTACCGACAAGCTCGTATCAGGATAATTAATGCTCCTAGACAACTTGCTCTGCTAGTATAGAGCCACAAAGTTAATTATTCCTGATTACAATCTCTCCTATTCCATGGTCGAATCCACGACTGGTCCCATGGAATGACAATAACAATTGTTCTGATTCTATGATCGAATCCACAACTTGATCTCATAGAATAACAATAACTATATTTTCTCATTACTCCGATTTCATGATCGAACCCACAACTGGTCTCATAAATGGTAATAGATAAACCTTAATTACTCCGATTCTATGGTCGAATCTACGATCCCATGGAATGGTAATGTTCACTTTATTATTATGAATTCGTAGTCGAATCCTCGGCTGATCCTATGAATTAATAATAAACATCTTATTACTCAGTTTTGTGAATTATTCTCCACTGAATTCCACAATTAGTAATGAATAATCAACAACCGGGCGTCTGAGCTACCTCTAAGTAAGCCCCGATTCAAATGGTGAAGGTGTATTCAACGATGATACACTAACAGTCGCCGCATGAATGAGTATTTCAAAAATACAACGAAACGATGAACCTATGCAAAATAGAGAAAAAAATAGTAAATAATTAAAATATTGACCAGGGTGCTGGGAGCACGGACACACGACCAACCGACCATGTCGTGGTCAATCCCACGCCAGTTTTATATTTTTAATGCATTTTTATTATTTTTCATGATTTGATGAAAATTCTCTCATTTTCGTCTCGAGGAAACTCCTCGGTTTCATGGTACTTCCATAAATCCATAAAAATAATATAAAATTAAGGAAAGGAGTGTGGGGTGTGACCATTGGCCAACCGGCCATGCCTTGGTCCCAACCGGCCCCACACCCACGGTTCCTTATTAGTTTATTATTATTATTATTATTATTATTATTTCTCTAATTTCATGAAAAAACTCCTTGATTTCATGGTATTTTTGCTCAAATCATCAAATAATAATAAAATAAAATAAATTATGAAAACTTGTGGGACCGAGCCTTGGACGGCCGGCCATGCCCTAGCCGGTCCCACACACCCCTTTGTTTCATTATTTTATTATTAGTTTTCCTTGAATTCATCAAATTCCTTAATTTCATGGTATTTCTCTCAAATTAGGAAAAATTCCCTCAAATCATCAAAAATACCTAAAAAATATTAAAAAATTATGAAAACTCGTGGGACTGGGCCCAAGCCGGCCGACCATGCCTCCACATTCCCACACACCCTTGTTTTTATTATTTTAATATTTTTTTCTTCCCTGAACTCATGAAAACTCCTTCAATTCATGGAAACTCCCTAAATTCATCAAATTTCTCAAAATTCATGAATTTTTCATAAAATCATCAAAATATTATAAAATTAAGGAAAAGGCATCACGGGACCGTGGTCACGATCGGCCGACCATGCCTTAACCACGGCGGTCCCACGCCTCCTCATCCCTTATTTTATAATTATTTTTCATTATCTCATGGTGTTTTCCTCAGTTTCGTCAAAACCCTTTTCTCGAATGGATTCTCAATCGCACGTCAGAAAATATCAAAATTCTCAGGACTGAGACGCGAACGCCTTGGGGACACGAGCACGCTATCTTGACCGACCAAGATTGGCTCTTTGGCTCACGGAATCCGGTCCCATCAATTTTCACATTTTTGACCTAATTTGCACAATTGCTCGTATTAGGTCCAAAACTCTCCCAAACACTTTGGATTTTTCATGAAGTGATCGTCAGGCGGTCACGGGACAACCCAGGGCCGGTTTCATGACTCCATGGTCGGTCCCCCGCCTCGTCATAATTAATTAGGTTTTCTCACCTAAGGCTCAGACGAGCATTTTTGAATAAATGATTAAACCAGCATTTAATCATTCTTCCACCAAAAAATCGTCAACTCTTCAGGAGTTTTTCGTATTTGCTCACGTGAGCATATCGACACTACATGGTTGATCCGCGGTCCCATGTAGTCGCTCCCTCCTTCGTCCCATGGTTGAAATTCTGACGAACCATGAATTGATCATCAATTGATCAAATTAGGGTTTCTGAATCCAAGGATCATCATTCCAGATTCCAACCTTAATAATTTTACGACGGCCTCATGGTCATTAATTTTATTAATTATGCTCGGTTCAACGACCAGTATTCTAATTAATATTTTTGGTACGCTGTCAATAATCCATCAGATGAGCAACACATGCTCAGACGATCAAATATTCAAAAATTCATCACATGAGTAGCACTTTCTCAGATGAGGAATATTTGATCAATATTGGTTCAACAATCAATATTCAACGATCCATCGAATGAGCAATACTTGCTCACTTCATCGTAAGAACTGTACCTCTGTCTCATGACATGTTCAATGCATGAGTTTCAGAACATCATGTTCAACTCAACGACTACATGGACTCATCGTCCCATCAAACCACGAAGTCATCAATTGGCTAACAAACCACGAGACGTCAATCGTGTCACTTGGGGGGATATCACTTAGGGTTTTGGTCTGGCGGTCTACAGCACGTGTGTTCAAACACACGATGAAATGTGAGCAAGTCGTGCAATCAGTTGAAGGAATTCACGAGGTAGTGGGTGGAAAAATCGACCAAGTCTCCACACGTTGAGCAACTGGTTTCAAACACGATCTCCACTTACCCACTCCTTGATTCTATCAACTGCCACACTTCATGGAATCATGGTGTCTACAATTCCAGCAATATAAATAAGTCTCTGAATCATGATTGAATTATCATCAGTATCATCAATCTCACGTCTCATCGACAACACGAGATCATCAACTCATCAATTGAGCAACTACTCTCAATTGAGCAATTTCAATCACTCAGAACTTATCGTATTCGGAATTCACACACCCACAATCTTTGATTACCATCGATTCCACACATTTCTCAGCTTCCCTCCTACATATCAACCCATCCTCTCTTGTGACCGAATTTACTCTGGAACGGTCATTGTCTTGATTTAGGCCGGAGTACTACAGATTGATCTCTCGAATCTAAAGCACACCCTTTGCAGCGGTGCATCTGTGTGAGGTTTAACATTTCGCTCGATTCGAGTAGTCTCCTCCGTACGATCGTCTCCTCAATTTCTTAAAAACCAGCAAATCGTTTTTCCCCATCTACAACGGTGTCATAGTATTATTATGTAATACCAAAGTCCAATTGTATCATGACTTTAACAATAATACTACGGTGATATGTATCAGTCCCCCTTAGTCAATACTCCATCTCGATCATGGAACCACTCCCCCTTACACAATGATCCGAAAACCATATGTGTTTGTAGTGTGAACTACATTATTTCTCCCCCTTTTTGTCAATAAAATTGGCAAAGGTACAAGAACGGGATCATAATGAAATTTCCACAAGAGACATTTCATAGACTAAAAGAAAAATACATACCAACTTAATTTAGATGCAATCATAAATCCTAAGCTAAATGCATTCATCAAGGAGTTTTAAGATACAAGATAACCCATATAAAATTCCACAGCCACACACCCTGCAAGATATTACCATTAAGTACAAGTTCAAAAGAACTCTCCCCCATTTGATGTCATTCCCGAAAGAACAACAAGAGCGACCTTAATTCTGAAGGAAAAGAAGGATTTTTAAATTGGACACCAAAAACCATAGGAATGATTTTCTATATCCAAAGCTCAACCAAATTAATCACAAAAAAACCCATGATTAATTTAATTGGAATACGCAACTAAATCTAACCACAAAAGTGATCAGTTTAATTGAAAGTGCTCAACATAAGTAAACTTACGGAGCTACGACTAAGGTAATCATACGGATATGACTAACTTAATCGTTCACATACTCAACATAAGGAAAACCTTATGGAATATATGACTAGATTAACCAATAGAACATGATTAGTATAGCCGTTCATATACTCAACACAAGAATTTGTGGAATATATGAAAACTCAACTAGATTAATTACAAGAGAACCTATAATTAATCTAATTGGAAAACAAACAACCAAACTAATCACCGAAGTAATCAATTTAATTATTTTGGGCTCAACATAAGAGAACTTATGGAACCCCGACTAAGTTCATCATAGAATATGACAACCTTAACCGTACATGTACTCGACATAAGAAAGAAAACTTATGGAGTACAAACTAAATAACCAAACTGGTTGATTAATTTAGTTCTTAATGCTCGACATATAGCATCTTATGGAACAACCAACAAGCCAATAAGAATAATCGACTTAGTTGTATCGTGCTCAATATAAGACACTCAATGGAGCCTTCATGGTAAAACATAACAAGATGGATGAAGATCAATACCGTGGATAACATACAAGAATCTATTCTATTTTCCATCATAACGACATAATAGACTTTATCCTTGTCAAACAAAAGATATCATCCTATTTTCCATCAAATACATCACTGCATAGGCATAACTTTTGTAAATATCAAAAGTCCATTCGTCCTTTCATCAATACGAATACCGATTCATGAACGACTTTACTTTTGACCGCAATATGTGACCTTCAAGTTCACGGACGTAAACAATACATATCCCATAAAAAATTGCAATATCACTAAATCATAAAGATCAATACTGCAATAACATCATCCTCCAAATATTTTTAGAATTTAATAACCAATAAACCTAAGAAATAACATAAGAAGATGAAAACAAAAATAACTATCATCGCTATTTAAAGCACTAGTTATTCTTCCAGGTAATCCAAAAAGAAGATATACTAGGAAACAATTCCTTTGAGAAATTCTTTATCATTCCCTAACTCCTTGTTATCGACAACCATCGGGACATAAGGTTCACGGAGATAAGTGTCAATACCCACGAACTGTCTTGGCTGAAAAGGTCGAATTAGGGTCCTCTGAATTTCCAAAGATTTAGACACGAACGTCTTTATTTCATAAATCTCCCTTCTTATTTCCTTTAAGAAACGACCACGTCAAAAAAAACGACGAACGTTGAAGTTTGCTGGCGTGCCTTATTTGGTGCTTGTACTTGTAACACCTTGATAGTTCGTGTCCCTTCATCGAAAAAAACGACCACGTCAAACTTGGATAGTATTCAGGCATCTGAGATGTGCAAGCAACTAGACATACAGTAGATCCTGAAACATTACTGACATGGTTTCCGGTTAGAGAATCTTCCAGCTTGATTGGGTTCCTTCTTCTCCGAACCCATTGAGGTTGATATATGTATTGCTACAAGTATCAAAATCGATGTTTTCACCAAGGAGCCCTACACTTGATTTCCTATCTTCATCAAAATCATAGGTTTCAAACATTTCATCAAGTGTTACAGCTAGACCTTTGTTCCCAATGTATTTTCTACGATTTGGGCGTTCGTTAGCAAAATGGCCAAAACCCTTACACTTAAAGCACTGAGGCATGTCCTCGTCAGCATCCCTGTTTTTAAAAGGTACGCGACCGTGAGGTTTGTCTGATGACCTAGGTTTGTCTCTTGAAAACCGTTTACTTCTCTTCAACAGAAGATCCCTAAACTGTCTTGTGATCAAGGAGACCGACTTGTCAAGGTCTTCATCTGAAAAATCATTCTCAGACTGATCATCCTCAGAGACATGAACACTTTTACCTTTGGCAAGTAATTTAGCGTTCTTCTGTGCTTTAAAGGAAACATCCTTACTGAGTTGGATGTATGATCATGGTCAAAGATCTTAATCTTTCCAACTAAGGTGTTTCTGGAAATATTATCGAGGTTATTCCCCTCAACGATGGCATGCTTCTTAGACTCATATCTAGATGGCAACGATCTGAGAAATTTCATCACAATGTCCTTTTCAGGAATAGTCTTACCCAATGCAAAAGATGCATTAACAATTTCAGACACTTTGTGATTAAACTCATCAAATGTTTCTTCATCTGCCATACGAAGGTTCTCCCAATCGGAATTAAGGTTTTGAAGCCTGGCTTCTTTTTCACTGGAGTTTCCTTCAAATACGGTTTTTAAGATATCCCAAGCATCTTTAGATCTAGTGCAGTTTGTCGAATGATGCTGAAGATTTGAGGTAATGGCAAGTATGATAGCATTCAAACCGTCGGAATTTTTCTTTGCAACAGTTATCTCAACAAGAGAGTATTCTCCAATAGGTTTGGGAACGTTTACATCACCGAATGCCACAACGGGAGCATCATAGACATTAACCACATATACCCATGATTGAAAATCACGCGATTGAAGAAAAGCTCGCATATCAATTTTCCACCATAAGTAATTGGATCCATCGAAGACTGGTGGTACGTTAATAGAGATATCACCTCTGTCCATAGAGTCAGATCGCTACAAACATAGACTGATGAGGTCTTAGCGTGTTTGCCTGCTCTGATACCAATTGAAAAAGCGGGGGTCTAACAACACCACCCAATATTTCGCTTAGAAATCTGTATGGACTAACTCCGAAATACTTTGCTAGAGTATCAACTAGACAATCAGACTCAATCTAGATAAAAGTATCTCAAGGAGTTAATATCTCTCTCTTGATTTGATTTTTACTCAAGCTAAAATCAATAACGAGTCTTTATCAAATAAAAGGAATAACTTGGACGGTACCAAAGACCAATGTCTAAGGATCAATAAATATCAATCAACAACCAAAGGTTGGATTTTCAATTGATGATCACGAACGCACAACCTGTATTATTTCAATTATATAAAATATAATGCGGAAAAGAAATAACACAGACACCAGAAATTTTGTTAACGAGGAAATCGCAAATGTAGAAAAACCCCGGGACCTAGTCCAGATTGAATACACACTGTATTAAGCCGCTACAGACACTAGCCTACTCCAAGCTAACTTCGGACTGGACTATAGTTGAACCCCAATCAGTCTCCCACCAATCCAAGGTACAGTTGTACTCCTACGCCTCTGATCCCAGCAGGATACTACGCACTTGATTCCCTTAGCTGATCTCACCCAAAACCAAGAGTTACTGTAACCCAAAATCACAGACTTGATAATAAACAGATCTGTCTCACACAGAAAAGTCTATCAAAGGATAAATCTTTCTCCCACAGATAAACCCTAGGTTTTGTTCCGTCTTAAGATATAAAATCAAGGTGAACAAGAACCAATTGATAATCCGATCTTATATTCCCTAAAAACAACCTAGATTAATCAATCACCTCTCTACAATCCTTCCTGACTACACAGGAGGTTTTTCGAGGAATCACAAGGAGTGAGACGAAGATGTTTGTGACTTATTTATCTTTCCTATCGGAGAACTCTCACGATCTCAAGCCAATCAATCGATTGTACTCGTACGATTAAATATGCAAGATCAGATCACACAACTACGATAAAAGTAGTATCGGTCTGGCTTCATAATCCCAATGAAGTCTTTAAGTCGTTAACCTAATTTTAGAGAAGAAAATCAAAGGTTAATGGAGATCGACTCTAGCGGGCGCACTAGTAGCACACATACGTGTGGGGATTAGTTTTACACAATGCTATATATCTCCTTTATATAGCCTTCAAATCAGGGTTTTGCCTTAGGTACAAAGAAATCCTTATTCACAATTAGATGAAAACCTGATTTAGATTCAAGCTAATATTTCTTAACCGTTAGATCGAAAACTTAGCTTGTCACACACACTTGAGATATACGTTTACTGGGTTTGTGAAAACCATGCCCAAACGTGTACGTGTATGTTGGTTCAACATAGTAACCCAAAAGGTTAACCATATGAGCATTTCATATTAACCTTGTTCTTCTTCACCATAACTAGTTCAATTGACTCAAATGAACTAGTTAAAGAGTTCTTCAATTGCTATGAGATCTTATGTAACTACACAAAACACAATTGAAACAAAGATGATTCGATTCGATTGAATCGGCTCATGAACATTATAGCCACGGTTTGCATAAATAATTCCTTAGTAATTTAATGGTTCATGGTCAGAGCACATCTTTAGATCATAACCTCTTAAGTTCACAAACAAGTTCGCGGACTTAAGTTAATCGGTTGAGTTTTCCAAACTCAGCAGAAATTCTCGGAAAGAGAACTTCCGCCAGTTCGCGGACTGAGTTCGAGGACTTAGCACACAAACGAGTTTTGGAAAATCCAGCAGAAATTCTCGGTCGAGAACTTCCGATAGTTCGCGGACTTGGCAAGCCAATTCCACAATCCTCCCGATTTATCTTGATCAACAAAGTTCGAAAACTTCGGTTCAAGGAATACATGGTTATGTAATCTAAACTCTAATTTCAATCATTAAGACATTCTCAGAGGACGCTATGTAGCCGTTATTCACAGACCGATTCACGTCAGAGCAATTCTCAAAGTGATTGAAACTTTTCATGACTTTCGTCACTAGGTGAAGATAAACTTGATCAAAGCGAAACGCTTTACCAACACACGATTTCGAGATAAAAGATAATCAATGAATACTCAGCTCGAAATGTCAAATGTGTATGATCTAGTCTATATAACATACGACTTTTGTCTCATAAGAAGTAGGAGATAGAATAGATAGACTTTTGAGTGAAAGATAAGTTCAAGTCTCCACATACCTTTTTGTTGATGAAGTTCCACGGTTCCTTGTGTAGATCTTCGTCGTTGTCGTTGAATTACCATGAAGTCCTTGAGCTCAACTACACTTTTCTATCCTAGTCCGAGACTTATCTATGTAGGCTAGAAATCAAGACTCATAGTTTTGATCACTAACATCGAAAAACATGCTTGAGAAAGCAACGCATGCGAGGTCGATCGAGCTATGATCTAACACAATTAAAGAAATAAACATTCATAGCACGTGCTCAAAGTATGTCGACATCCTTATTTTGTATGTTCTCTTTCACACTTACAACCTTGAAATCGATTTTTCACACTTCCAAACAAGTTTAGAATTGGTTCATCTGACTTTCAAAAACTATGCGATTGATCAAATAACATTCAATCACAATCATGGGTTTAACGGTTCTACCAAAACAAGTTTCGGTTCTACCTTTCATGTGAGTACTGTGCATAGTCACACTAGCTTTCCAAAATTCGGTTGACTAGGTACTAGGATCGGTTCCCCACATATATATGGTATATAACTTATATGTGTTGCACATGTCCATAGGATCGGTTCCCCTTTGCCTAAAAACGTGTTGCACATGTTCATAGGATCGGTTCCCATTTCTGCTATAAACCTTACTGCATCTCATACAAGGATCGGTTCCCCTTTGTGATGTACTGCACCTCTTACTAGGATCGGTTTCCCTTTCCCATATTTGGTCAGACATAAAATCACAAACCCGATCATACCATCTCAGCTGATTACTTAAGATCGGTTTTACTAATAAAAGTCATACCAATACATAAGTCAGGCCTTTGTGAATATTTCTACCAAGAACACAAACAATTCATGAACGGTTATACTCAATCACACATATTGGTTGTTCATAAGATATGCAATGAATAATAAAACCAATAACGCCTGGCGATTTCCTTTTCGATTCACAAACAAGTTTATGAACTTATTTCCTTAGAACATATGTAAAACATTGTTCCCTAGGATGAAATCCTCGCCTCATACCCATACATAATCACAATAGCATTCAAATGATTATGACGATGTCTTATCTACAAAGTTTAATGGTTAAGCAATAAACCTCGTATTGTATTCCTTAATATTATGTCTATCTAGAGTTCAAATATGCTTCGCAGTTTTGTTTTCAATATGCACGACTTGAAAGATACGTTAAGGAATGAAACAGTTCAAGTAAAATATCACTAACCTCAAGTGGAAGGATGATTGTTGTCGTTGTAGCTCCTTGCTTCTTCACATCTTCAAGTCTTCGAAATACTTGTAATGTCTCATTATCCTAATACTTTCAAGCTAACTTATACGAAGTTGACTCTAGTACATAATCAATCGACTCTTAACATGAGTTTTGATTTACTAAAATATGACAATCAAACTTGACATACCAACGCTTGGTGGGTTCAACCGAGCTATGCTCTAACAATCTCCCCCTTTGTCAATTTTAGTGACAAAAATCTTACATCATATGGATAAACAAAATTACAAGAATTCATTACACATACGCTTGATTCCCGAATTCAACAGCACAATAAACTGCTTACATTCAATCCTTGAAAATGTCGTTGTTGACATTATAATAACAAAGAGAAAGAGTATTAGCTTTGTTAAACCACACGTCTTTGTTATACCAATTCATATGACATGTTACTCCCCCTTAGTCTGTGCTTTCACTCTTTCGTTTAGATAAAACGTTTAAGCACCAATGTTCCTTTCCTTAGCGATACCAATCAATATAAAATCAATGTCAGTATCACTTGTTTACTCCATATATTTCTCCCCCTTTTTGTCACAAAATAAAGGACAACACGAAAAGAATCTTACAAATCTCAAAATAGACTTGCAACATGTAGAGTTAGGCACGAGGGTTCCACACATCATATTCTGATAACCAATATCAAAAACGAAACTACAAGTAGTTTTATTTTGATATGTTACCAAGGAAACAGTTGTCCGAAAAAAAAATTCCAATTTAGTTTAGCAAACCAACTAAGCACCTTAGTCCCTTTGCTAAACCGACTGTTCAAAAACAACTGCTTAATTCGATAAGACCAAAATAAAGATAACACTATTTTTCTCATCGGGTTCTAATTATCCATAAACTTAGACCTTTCAATTTTAAACAAGACAAGTACTAGGTTAGTTAACTAGCATTTCTTGTTAAGGCATTCGATTAGACTTGAATAAGAGAAACCTCACTTCGATAAGTCTAACTAAGATCAGAATTAACTTAGTTTCTCTTATTCGGAATCGAATTGGACTAAACAAGTCATCCCGTAATCTTTTTATTTCATTAAGCCATAAATAATTCATACAAACCAAATAAATCAACTTGCATAATTATTCATCTCAACCGGAAGCAATTGAAACAACATAAGCATTAAAACACCACAATTGCACCGAAATTTTGTAAGCCTAAACAATTGATACCACACAATAAAGCAAGATAACAATAGTTTTTCTTAACTGGAACCAATTGAGTCACACACATCCACACACACATCATAGAATAAACATCAATTGTACAAAAATTTTGTTAAGCAAAAGCAATAAAATATATATGATATAAACTCAGGCTTTTCTTAAACAGGAAAACAATTAACTAACAAGATCGTTACCTCAAATTTTGCATCCACTTCTCCAATATGATTGCATCTTCATCCAGAGAGAATTGATATCGAAATATCATCATGTTGTCATCCTTATGCAGAAACAAAAGAATAACAACAACCAACCTTTACCAGAGAAAGGTTGAAAATCGGTTTTAACAATTGCAAGAAAAAGTTGAAAGCCGTCGAAACACATATGCTTTTATGCTAAACCAAAACCGATTCAACATATTGTGACTTTTTCACATATTGTTTCTACCAGAACCCCTCATGATTCTTTGATAAAGCCTACCAACATGGGCTATAACTTAATCCTGCTAAATCAAAAAGTCACCCAAACCACAAGGGTTCACAACATATGAGATCGAATATTAAGATAGTAAAACCGAAATCAAACATCCCATAAACATTCAAGATAAAAGCATTCAAGCACATGCTATAAGATAAAAGCATTCAAGCACGGGCAATAAGATAAAAGCATTCAAGAACAGGCTATGTAAACCAAAAACTATCATAAGAAAAATTATAAATCAAATAATTTTATTCATAATAGTTTTATTCTTAATAGACTTTACATAAAGTAGCCTAGTTTCAAATAAGAATTTAATCTTCTCTTTGCTTTGCATGCCTTACTAGAGAATTCCTTTAGAAGAATCTCAGTTTTGGTTTCTTCCTCTTTAGAATATTCTAAATTTCTTCTAAATTCTCCAAGGTCTTCAGGCCATCTATATTTTGCAATAGATTCTTTGTATCCGGCGATACTCGTCTTGGCATAAATAGGATCATCCTTTAGAAGATCTCTTCTTCCAATGAGTTCTCTTGTTCCCTCAAACAAATTTTGAGCAAGAATTGTTGAGAGAGTTGTCTTGATAGAAAAAGAACAATAATCGGAACAGAATCCATATTTTCTTTTCTCAAAATATGTGCAGCTAGACTCAAGAGTCCTTTCAATCTTTTCAACACAATAATCACAGACAACATCATATCGTTCCTTTCCTTCCACCATGAAAGGAATCATGTAAATAATTGTTGAATGGGGCAAAGTAATGCATGAGCTAATTATTTCCGAAATTCCTCTTGTCAAGTCTTCCTCAATTTATACATACAGTGAAAGCATTGTTACACGATATTACAAGAGGGTCACAATCAGACTTATTTATAATCCCTATTTTTAAACTCAAAAAGGAAAGAATTCCTAACCAATTTCGAAAAACGATTCTTTCCTTATGATTTGAGAGGTTTCATAAACCTGTTCGTCCCCTTTCTTGTTTTTCTACTTTGTAGTAAATCATCAAAAGATGTTTTCACATTGATATCACTGGATATCTTTAGATCCTGTTTGAGTCTAACAACTAGACTTTCATAGTCATCTTTGTATAAAATTATAACATGATTATTTTCTTAGACATTGTTCTAGATGACTTTCTTTTTGATACCTTCTCAGATTTTGGTATCAATTTGTAGGTAGTCTTTGAATGAAGATTCTTCATTTCTAGAGACATTGCATTTTTCCACCTTGAAACATCATATCCCATATCCTGATTGAAAAAGGCATTACCCTTTATATTATTTCTCCTTTTAGGATTGTTTCTTTTTGGATATGATTTTGAATTCATGTCAAAATTCGTTTGTCTCACTGGACAATAGTGATCTGAGAGGTTTTTGGAAGTGAAGTTATCTAATTATTTTGAGACATATGATAGAGCATTCTGTATCTTTCGAATCTTACATTCCTTTTGCATATGACCTTTTTCTATGCAATAAAAACAATGTTTATTGAAAGGTGTATAGTTTTTCGATTTACCTTTATGAGAGTTTCGGTCATGATACTGCTTCTTAGTTGGAATCTTCCTCTGTTTGCATTCAGGGATTTTTTCTGTTGGAATCTCACTAGAGCACTCGGGCGAATCATGCAAGCATACTTGTATCGGTGGATCTTCAGGAGTAGATGGACAAACAACCTTTACGAATTTTACTTCTTTGTTGATCGATGAAGTATCAATCCCATCATATCCTAATCCTCGTTTGTCGCCATGACATCTCCCTGCATCTATCATGGAAGATAAGTTAATTGCGCTATCATTAAGTCTTCTCAGTCTTACAACCTCTTCTTCTAGAACCTTGATTTTTTCAAGAGCATTGGTTAGTTTATCCTCGAGAGGATTTTTCTTCAAGGAGTCAGACACAAACTGATCGTTGCTCGTTCAATGTTGAGAACTAATCAAGGCTTCTGTCTCAATAAGTTTTTTGTTCAACAAGTAATGTTTCCTGTTGAGGTTCTCAAAAGGGTTTTTGGGTGAAGACTCTCTTTGCAGTCTTTAAGAAGATTGTTGATGGTGGTTTTCAGTTCAGGGTTAAAATTGTAAAACTTAAAATTTAATGTGTCGTCACTCTGCAAAGAAACAGAGCCATGTAAAAGTGGTGAGTGATTTAACCTCTCCACTGGCTTATTTATTGAGCAACTCAATATATATTCTCATGAAATTTATCCAGACTGGTGCATGTAGCAACACTCCCAGACATTCTGTAAATTTCGGAACCTTGCTTATGATATTCAATTAATATAAGTTTCTTTGAATGCTTTCTGTGCTATGTTCCCCGGCCGAACCCTTAATATTGATATGACATGACAATTTGTGTTCACTCGCAACAGAGTAACACAAATTTCCAAGTATCAAGTTTAAGGTTCTTCCATAAAGTATTCAATCGGAAAGCATACTGCTCTCTGGAACTAAACTTACAGAACTCTGTGTCAACACACAGAATTCAATCAATTTTGTGAAAATTCACCAAATTCAAATATAAACCTAATTTGCAAAATTGGGGTTTTGCGCCCTGCGCCATATATTAGACCCCGTTGGTCGAAACCAAGCCTAGGCAGACTAGGCAATTAATCCGTCGTGGATTAGTAGGTGCAGAGTCCCACCTAAAATCAGAAAGCAAGGAATAAAGGATCCGCGGAGAAGGAGCAACAACAAAAGAAGGTGTGACCACGATATACGCCGGTCGGCGCCACTTGCAAGTGGCCACACCCCATGTTGCCCAACCGGCCCTTATCTCCTGTCGACCAATCAGGTCGCTTTAAACCTGCCACACTCCCATGAGTTGTGGTTGGGCCCATACTTGCTGGCCCTATTCCCCATCAACCAATTAGGTCGCGTTAAATCTACCATGCGCACCAGAAGTGTGGCCACGCCCATGCTTGGCCGACCCTCTCTTTTATTGACCAATCAGGTTGCTCTAAATCTGCCACAACATTAAGAGAGGTGGCATTGCATCAAGTGGCCTCCATGCCAAATTGGCTTCACAAAGCCAGCGCCCACGCCAACATGCTAATGAATGCCAAACGAGCATGCCAAACAAGCATGCCAAACGCGCATGCCAAACGAGCATGCCAAACAAGCATGTCAAACGCGCATGCCAAACGTGCCACTTTATCGTAGTGGCACGCCAAACGCGCCAACGCGCCATGAATAGCGCACCTACGTGCCAACCCACCTTCTGTTCGCGACCAACGCCATAACAGACTTCAACGTGGTTCTCCTAACCAGTAGCACGACCTTGCTCTAGTGGCGATGGATGAAACCCTAATTTCCAGTCGTGGCGTAAATTATGCCACTTCGGTCCCCACAAGATGCCATGAGCCGTGCGGACTTAGGAAGCCCTAATAAAGGTGTCATACCATAGCCACTCGTGGAAATACTTGCTCCTGTGGCCATTTCCACATGATGGCCTGGCTATGGCTCCTTTGGCGGGGCTCTGACATCACTTGCACAAAACGCCATTGTGCCACGGTCACATGCCGCATGTGCTAATTACGGTTTCGGCATGCAAAACCCTAATTAACGCAAAGTTGCTACGCCAACCAAGCCAAATAATGTTCCACATAATATTGGGTTGATGTGGATACTGGAAATGATGTTTCCACACCACATTTGAGTCCAACACCAGTGTTCCAAAATCTGGCGGCCATGGCTACGCCAGGCGCCACTTGCACCATTGTGCTACTGGCATGCGCTGACCATGCCA
Organism: Papaver somniferum; assembly: GCF_003573695.1. NCBI lineage: Eukaryota > Viridiplantae > Streptophyta > Magnoliopsida > Ranunculales > Papaveraceae > Papaver > Papaver somniferum. The sequence goes on along the minus strand of NC_039366.1, from coordinate 155,067,476 downwards.
ACCATGCCACCGTGCCACTGGCATGCGCTAAAAGCGCCACTACGCCATTAACATGTATCAATGGCGCCACTGTGCTATTGACAAGCGCCAACAGGTTGTGGACATAATCAATGGCCACCTTTCTCATGAGATACAATCTTAGCCGTCCAAATTCGCCATGGAATTGACAGGCCTGTGGCAAGTTTCTAGCGACCATCCAAGATAAGCCTAATAGCATCACGTGTTATTTTCATGTGGTAAGTCTCTTGACTTTGACTTGCCACACGTAGCATACTGCTACACGTTTTCCAAGAAAACACTCGAGATATCAAACATGTCACAAACTGGGGGATACTCATCAGGGTATTGGTCTGGCGGTTCACAGCGTGCGGCGTGCAACACGCCCATTATAAGAAAGTGTCAGGAAATATGGCAGTTAGTGGTGGCAAGAAGTAATGGGTGTAAACATATTCGTTTCCTTCATCGTGGAAGCACGGTTTCTGGCAGTTACACATTACTCCACTCTTCCATCACTCAATCACTCCCACTTCCTACGAGACCAGGGTGCGTTCAATTATGACTTGTATAAATAGGTTTCACCTATTTCCACCAAACGACAAGTTTTGGTCGGAACAACAACACAATATCTAGAAATCACCAAAGAACTGATAGCTTACATTCTGCAAGCCAGTTCCATATTCTGATACAAGTCATAAAATATGCCACACCTTCAGAATTAACCATTTTGGTTTCAACACCTTCTTCGCTTCCCTCTCTAAGACCAACCCTTCTCATTCACTTTGTGACCGAAGCAATCCTGGAACGGTCATTTATTGGTTTAGGCCAGGATTGTACAGATTGATCTCTCGAATCTAAAGTACTCCCGTGCAGTGCATTTTTTTAGGGTTTAGATTCGTTTCTCATCCACACACCCAAATTTACCAAAACCATCAGAAACAGTTTTCACCCATAAACAAAGATACCTGGAACTCTGATATCCATAGAAGAAGCCAGAAAAAACTTTTCTCAGTTTTCTGTTTTCTCTGCTGAGAGGAGCAAGAAGTCCAATCACATCTGAAGAAGATAGTCTCTTTGTGGAGACAACTCCTAGTAGAGAGGAGTATTCAGATAGATCATCTTCAACATCTTGATCAATTTCTGAGTCACCATCTTCAGAAATCTCATCAAGTTGCTTTTGAAGGAAAGTTTGCCAATCACCAGAGTTTACATTGTAGAGATCAGCCTGATCAGTAGATTCACAGAAGATGTTATCTTCAAGACCAGATTTATCATCTTGACTTACGTTAACTGAATCAGACATTAGTTCAATTCTTATAGGTTGGATCGCACCAAACACAGATTGTTAGATCTTTTCGTGTTTGCCTGCTCTGATACCAATTGAAAAGGCGAGGGTACCCAAATATACCTCAAGCTAAAAATTTTCCTACCTATAAGTCCTTTCTCCAAAAGTGATTATCTATGGACTGAGTCCAGACAATACAACTAATTGGTTCACACTTCGTGTGATCGTCTATGGATACGAGATCGAGACAATGCAACAATGAAGTATGTTACTTGATAAAAAAGGTTCGGACTTAACCAAGCACAATAAGATTCACTTATCAAGTAAATATGAATTAAAGTTTGTGTAATTTACTTTAATTATAATAAAACAATTATAATACGGAAATATAAAGTAAATGACACAGCAAGATTTTGTTAACGAGGAAACCGCAAATGCAGAAAAACCCCGGGACCTTGTCCAGAATTGAATACTCTCAGGATTAAGTCGCTACACAAAATTACACCTAACTTCGTATAGTTGATACCAAGAAACTAAACCTATAGTTCACCTAGTTCCGTCTGTATTCCCACGCCTCCGACCTATGAATAAGTGACGTACTTGGAACAATTCCTTTGGTTCGTATTCCAAACAGTAAAGGAACAACAAATTTGTTTGGTATCAACTCTATTCAACCAAGTGATATGAGTCGGACAAAGGCTCTTCTGTTTATCTTAACATAAACTCTTTCGTCAGGTCCTTAGATCTATCTTATGTTCAATTACCGAAGTAATCGTTTAAGATTAATCCAACAACACTATTAATCTAAAGAATTGTGTTGATGCCGATCTACTCAATTAATTAATCCAATCTATCACAAGGATAAACCGATTATTAACTGGATCCTCTTTTACCGAAACAAGTATTGTGCACACCAAAGATTATGAACCAACAAATCAGAAATCTTCAATATCTTCTTCGTCTTCAAATCTTCTTAGATCTTCAATAATAACCTGCACACAATCACTTGAATCTCTTGTGATCAATCACACACTGAACAGAGTCTGTTAACAATGTATTATCACAAGATCGTCTTTAGAACTAACAACAGTCTAAAGATCCCTGTCAAAACTCTGAACTAGTTTGAGTGAATCTTATATCAGAAGAGAAGATTCTCAAGCATAAACAAACTAGGTGCAATCAAAGTTCAACCACCTTTAGTCAATCAAATCAACGAAAACAAAAGATAAACCGCAATTATCTAGTTTCCCACCAACGGTACACGCTAGAGCTTCTCAATCCCAAAAAAGACTTTAAACTAAGCGGTCGTAAGAGATTTCGCCTAATTAGGTTACTCTCCTCTCCGAATAGGCGAGTACACCAGTAACAACACAACAAAGAGGAAGCTTGTTGTTACGAAGGATTGCTAGAAAGGAAAACTTCAAGTATTTATAGACAAGGAAGTTTGGACACCAAGGAATTTCCGAAACCGAAAATATTCTCAAGATATTCATTAAAGCACAAATTCGGTTTCCATAATTCCTGGAAATGCTCTGTCCAAAAATAATGATCGAAATATCTCAGAATATCTCTAATTAGTAAATGCACATTACTAATTCTTATTTTCCTAAAAATGAAATTAATTACCTTAATTAAAAGATTCTTAACTTTTTATGTTTCAATCCTGAGATTTTTTTCCCTTAGCTATTAAGGAATAACTTAATTAAAGAAATAAACATTCATAGCACGTGTTCAAAGTATGTCGACATCCTTACTTTGTAAGTTCTCTTTCACACTTACAACCTTGAAACCGATTTGCCACACTTCCAAACAAGTTTAGAATTGGTTCATCTGACTTTCAAGAACTATGTGATTGATCAAATAACATTCAATCACAATCATGGGTTTAACGGTTCTACCAAAATAAGTTTTAGTTCTACCTTTCATGTGAGTACTGTGCATAGTCACACTAGCTTTCCAAAATTCGGTTGACTAGGTACTAGGATCGGTTCCCCACATATATATGGTATCTAACTTATATGTGTTGCACATGTCCATAGGATCTGTTCCCCTTTGCCTAAAAACGTGTTGCACATGTTCATAGGATCGGTTCCCCTTTCTGCTATAAATCTTGATGCACCTCATACAAGGATCGGTTCCCCTTTGTGATGTACTGCACCTCTTACTAGGATCGGTTCCCCTTTCCCATATTTGGTCAGACATAAAATCACAAACCCGATCATACCATCTCAGCTGATTACTTAAGATCGGTTTCACTAATAAAAGTCATACCAATACATAAGTCAGGCCTTTGTGAATATTTCTACCAAGAACACAAACAAGTTGTGAATGGTTATACTCAATCACACATATTGGTTGTTCATAAGATATGCTATGAATAACAAAACCAATAACGCCTGGAGATTTCCTTTTCGATTCACAAACAAGTTTATGAACTTACTTCCTTAGAACACATGTAAAACATTGTTCCCTAGGATGAAATCCTCACCTCATGCCCATACATAATCACAATAGCAATCAAATGATTATGGCGATGTCTTATCTACAAATTTTAATGGTTAAGAAATAAACCTCGTATTGTATTCCTCAATACTATGTCTATCTAGAGTTCAAATATGCTTCGAAGTTTTGTTTTCAATATGCACGACTTGAAATATACGTTAGGGAATGAAACAGTTCAAGTTAAATATCACTAACCTCAAGTGGAAGGATGATTGTTGTCGTTGTAGCTCCTTGCTTCTTCACATCTTTAAGTCTTCGCAATACTTGTAATGTCTCATTATCCTAATACGTTCAAGCTAACCTATACGAAGTTGACTCTAGTACATAATCAAGCGGCTCTTAACATGAGTTTTGATTCACTAAAATATAACAACCAAACTTGACATACCAATGCTTGGTGGGTTCAACCGAGCTATGCTCTAACAATCTTCGTCTCATCGTTTGTGATTCCACAATATTTTGTTTCGCTAGTCGATTAAGATTATTGTGAGGTGATTGATATTTCTAGGCTGTTCTTCAGGAATATAAGTCTGGTATATCAATTGGTTCCTGTTAACCTTGATTTATCAAAAGACGAAACAAAACTCGTAGGTATTTCTGTGGGAAACAAATTTATCTATTTCTGTAGACTTTCTGTGTGATACAGATTTGTTTATTAAAGTCTTCGACTTTGGGTCGTAGCAACTCTTAGTTGTAGGTGAGATCAGCTAAGGGAATCAAGTACGTCGTATCCTGCTGGGATCAGAGATGTAAAGAGCACAACTGTACCTTGGATCAGTGTGAGATTGATTGGGGTTCAACTACAATCCAGACCGAAGTTAGTTTGTAGTAGGCTAGTGTCTGTAGCGTCTTAATACAGTGTGTGTTCAATCTGGACTAGGTCCCGAGGTTTTTCTGCATTTGCGGTTTCCTCGTTAACAAAACTTCTGGCGTTTGTGTTATTTCTTTTCCGCATTATATTTTGTTATATAATTGAAATATCACAGGTTGTGCGTTGAATCGATCAATTGGTAAATCCAACCTTTAGTTGTTGATTGAAATTGATTGATCCTTGAACATTGGTCTTTGGTACTGTTCAAGTTAATTTCTCTTGTATTCAATCAGGCTCGCAGATTTCTATTTGTTTGAGTAAGGATTGAATCGAGAAATTTGAGATATAACTCTTTGATATACTTTTCATTAAGATTGAGTCTGACTGTCTAGTTGATTCTCTTGAAAGTATATTGGAGTTAGTCCATACAGATTGCTCAGCGAAATATTGGGTGAGGTTGTTGTACGCCCACTTTTTCAAATCATATTGATAGTTTTATTCAAAATAGACCTTATATAAAAATATCAAAGTAAATCAACACATTGATGTCTATTTTCTGTAAATAAGAACCTAATCTTATTTTTATTCCATGAGCAACTTAGTCCTTCATATCAGTACTAGAGGAAGGCATGTTATTACTCTCAATCTTGAGCTTGTGAATTTCTTTAAGAAGATAACCTTGCTGCTTGACCAGAATTTCTTGCAGTTGTGAAGTTTTACTGAAGGACTCTGCAAGGGCATGTAATTATGTCTTAAATTGAACACAGAATTGTGTCAATATCTCAGTACACCGATCTTTCCTCAGTATATTCTCTCTTTCCTTCTTGCTAAGACAATATCTCTTTTTGATCTTTCTCTTAAGTTTCTTAGCATTAAGAGATGGTGCATACTTATTCTTAAGGAACTCTTGTAGATCAAGCACCTTTGCAAGAGAAGACATCGGATTCTGACTCATAATTCGAACAAGGAAGGACTAGAGGATGACATGAATCCTTTATAAACCTTGAAAGATATTTTTTCAAACTACCGAAAATATAATATTCCTATAAATAAAAATATTTTCAAGTACTAGATTTTTATTCCCATAATTTACACATAAGTGCCTTGATTTTTGCTTCCTCACACACATAATCGGCACACAAGGTGAGGATGCAATCTAATACCGATTAGGTGGTATTAGTATGAGACTTTATCTCATCATGGGATTTATAACAAACAAGATGTCTTTGATGTAATGAAGTATGATTAAGATATCTTCTCTTGTTACCTCGATTTAACTAAGTTTCCGGAGATTGGTTGGAATTGCATATGCATGTCTTAGAAATCCTTGTTTTTGAGACAGTTTTGCACTTTGTCTTATTTTTCCTGGTACCATTAGATGATTTTTCAACATCGGAAGGCATGCCCATTTTTAAAATGGTTAAATCACTAATGGAATACAAGGGAATTAAATTAACAACTAGTGCAATATTAGTTGTTTCCTCTTTCTCAGAGTTGTATGAATCAGAGGTCTCATATAGGGTTGCAACTAATGCCTTGTTTCCAGTGTATTTCTTCAGATTAGGAAGGTTTTTATCCAAACGACCGAAACCTTTACACTTGAAGCATTGAGGTTGATATTCATCATCTTTTTCTTGATCCTTTTTGTTCTTGATTGGAACTCGATCATGAGGGCGAGAAGTGCGATGATTATTGTTTTGGGATAAAAACTGTTTCTGCCGGTTTTGGTAAATTTGGGTGTGTTGATGAGAAACAAATTTATACCTAAACAAATGCACTGCACGAGAGTACTTTAGATTCGAGATATCAATATGTACAATCCTGGCCTAAACCAAGAAATGGCCATTCCAGTCTTGCTTCGGTCACAAAGTGAAGGAGAAGGGTTGGTGTTAGGGAGGGAAGCGAAGAAGGTATTGGGGCCAGAATGGTTGATTCTGAAGGTGTGGCGGTTTTATGACTTGTATCAGAATATGGAACTGGCTTGCGGAACGTAAGCTATCAGTTCTTTGGTGTTTTTATGGATAATTGTGTTGTTGTTAACCAAAACTCAGTTGTTTGGTCGAAATAGATAGAAACCTATTTATACAAGTCATAATTGAACGCAACTTGATCTCATAGGAAGTGGGAGTGATTGAGTGATGGAGAAGTGGAGTAATGTGTAAATGTTAGAAACCACGTCCCCACTATGAAGGAAACGGGTTAGTTTACACCCACTACTTCTTGCCGACACTAACTGCCCGCTTTCCTGACACTTTCTTATAATAGCGTGTTGCACGCCGCACGCTGTAAACCGCCAGACCAATACCCTGTTGAGCATCCCCCAGTTTGTGACATATTTGATGTCTCGAGTATTTTCATGGAAAATGTGCAGCAGATTGCTGAGTGGGTATTGTGTGCAAGACCTAATTATTCTGATCAGTCATGTGCCGGCTAGATGGCGGATGATCATGTTGTGGAAAGTCAAGCCATGTAACTTCCCGCAGGAAAATAGCGTGTGAACCTGAGACTTATCATGGGTCGGTTAACTCCGTGGCGAAGTTGGACGGCCGTGATTGCAGTTTATGAGAAAAGGTGGCCGTTGATTATGGCACATCTCGTTGGCACCTTGTAATGGCATCGTGGCGCAATTGGCACATGCCAGTGGAATAACATGATTAACGAATGCCAGTGACACAATGGCACGACCGACGTATGCCAACAACATAATGGCGCAAATAGCGCTTGGCGTAGCCATAGCCGCTATATTTTTGCATATTGGTGCTAGACCCAAATATGGCTCGGCAACATTGGCTCCAGTTGCCGTATCAAACTTAATTCCCTAGGTAACATTATTTAGCATGGTTGGTATAGCAACTTTATCTAAATTAGGCTTTAGCGTACCAAAACCCTAATTAGCGCGTGTGGCATGTGGCCGCGGCATGAAGACATTTTTGTGCAGATGGTTCCATGGCCGCGCTATAATGTGGGAATGTCCAGGCGCAAGGATGGCCGTGGGTGGTCATAGCACAACGCCCTTTTTAGGGTTTTATGGGTCCCGCATGGCTCGTGGCACGTCGTGGGGCCAAAGTGGCGCAATTTTGGGCCACGGCCAAGAATTAGGGTTTCGACTAATGCCACTAAAGCAAAAACGTGTTTTCTGATAAGAATGCCCTGGTTGGAGTTTGTTATGACGTTGGCCATGAACAAAAGTGGGTTAGCACGTAGTTGTGCTGTTTGTGGCACGTTGGCATGTTACTGCGGCGGAGTGGCATGTTGGCATCTCGATTAGCACGTTTGGCATGCCGATTAGCAATTGGCATGGCATGGCACGTTTGGCATGCCGATTAGCAATTGGCGTGGGATGGCACGTTTGGCACGCCATTAGCATGTTGGCGCAGAATGGCAAGCTAATTGGCATTGTGGCCATTCGGTGTAATTTTCCTCTTTTAATACTGTGGAGGGTTTAGAGCGACCTGATTGGTCAATAGGAAATGGATCCGGCCAAACATAGGGTGTGGACACATCTCTAGCACGTGGCACATTTAAAGCGACCTGATTGGCCGATAGGAAAGAGGACCGACAAGTATGGGCCCGACCACATTCCATGTGCATGTGTCGGATTTAGAGCGACCTGATTGGTCGATGGAAAAGAGGAGGGTCGGAAAGCAGCATGGGTGCGTGGCCACATCTCTAGTGCGCGTGGCGGCTTTAGAGCGACCTGATTGGTCGACATGAAAGAGGGGGGTCGGTCAAGCAGTATGGGGCGTGGCCGTCTGCGGGTGGCGCCTAAACTGGCCGGCCATGTGACATGGCCACGCCTCCTTTTGTTGTTGCTCCTATTTTCTGCGGCTCCTCTTTTATTTCTTGTTTTCTGGTATGACTTTGCTCCTACTAGCTCCATGGAGGATTAGTTTCCTAGCTTGCCTAGGTTTGGCCTCTACCAATAGGGTTCGAGATATTTTCACAGGCGCAAAAAGGCCTAATTTTTGCGAATTAATTAGGTCAAAACTTGAATTTTGTGAGTTATCACAAAATTGAACAAATTCTGTGTATTGACACAAAATCCTTTTATTCTCAGAGAGCAGTTAGCGCATCTTCTGATTGAGCATTTTCATGCAGACCTTAATTTTGATACTTAGAGAAATTCATGCTACTCAGCTGCGAGTGAACACTAATTGCCATGTCATACCAATATTAAGGGTTCATCTGGGGAACATAGTATAAGAAAATACTTAATAAACCATACACTAATGAATAATGTAGGCGAGAGTTTACAGAATGTTTGGGATCGTTGCTACATGCACCATCCTGAATAAATATACTGAATTGCTCAGCACATGTGTGAGTAGAGAGGCCCGGGCACTCATTACTTTAATATGGCTCAGTTCTTTTGCAGACGGCGCATTAAATATACGGTTTTATATTTTTATCCCTGAACTAAAAACCACCATCACCATTAAGTCTCTTGCTTAGTACGTAACAGTGACATTGTTGCGGGGTAAGCATTAGATGGTGACAGATAAAGTTAAAAATCGAAAGGCAAGTGTAGAGGTTACTAGGAAAAGTTTGACCAACCTTTGGCAGCAAGTACGATCGGCTGGTGATCTTTGTACTGGCGCGCTGCTAGCTTGGCCACGGAGCATTGCAGGTTGAGCGGCTGGTTTGGCTATGGAGCGTTGCAAGTTGAGCGGCTGGCTTGGCCACGGAGTATTGCAGGTTGAGCGGCTGGCCTGGGCACGGAGTATTGCAGGTTGAGCGGCTGTCTTGGCTACGGAGTATTACAGGTTGAGCGGCTGGTGTTCCTCGTGCTGGCGCACTGCTGGTTCGGTCATTGAGGTTGGTGCCATGGAGCGTTGCCGCTGCGGGCCCTGTTTCCTTCTTCCGTGCATGGTCCAAAAGGAAAACCCTCCTATACTCGAATTCCAAAAGCGCTCTGTATATAAAAGGGCGTGTTAACTTCGTCTCCTTTTATTATTCGCTCGTCTGCTTCTTGTGTTTGTTTGCAGCAGCTCGATCATAGGCGTTCCAATCGTCGGCGGCAAGGTAAGTTCATCTTGTCTTCTTATTTTAGCTGTGAGTGTAATATCCATGAGTAGTTGATCAAACTTGTACATTTAGCTCGGTGTGAATGACTTTCTTTGGTAGCGGCGTCAACGACAACAAAGTAATCTCCAATAGTTATAATCAGCAGCAAGGCAAGCCAAGAGAACTCAAGGTAGGTGCTTTTTTCTATTTTGCGCATGTAGCCACCCAACAGTACCATCGATCTTCTCCAGAATGTGTACTAAGGTTCTGACTCCATAAGAATGAGCATCTAACCTCTCCAGTGGATTTCAAAATTTACCAAACTCCATTGCACTCCTGGTATGGATGGATGAAATATATGCTCGGAAGTGATCACGTCAGGTCTAATCTTGGAGAGTGTAGCTGCGTTGTTGATCCGTCCTTGACTTTAAGTTATTTGGTGTCTGGACTACTGAGTCGGTGTCTGGAAGGCTTATTCTTGCCTTTCTGATTGCGATGATGATATGTTGTGGATGCTTGTATGGTCGAAATCTTCCGGAGCCATTGGGTGAATTAGATGAGCAGAGAGGCGTTCTGTTGCCGGCGCACTGCTATCAAGTCTTCAAGAACTTCATTCCAAGCCACATCCTTTAAACCACCTTCTGAATCTTGGATTATTATATCGAATGGGATGCGATGAGCAGTCCCCAATTACACTTCTGCCTGGTCATAGATCCGATGGCGTGGCCGGATATGTGAATATCTATGCGGCGTGTTTCTGGAGTCTTTGATGCACGTGTATGGCTTCATGTTGAGAAATTCCTGCGGCTCGTAAAGCTTCCACAATGACGATGTTGACATCAAAAATAGCCTGGTTGAGGGAAGTGAAGGCATCCCATGCTGGTAGTACCCATGTGTAATTATCCTGAGCCAATTTTCTCGTGGAAGATGTGCTTTTACTGCATTCGCTGGTAAGGTGGTGACTGCGTTTAAACTTCTAAACCTGAAGGAGGCTTTAGTCTCCAAGTGTAGCCTACTTTGATTGTATCACCTTGAATCCACGCCTATTGGATTTGATACAAGCTAATTCTACTCTCCTGGATGCGATGCTGGGATGCCTGGAACATCACATGGACGAAATATTCTGGATAACGAAGAGGTAGAAGTGGGAGATTTATGTTGTTAATCGTGGCTCCCCTTGTTCCTTCAAGAAAAACGTTTCAGCCGCGTCTATGGAGTTATCTCATGAATATTTGATTGTTGTCAGAGATGGACTGGGATGAGCAGCCCCCAGTCGCACTTTTCTTTAGTTACTAAACACGATTTCCATTTCCCCACTTTTTGATTCAGAGGCGTAAGGAACGCGAATGTACCTTAATCTGTGTGAGACTTGGTTAGATCTCAACTACATTCTAGTCCGAAGTCAAATTGTAGTAGGCTAGAGTCTATAGCGGCTTAATACAGTGTGGTGTTCAAAACTGGACTAGATCCCGGGATTTTTCTGCATTTGCGGTTTCCTCGTTAACAAAACTTCTTGTGTCTGTGTTATTTCTTTTATGCATTATATTTGTTTATGCAATTGAAATATCACAGGTTGTGCGTAGTTCAATCAATTGGTAAATCCAACCTTTGGTTGTTGATTGAAATAGATTGACACTTGAACGTTGGTCTTTGGTACCGTTCAAGTTGTTTCTCATAATAATCAGGCTCACAGATTCTATTTGTTTGATTTGCTTATTACATTCATAAATAAAGATATAATTCTTGGATATATTTTCTTTGATTGAGTCTGACTGTCTAGTTGATTCTCTTGGAATTATATTGAAGTTAGTCCATACAGATTGCCTAGCGAAATATTGGGTGTGGTTGTTAGACCCCCGCTTTATCAATTGGTATCAGAGCAGGTAAACACGTTTAAGACCTCATAAGCCTGTGTTTGTAGCAATCTGACTCTATGGACAGTAGTGTTATCTCTGACAAACGCATCACCAGAGACAAAAGTTCTGTTTCTATGAAATCTATTAAAGAGAAAGACTTGTCAATTTCGCATGTAGATGAACATTTTTTTCCTACGAAACAGAAAAGTATTGAATTGTGTTACCCTGACTATCTTACTGATGAGTCTGACTCTGAAGTAGAAAAGGAAGCAGCCCAAGAGAGTGCATCGATTTTAAAACTTGTTAGAATCCAGGTAATTGAAATCAATAGGCTGAAACATAAGGTCAATATGATGATTGGTATGGTAAAAGATCGTGATTCCCAATTAAGGGTTCTTCGGGAGGAAAATAATGTAGTTTGTTCATACCGAACCTTACTCGAGGCTAAACTCAAGGAATATGCCCTGGAAATAAAATGATTATTGATTAATCTCTCTATTCAAGATAAAGGTTGTTCTGTGGAGTCCATCATACCAATTACCTCTGACTCAGCTGTGATATTAGAAAACATGGCTACTTATAATCATGTTTCTCTAATGAATCCAGCTTCAGAAGCTAAACTGCAAACCCTTCATACTACTAAAGAGGTGCTTGGTTCTTCCACTAATCATGGAAACACCACATCTCACAGAAGGAAGAAATCTTGTAACGATGTTGCTAATCCTACACATTCTAATCACTCAGGTGATCAAAGAGTATGTCTCTTTAGTGATTCAAAAGGACATGTTCAACGGAAGAGAAAATTGAGGTTGAATGACAACTATTTTTGTCGACTTCAACACACCTTAGATTTAACACTCAAAGATGTAACTGACATTCGTATGTCCAAACCTATTGGTTTTAGTACTCACCATGTGAATTCTTCCAGGAAAGTCAGTTCAATATGTTCATCAAACGTTCGGACTAATTGTAGCATTAATACAAATTAGTTAAGGAGATTTCAGAAAGGTCTTTCTCGACATAAAGTGAAGGATGATGTTCAAGATGTGAGAAAGGTACCAGTAGGTGGAAGCAACAATGGAGATATGAAGGACAACCTTAATCTGATAAGTGAAGGATACAAGGATCTTATCAACAGGATGTCAAAATCCTCCAAACAAACTTCTTCTGGTAAGAATTCAAACTTAGTCTCATACTTTGATGATAGTAAGTTTTATGATACTTTTTCACATTAAAAAGGGTTTCCTCCAAAAATTAGAAGGAAAAATAGGATTAACCATGAAAAATATTCATTTGATGAGCATAAAACTCAGACTTGTGTTAATTAATCACAAGTGAAAATACGAGGGTATCCAAATACACAATCTTTAATTTATCCACTTATAAGTCCTCTTACTGAAAGTGATTGTCTATGGATACGAGATCGAGACAATACAACAATCAAAGTGTGATTACTTTATAATAGATTCGAACTTAACCAAACTCTATAGGATCACTATCAAGTATAGCGGAGTTAACGTTTGTGTGATTTACTTTAAATTATAATAACAACAATTATAATTGCGGAAAACGGCTCCTCTGCTCAGAAACGAAATGTTTTAGAAAGGAAAAGTAAATGACACAACAAGATTTTGTTAACGAGGAAACCGCAAATGCAGAAAAACCCCGGGACTAGTCTAGAATTGAATACTCTCATAATTAAGTCGTTATAAAAAATCTAAATCAACTTTGTATAGTTTAGACCAAGCAACTAACCCTAGTTCACTTAGTTTCTTCAGTATCCCTACGCTTCCGACTTTCAATGAGTGCACACACTGGAACATTTCCTTTGGATCGTATTCCAAACAATAAAGGAACAACAAATCTGTTTGGTAACAAATCTATTGATTCTTTAAGATAAAGGTATCTCAAGTCATGTGCAAAGGTTGTTCTGTTTAAACTAATAAACTCCTTTGCCTGGTTAGATCAATCCAGTCTCTATTACGAAGTAATAAGATTCGGATTTGTAACAATCAAAATAGATCTTAAGACTATTAGGTGTTACCGATCTCACACAACTAATCAATCGAATAAATCCGATTCTAGTTGGATCCCAACCAATCAAGGTTTGTTCTACACAAAGATACGATAAACCAATAAGAAATATTCTTCGTCTTCAAATATTCTTTAATCTTCAATTTAACCTGCACAACACCAATTGAATCTCTTGTGATTAATCACGCACAGAACAAAGTCTGTTAACAATGGATTATCACAAGATGTCTTTAGATCTACAAACAGTTCTAAAGATTTCGTCGACACTTCGATCTAGTTTGAGTGAATCTTATATCAGAAGAGAAGATTCTCAAGAATAAACAAACTACATGCAATCAAAGTTCAACAACCGTTAGTCAATCAAATCAATCAAAAACTAATTAACTGCAATTATTTAGTTTCCCACCAACGGTACTCATAGAGCTTCTTGATCCCAAGAAGTCTTTAAACGAGCGGTCGTAAGAGATTTCGCCTAATTATGGTACTTTCCTCTCCGAATAGACGACTCCACCAGAAACAACAAAAAGATGAAGTTTGCCTGGCTCTTAGGATAGTTTGCTGGAAATACAAACTTGGGTATTTATGGACCAAGGATGTTTGGACACCAAGGAATTTCCAAAATCGAAAGTATCCTCAAGATATGCAATAAATTCCCATTCGGTTATCATAATTCCAGAAAATGCTTGTCCAATATTTTCCGAAATCTCTCAATAGAAAATCTCCAATTAGTAAATGCACATTACTAATTTTTGTTCTCTAGAGATATGCATTTAATTGCTGGTAATTAAAGCATATAAAACTAACAACCTTAATTAAAAGATTCTTAATTTATTTCGGAGCGGGATCTCCTTGAGTAATTAAGAAATTGTTTAAGGGTGAAAACGGTTTCTGCTGGTTTTGGTAAATTCGTGTGTGTGGATGAGAAACGAGTCTAGACCCTAAACAATGTACTGCACGGGAGTATTTTTGATTCGAGAGATCAATCTGTACAACCCTGGCCTAAACCAAGAAATGGCCGTTACAGGCTTGCTTCGGTCGCAAAGTGAAGGAGAAGGGTTGGTCTTAGGGAGGGAAGCCAAGAGAGTGTTGAGACCATAATAGTTGATTCTGAAGGTCTGGTTGTTTACGACTTGTATCAGAAAGTGAAAATGGCTAGATGAATGCTATCAGGTGATTTCTGGATACTGTGTTTCTCTTCTGACCAGAACTTGTTGTTTGATGGAAATAGGTGAAACCTATTTATACAAGTCGTAGTAAAATGTACCCTGGTTTCGTAGGAAGTGGAAACGATTGAGTAGTGGAAGAGTGGAGTAACGTGTAACGTCAGAATTTATGCTTCCATGATGAAGAAAACGTTTACACCATTACTTCTTGCCATTACTAACCGCCCTTCTTCATGACACTTTCTTGTAACGGGTGTATTGCACGCCGCACGCTGTAAACCGCCAGACCAATACCCTGATGAGTATCCCCCAGTTTGTGACATGTTTGATGTCTCGAGTGTTTTCATGGAAAACATGTAGCACTTTGCTACGTGTGGCAAGTTAAAATCAAGAGGATTTCCGCAGAAAAATAGCATTCGATGCTATTAGACTTGTCTTGGTTGGTCGCCTGAAACTTGCCACAAGTCTGCCGGCTCGGTGGCGAAATTTGATGGCCGAGATTGCATCTCATGATGCAGGGTAGCCGTTGATTATGGCTACCTTCTGTTGGCGCCTGGTAATGGCGCAATGGCACCTTTGGTGCATGCCAACGGCATTGCAGCATGGCTGGCATGGATCGTGCATGTCAGTGGTACGTTGGTGCAAGTGGCGCCTGCGTAGCCATGGCCACTAGATTTAGGCGGCAGGTCGCCTAAAAGTTTCCACAAGTCTGTCGGTTCGGTGGCAAACTTGGATGGCCGAGATTGCATCCCATGATGAAGGGTAGCCGTCGATTATGTCTACCTTCTGTTGGCGTCTAGTAATGGCGCAATGGCATAGCCGCGGCATGCGCCTACGGCATGGTGGCATAGCCACGTCTGTGGCATGGCCACGCCTGTGGCGTTGCGGCATGGCCAAGAATTTGGCGTCGTGGCCAAAGTTAGGGCTTTGGCGGCATGGCCAAGGCTAGGATTTGGCGTCGTGGCCAAAGTTAGGGCTTGGCGGCATAGCCAAGGCTAGGATTTGGCGTCGTGGCCAAAGTTAGGGATTGGTGGCATGGAAAAGGATAGGATTTGGCGCCATGGACTATGACCAAGAGTTAGGGTTTCGGCTAACACTACTGAAGCAAAAGTCTTGTTTCGATCATGAAATCCTAATTGGAGTCCGTTATGGCATTGGCCACGAACAGAAAGTGGATTAACACGTAATGGAGTCATTTGTGGCACATTGGCATGTTACTGCCGCAGAGTGGCATGTTGGCATTCTGATCATTATGTTGTTGTGGCAGGGCTCGTTTGGTCTTTCAGTTAGTATGGTGGCGCGATAAGGTGCGTTTGGAATGCCGCTTGGCATGTGCGCTTGGCATGCTTGTTTTGGAATGTTTGGCATGTCGTTAGCATGTTGGCACGTTTTTGGAAAGCCAACTTAGTATGGCGACCTCTTAACATAATTTCCACCGCTTTTAAGGCTGTGGCAGGTTTAGAGAAACCTGATTGGTCAATGAAAGTAGGGGGCTGGCCAAGCACAGGCGCGGCTATCCTTTTGGTGCGCGTGGCAGGTTTAATGCGACCTGATTGGTCGATGGGGAATAGGGACGACAAGTATGGGCCCAGCCACAACTCATGGAAGTGTGGCAGGTTTAAAGCGATCTGATTGGTCGACAAAGGAATAAGGGCCAGTTGGGTAGCATGGGGCGAAGCCAAGTGGCGCCGGCTAGCCTATGGCATGGCCACGCTTCCCTCGTTGTTGTTCCAAATCCGCGACTTTGTTTATTCTTTGCTTTCTGACTGAGTATTCTGTGCAAGGTCCTTAACCTCGGTACTTGGAGGTTCGTGCTACTCTGCTGTGAGTGAACATAAATCCGTCATGCCATACCAATATTAATGGTTCTGCTGGGGAACATAATCACAAGAAAAGTACTCAGAAGGCTCCAGCATTTGTGAGTAATGCGGCTAGGAGCTTATACACTCATTAGGCTCTATACTAGTGAACAATTCATCTAGGATCTTGAGTTTTATATTAATAAGTAATATAGGCAAGGCGCCGAAATTTACAGAGCATCTGCGATTGTTGCTACATGCGCCAGGATAAATTTCATGTAAATATATTGAACGACTCAATAAATATGCCAGTGAAGAGGTTGACACTCATGGATCCGCTTCCTTACAGAGTGACGTCACATCAGATGCAAGGTTTTACGATTTTAACCCTAAGATAAAATACCACCATCAACAGAAATATCTTTGAACAACAAAATATCAGAGTTATTCATCATGTTCAAAGTATGTTGACATCTTTTCTTTTTAAATACTCTTTCATATGTACAATCTTGGAATCGATTATACCACACTTTCAAACAAGTTTAGAATTGGTTCATCTGTATTATAAGACAACTATGTGATTGATAAAATATCAAATCACATTCATGGGTTCAATCGGTTCTACCAATCACTAGGATCGGTTATACCTTAATATGGAACACTTTTGATCGGTCACACAAGTTACCAGGACTAGTTACATCAGTTACCAGGATCGGTTACGTCAATTACCAGGACCGGTTACCATATACTCATGGTATTGCTTGTGATCGGTCACACAAGTCACTAGGATCGGTCACACCAATTACAAATATCGATCATACCATCTCAGGTGATTACTTAGGATCGGTTACACTAATTAATCAAAACTAGTCATACCAAATCATAAGTCAGGCATTGTGATTAGTATACCAAGATACATAACAAGTTATGATCGGTTCTACCAACTCACACTTATTGGTAATCCAAAGATATGCAATGAATAACAATACCAATAAGCCTAGCGATTTCCCTTTCGATTCATAAAACAAGTTCATGAATATACTTCCTTTAAACAAATGTAAAACATTGTTTCCTATGATGAAATCTTCACCTTTACCCATACACATAATCACAATATCATTCATAAGATTATGTCGATGTCATATCTATGAAGTTCAAAAGATAGGCGTTATACTTAGTCGTCTAATTCCTTAATATTATGATCATATGATCATGTCTCACTACTAGTGTAAAATATTCATTCACATCTTCGCAGTTAGGTTTTCAATATAGCACGACTTGAAAGATACGTTAGGAATGAAACAGTTCAAGTCAATATTACTAACCTCAAGAGGAAGGATGATGTCATCGTTGTAGCTCGTTACTTCTTCAGGTTCTTCAGGTCTTCGAGTAATACTTGTATGTATCATATTCCTAGACTTTCTAGTCTAACCTATACGAAGTGTTATCTAATACATAATCAAGCGACTCTTAGATGAGTTTTGATTCACTAAAATATGACAACTAAACTTGACATACCAATGCTTGGTGGGTTCTACCGAGCTATGCTCTAACAACAAGGGTTGAACTCTTACTCATAAAAAATCTTGTTGAGTAAGATATGCTAATAATCAGGTATACTTCTTAGTAAAATGATTTCTGATTAGTTGGGATATTTTCTTATCTTTCATAGCTAAACTATTGTCTTGTGAATGGGGAAAAACGATTTGCTGGTTTTTACGAAATTGAAGAGTCGACCGTGTGGAGACTCCTTGAACCGAGCGAAATGTTGAACCTCACGCAGATGCACTGCAAGAAGGGAGTGCTTTAAATTCGAGAGATCAATCTGTAAGACCCCATCCTAAACCAAGAAC
Source organism: Papaver somniferum (assembly GCF_003573695.1). NCBI lineage: Eukaryota > Viridiplantae > Streptophyta > Magnoliopsida > Ranunculales > Papaveraceae > Papaver > Papaver somniferum. The sequence continues at coordinate 155,049,172 of NC_039366.1, read as the reverse complement.
AATGGCCGTTCCAGAGTCAACTCGGTCAAAAGAGAGGATGGGTTGATCTGTAGGAGGGAAGCTGAGAAATGCGTGAGATCAATGGTGATCTGAGATTGTAGGTGTGTTATGAATTCAACGTGAAAATGCTCTGAATGATTGAATTTTGCTCAATTAAGAGTAATTTCTGTGAGTTCGTGTATACGAAAGATTGTCTGTATGAACTTTGATGAGAAATTGCTCGTTTTGGCGAATGTTGTTCGATTAATCGAAAAACCTCTATCTTTTCAATCAGGATTCAGAGACATTTTATAATGTCGTACTTGAAAACACCATGATCCCATGAAGTGTGACAGTTGCTGGAATCAGATAGTGGGAAATGGGGAAATCGTGTTAAAACCAATTACTCATCGTGTGGAGACTTGGTTAACTTTCCACCCACTACTTTGCTGACTCTTCCAACTGATTGCACGACTTTCTCATATTCTCATCTTGGGTGAACACACGTGCCGTAGACCGCCAGACCAAAACCCTAGTTAGTATCCCCCCATGTGACACGATTGAAATCTCGTGATTGTGGAGTCAGTTGCTGACTTTAATGGGACGATGACTCAATGTAGCCTGAGTTGAACATGATTAGCAAATGTTTCGAAGCTCATGAATTTAATGTGTCTGCTGAGACGAGGTATCATTATAACCTAAGTTGAGCAAAATTGTGTTGCTAAATTGTTGAATATTGGTAGTTGAACCAATATTCTTTGATTTGAGCAAATATTGCTAGTCTGAGCGAATACTGCTAATTGAATAAATATTGCCGGTTCGAGCTAATATTGCTAGTTCAAGAAAATATTGTTCTTTTGATGAATTGTTGGTAGCTGGACCAAATAAAATATTAATTTAAGTTACTGACTGCTGGGTCGAGCAAAATAAATATGAATATCAATCAACATAAAATTATCAGAGTGCTCGAATCTGCACAGAATCACGTTTCTGCAGAGCTCTGGATTCAAAACCCTAATTTTACCGATTTTATTTCAAATCAACACGGGACGGCTACATGGGATGACGGGTTCACCATATAACTCCCAGATGCTCGAATGAACAAAAAATACCAAAATCTCTTGAGGACCAGTTGGTGAAAGAATGATTAAATGTTGGTTTAATCATTTACTGAGATAATGCTCGTGTGAGCAACAAATCATAAAACCTGATGTAAAAATATGAGGGGCCGACCAAGAGGTCATGAGACCGGCTCTTGATGGTCGTGGGACCAGTAGATGGTCGTTTGAGCAAACTTCCAATTGTTTGGAAAGAGTTCGAACCTAATATGAGCAACTGAGCAAATTAGGTTAAAATCATTAAAACATGCGGGACCAGCTGTTTGCAAGCCTCAGGGTCACCCTTGGTCGGTCAAGGGGATGTGCCCGTGTCACCATAGTGTCCGTGCTTCAGTTTTGAGAATTTTGATATTTTCTGATGCACGTTTGAGCAACATTTGGAGAAAATATACAAAATCCATGGTTTTGCTGAAACCGGCAAAAATACATGAGATGATGAAAATAATAAATAAACAAGGAATCACAAGGTGTGGGAACGGTCACAGCTAGGGCATGGCGGCCGGCTGACACGTGGTCTCACATGCTTTTCCCAGTTTTATGTGATTTTATGTATTTTTCTCTGATTTAAGGGAAATTCCATGAAACTGGAGAGTTTGGCGAAATTAGGGAACTTCCATGAGATGAGAGACATAAATTAAAATATTAAATAGGGAATGGGAGTGTGGGACCGGCAATGGCCGTGGCATGGACGGCCGGCCAATGGGCGCGAGCCCCAAGGCACTCTTCCCAATTTTATGTAATTTTGATGATTTTAGATAATTTTTCATAAAATCAAAGGGATTTGTTGAAAACCAAGATATTTTGTTGAAATCAGGGAGTTTTCATGAAATCAGGAAACCAAACACCAAATAATAATAAAATAATGGGCGTGTGGGACCGGCTAGGGCATGGCCGGCCGGCTAGAGCCCGGTCCCACAAGTTTTCCTAATTTTTTTATTATTTTCCATGATTTTAGAGAAAATACATGAAATTAGGTAATTTTAGGGAAAATTCATAAAATCAAGGAATTTTCATAATTTGAGAAGGAATAATAAAATAATGGGAAGTGAGGTGTGGGACCGGCCACGGCCAAGGCATGACCGGACGGCCGCGGTCCCGTGACACCTTTCCCTAATTTTATTATTTTTTGATAAAATCATGTGATTTAGATAAAAATACATGAAATTAGGTAATTTTCATGATTTTAGGGAAAATTCATAAAATCAAGGAATTTTCATAATTTGAGAGAAATAATAAAATAATGGAGACGTGAGGTGTGGGATCGGCCACGGCCAAGACATGACCGGCTGGCCGCGGTCCTGCGACACCTTTCCCTAATTTTATTATTTTTTGATAAAACCATGTGATTTAGATAAAAATACATGAAATTAGGTAATTTTCATGATTTTAGGAAAAATTCATAAAATCAAGGAATTTTCATAATTTGAGAGAAATAATAAAATAATGGAGATGTGAGGTGTGGGACTGGCCACGGCCAAGACATGGCCGGCTGGTGCTCGGTCCCGCGACACCTTTCCCTAATTTTATTATTTTTTTGATAAAATCATGTGATTTAGATAATTTCCTTGAAATAAAGGAAATTTGCTCGAACGAGAGGATTTTCACGAGATCGTGAAAATAGTAAAAATATGGTAAATTATAAAATTGGGCGCGGGACTAGTCACGGCATGAATGGCCGGCTGGTGAGCCTAGTCCCCTGGCGCTTTTGTTTAAAATTTTATTATTATTATTTTCCCTTCCTATTTTGCATAGGTTCCTCGTTCGTTCGTATTTTTAAAATGCTCGTTCGTGCATTCAAAATGCTGGTCTGTGTATTATCTGCTAATTACACTTGCACCATTTTGCCAGGGCTTATTCGATGCCCAGATTCCTGTTTCGTTGAATATTTATTATTAACCTGTGGAATTCTGTTGGGAAGAACCACAGATTGAAGTAACGGAATATAACGAGGAATCGTAGAATATTGCTGAATATTCAGGCGATTAATTGACGACTCGTAGAATATTTCTGGATATTCAGACGATGGGTCGTAGAATATTGCTGGATATTCAGACGATTTAAGATAATTAATTGATGGCTCTGTACTAGAAGGGCTTCATGTCTAGGAGCATTAATTATCGTAGGGTTGAGCAATATGAACTTGTTGGAGTGTCATATTCCTATTGCATAGTCGGGGAAAATCTGGTTACATCCCGAAGACGTTGTCGCTCTATACTAGCAGACATGCTGTCTAGGAACCGCCCAATCTTTCGATTCTATACAGTATGAGATGTGTCGTGGCCTCAGCTGAGAGACTGCACATCTTCATCTTCTCTGAGAGACTTTCTCCATCAGAGGTGGCATGAGCTTTCATGCACAGAGACATGAGTCTCGATACTCATCCGATTGCCGGATCCGGAGTAATTACTGAAATTGCTCAGTATTCATGAGATGTGTCGTGGCCTCAGCTGAGATACTACACATCTACACATACTTTGAGAGACAGCCTTCTCAGTCAGATATTTATGACATGAGCTTTCATGCTTTAATGAGAGACATGAGTCTCAATACTCATCTGGTTGCCGAATCTGGAGTATAGTTTTACAATTCTACCTTTTGTCGAAAATCCACCATCGATATTAAGTCCCTTGCTTAGTGAGGAACAGTCATGTTCCTCAGTCAGCATTTAATGGTGATTTTCCAGGTATAAATAAAAATAAGTAATTGAACTTAGTCATAAGATAAGATATTACCGGATTTCGACTGAATGAACAAACCATGGTTTGAGCGGAAACCTCTGTGGCATAATAGAGCGTCATCCAGTGAAAATAAAACCGTGTAGAACCGCTGGTTCGATGGTGGAACCTTGATTGGTTTAGGATTCACGGGTCGGGCCCAAAAGGGAAATACTTATGAAATTAGGTTTTGGAAATAAAATTAGGTATAAAAGGGATTAATTCTCTTTTTTTTATTCTCCTTCCCACGACCACCATCCTCTTCATCACCTTCACATCCGAGCTTGACAGGAGCAGGAAGGATTTTCGTCGGAGCGTCACCGTCCGACCAACTTCCGGCTGGCGCCGACCAGGTGCGTCCAATTTTATTTATTTTTTATATATGTTTGATGATTCCATGAGTGTTTCATGCTTTCACCATATCAAAATCCTATACATGTGTATATGTTGATGTGGGTTTTGTAGAAAACCCCTGTTTTATCAAACATATGTTCGTTCGATCGTTAGGTTTGAAAACTAATCAAAATCCCTGATTTATGAGAGATTTTTTTTTTATATATGTGGACTTAGGTCCAGCGATAAAACTTAGTGTATGAGCTTTCATGTGAACCAAGATTTTACCTTAATATATGTGAGCTTTCATAAAACCGAAATAAACTCCGTTTTAAAGGATAATGTTTATTCGAGGAAAATATACATATATATTTTTATGTATGTAAACTTATGTCCAGTGATAAAACTTTATTTATGAGCTTTCATGAGAGTTAGTATTTTATCACAATAGGTGTGAGCTTTCACAAAACTAGCATAAACCTTCGTTTTTAATAAAACATTAATACGAAGGAAAATATATTTTTTTTACATGTAGCCGTGACATATTTGATGTGAAACATGATGACGTATTTTATTCACATGGATTTGTTCTTATTAGATAAATTCTGAAAATTTATATGAACAAATTGCATTAATTATTGTTTTGTAAAATCAAGACATGGGTTTTGAGTAACCTTCAAACTATAAAACTTATTTGTGATGAAGTCATGTCTTATTGTAAATATCATAGTTCAGTTGTGTGAATGTTCACATTATGAAAATTATGTACATGATTTTATGAGAAAATCATTTTCCATGAACTAATGAAGTGTTGTTCGTTATTGCAGGTTTCAAGAACGAATTGATTTCGTGTGTTAACTCTTGTATTGCAACCACTATTGTTAGTGAAATTGAAAGAGGTAAGAGTTCAAGATTTACCGTTTGTAGACACCGGCATTTTAATTTGCATGAATCCGTAATCTTATTGAATTCGCGGATGACTGAAACATTGCGTGGATTTCACAGCAGCTTTGCGAGGATGTCTGATTCTCCAGCCAATGACGCTTCCAGAGATGAAAGGTGTGCAGATGATGATATCTCCATAGAGGAAACATGCACGGATGAGACTTCCGTTGGTTAGGAAGATGAAACACCTGGAGTCAAGAATGTCCCAAACATAGATGACGCTTTCTTTGAGGTTCAGGAGCCCGAAAATCGTCTCAAGTCCCCGGTATATCTCCTTCTGATCAATCCCAGGACGGTCACTCAAAAGAAATTGGTGACTCCTCGTGCTTCTATTCGGTTCTGTCTTGAACGAGGATTATTCCAGGATTCAATGATTGAATTCAAGCTTTCTCGACGCCCTTTAGAGAAGTTCTCGGGATGGTCTAGACACATGCTGGGATTTCCTCGTGTTAGAGCTATACTGGACAGAGCACAAATTACCAGGGTCGTTCAAACATCTGGAGATTTGTATATCTTTCATGACACACGAGGTATTGTAGCTCTTCTTGCTCGCTGGTGCATCCCAACTCATACGTTTATATGCAGCTGGGGAGAGTTCACTATTACCTTGGAAGATGTAGTTGCTTTGTTGCATCTTCCAATTACAGGTAACTTTCCTGAAGAACTTTGGACGGCGGAAGAGAAAGCAGTTTCCAAAACTTTAACAGCTGAGATGGAGAGAATCAACAAGGTTTTTGGTAAAGGTTGTTACGCTCATTGGTTGACCCATTGGTGGCAGCCACGAGACGCCCCTCTTGATGAACCCGACGGTATGTTGTCTATTGCTGCTTTCTTGTGCTTATGGATGTTCAGAGATGTGTTTGAAGATGTCGGTACCTTGTTGAAGCCGTTTGTAATTCCTTTCGCTATTAAGTTGGCTCAAGGTGAACAACTTCCGCTCGGTAGCTTATTCTTGGGTTCTTTATGTTCTAACCTGGACTCTTTAGTCGTAGACTCCAGTGTTTCGAACGGCTTCATGAAGATTGAATGCTACGCCAATACGATGTTCCTCCAAGCTCTGATGTGGGAGCGTTTCGGAAACTATGCACCCATTCCCCGTAGTGTCTTACAAAGTCTGAATTCTGTTGATGCTCGACGTATCTTCCATGAGAAAGACAACGCTAGGATTATGCGCTGGTCTACGAAGCAAATTCAGTCCAAGACGCGCTTCATCGACTTATTAGATGACGAGTCTGAGTTCAACTTCCGTCCTTGGGTGGTGGTTCCTCCTCACGTTTCTCAATTAAATATTTTCAATGCTGGAGAAAGTAAGTATTTGAAATCCGGTGCTGATTTGAGTGATGACGAAAGATATTTCATGCTGAGTTGTACTCCCGGTCACATAATATCAGCACCGTATGGATATTTTTCGGTGGAGGAGTATAATATTGACAGAACCGCCCGTCAGATGGGTATGGACCTATGTGTTCCAACCTTCAGAAGGAGAAGACCACCAGTGGAACAACTTAAGACTTGTTTAGATCACACACATGATGAAGGGAGCTCCTATTGGTTCCCTTGTATTGATCGAACCACGTACGTGACTCCAGGTTACATGGAATTCTGGGATCAGCAACTTGAGTGTCTTAATGATTATGTGACGGCCTCCCAACCTTTAGTGAAGGATCCCCCTTCTTCTGAGATGAGTGCCTCTCGTCCCAGACTAAGGAATATTTCTGGTGGTGACAAACGAAAGACATCTCCAGGAGGTTCACCGGTATGTATTCTTTTGCATATTCCTCATACAACTCGTATAATCGTCTTTAATTACTACATCAATTTCTTTTGCAGGAGGCTTGTGCTGTGAGACCTCGAATTGAAGTGAATTTCTCAGAGGCGAAGGAAATTTCCCACGGTGGAGAAGGCAAGAGCAAGAATTGCAAGTTGTTTCCCAACACCATAAAGTCCCCAGTCGCCTTTTTGGTGAGTTGTTGATATTTTTCCGCTGTGACTTCTTCCATCCGCATTATCAGGATATCAAAACCAATATTTGTTATTTGGATACAAGACTTTGCTCCGTCTAGTATTGACGGTCTTCGATTCTCTGCTGCTGGGCAGACGACTTCTGATTTGAGCATTGAAGAAGAAGTCGCCGTGAGTAATTTCCTTTACCATCGGACATAAAAGTTTCATGTGAAGATGCTAATTACTTGATAATATGTCCAGGAGGATGTCATCATGGAGGCGGAAAGTGCTGATGTTCGACCTTCCTCTGAGAATATAGATGAAGGAGCTTCCAAAGATTCGGAGCCAAATAGAAGTAATGAACCCCTTGTCGTTAATACGGACGATCATAATTCCTCGAGTACTTCGGAGACCTCCAAAGTAAGTATATACCCTATACCCTCTTCATAGAAGTATGAAAGTGCTGATTTTTGAATGAATGAATGAGAATCTATGTGTATATATGAAAAACTTGGTCGAACTTCGTCGTCAGAAAATTCAGAACCCAGTTTTTTACCAAAAACGCCGTAAAATCTTCATCTGGAGTCGGATTTTCAATATCTGCATATGTATCCTCAATCCCAGGAAATTTCCAAGCTTTTTCAGAGAATCTTTGTAAGTTTTGAGCACGTTTAGGGCCTGAAAAATACGAAATAGTAAACTTCCAGGAGACTTTCAGAACTTTTTTCTGATTGCATGTTGCCTGATGTTTTGACCACAGCTCCTAGCTCGTTCGCCCAATTATTATGCAATTTTGACATGTTGTAGAGTACTTCCATACGAAGAGAATGGTATATGAACAAACTCTAGAATCCATACCAATTGCTCCCAGTTCGTCATTGAACACAGGGAAGTATAAATTTCTTCAGCTGAGTTTCTTTGAAAACGTGTTTCATGACTTTGATGCTACTTGTACACGTCTTAGATGCATGATAAGGAACTTAGATGATGTTAGTTCACTTATTTTCTTAATTTTATAATCGTATTGTATTTTCATCCTTGAATCATTCTAATCCCATGTAATTTTCGCATTAGGTGCCAAATAACGAAGTTGGGAATTATGATTCCAGTAATGATGGTTTGGACAATCCAGGAGTTGTCGGTGACAAGACTTCAATATATGTGCCTCAAGATGATGAATAGCTGGTCGATGATGCCGTGGAGGTAGAAGAAACTCTAATTGTGCCTCAGACGGTGGAACCTGAACCCGAAATAACATAAGTTACTTCTTCTGAAATTGTCTCTATGATCACCAATGCTGCTCCAGTAGTTGAGAACCAGATGATAGTGCATGAGTATCCGACTGCAGGGATTTCCTTTGATCCTCAATTTGGCGAGTTACTCCCGTATCACTAGCTTGTTGGAGGATTTAGCGTTTCTATCGGATATGCTGCTATGTACAAGGAACTGTGGGAAATGTATGGACACATTGTTGTCATTCGGTATCCAGAACGCAGTTATTTTCTGACGAAACAAGTGGAGGATATCTTGCGTTTCATAGATGATATCCGGATTACTGCCAGAAATGTTGTTACTCAAGATGTACTCTTTGATTGGGAATACAACTTGAAGAATGCTAAAGATCTTGGCTTCAATCTGAAGTGGCTCCGTCAAAGACTTGAAGTTATCAGGAAAGCAGTAAAGGGCGATGTTCCCTTCCCTACCAGTGATGTCGTGTTGAAGAAGATGAATGAAGTTACTGATCTAACCAGGAAGTTGGAGGTGGAAAAGGCGGCTCCGAAAGTCTTGGAGGAGGCAGGGGAGGAGAAATCTTTCTTCGATGGTTTTCTTTAGTTTCCTTTCCATAACCCCATGAATTTCTGAACTTCTGAGAGATGTGAGGTTTTCATTTGGGTTTTGATATTAGCTGGTTTTGGATTGCTAGATGGTTAAGGATTTTCTTTTGGATTTGATTGAGATTTTCCTTTAAGTAAAGTGAACTGAATTTTTGATAAATTGCTGAATTCAAATACTGATTGCAATTATTGCAAACGTTTTGGAGGAATTGAAATACAATGAAAGAAAATCCTAAATGCCAAATCCATACATCATGAGTGCTCAAACGCTCAATACCTCAAATACCCAATAATTTCAGACAAACGCCTTAAGCCAATTCTCGTGAATTACTGGCAGGGTTCTGCCATCCGTGTTGACCAATTTGTAGTATCCTCCAGTTATGGACTTAGCAACCATAAATGGTCCTTCCCAATTGGAGCTCCTTGCGGAGTGGAGATCTCGTTTAGCCGCCTTGAGAACCAAATTCCCTTCTTCGAATTTGTTCGGCTTAGTAGTTCACGCCTTGAATATGTTTTGTTGTTTCCATGGTTCTGGCACGTATGGGCACTCATGTAGAGGAGAGTACCCAGTATACTGTCTGTCGTGCTTAGCCAGGTCTTCAGCAATAAACCTCTTGATATAATGACCGACTCTGATAAGCTCTGAACCCAACCATTGGGTATAATATTGGCGGGGTGAAGTTGTCCATTCATAACTTTTGGTAATTGCTAAATCGTTTGTAGGGAGAAGTCCTTGAATCAAAGCATCATATTTGAACATTGGTAATATTGGAGCACGAAAAGGAATAAGACTTGCCTGAGCTCGAAAACTTTTGACAAAGGTATGTGGATTTTCCCCAGGTTCTTGCGTAAGTCTCATCAAGGTTTTTACTTCCTCCAGATGCTCGAACGGTGGGGTGTCCTCTGTTTCCTCTTCCAACTTGGAGTCTTTGTCGATGACAGAGCGTGTTGAAAGCTTTAAAATTACCCTCCAGCATGAATCCAAGTTCTTCCAAGGATCATGTCATATCCAGGATCTTCTCGAATTATGTGAAACTTGGTCTCAGTGCAGACCAAATTATCTGTGACTTTGAGAATGATGAAGCCGTATGCATCTTTGGAGATTCCTTCGTGGTCCCTGATTACTATGGGAGCATGAGTAGCCTCTTGTCGAGTAATGCCAGCAGCTCTGAGAGTTTTCAAAGGGATGATGTTGACGGCGGTGCCGACATCAACAAATGCTCTTTCGAACTCATTTCCTTTAATATGCACGGTGGTGAGCAGTTCCCAGTCATACATTTCTTTGTCGGTGACTGAAGGTTCAGGAGGTACTTCTGAAATCAATAGGCGTTTCCCAGTCACTATGTGATTCAAAGCTGTGAACATGTCTCCCCTTTGTGCTTTTGACAGATAGAGCAATTCACGGACATGCTCTATCAATTACTGAACCGCTTCCTTGACTGGTGCTTCAGAAATGGAGAAAGTTCTGACAGGAAGAGGATCTCTGTGTACTCCTTCGGCTCCAAGGTTAAGTTCTCCTGACTCAACTTTTTCTCTGAATATGCGTTTCAAAACTTTGCAGCTACTTGTAGGGTGATTGACGAACCTGTGCAATCGGCAGTAACGAGGATTTTCCATGTCTTCCTCAGTTGGGTATCTCCTGACATATGGAAATTTGATTGCACCATCTTGGATCCAGGTGTCTAATAGTTCGAGCACTTCTCCAATGGGGAGAGGAAAATCAGGTGCATCATCAGGAGCTTCTGTGCGGTGGCCAGGAGCCTGTGTCTCTGGCTTGTCCTTGTTTTACGTCTTTGGAGGAGATGCAGTATGCTTGTTCGGGGATTTTTCCTTGCGCTTGCTCCCTTCAGCAGAGTTTGCAGAGGGCTGCAGGTTGTACTGCTTGTTGATCAGGCGTCTGCTTCCTCGAGTGTCACGTGATTCCTCAGTCTTTGTGGACTTTGCTCTTTCTAACAGGGCAGGTACAGTGGTTGCTGATCTCTTCGCGGCTTCGTGAATCTCTGAGAAAGTATGGAATCGAAGATTCTCCAATACAGCTCTGTAAACCGGGAGCATGCCGTTGATACACAAATCTACCAGCTGCTGCTCTGTGACATTTGGGTCATGACAGTCCAGGGCCTGGACTCTGAATCTTTTCACGTAATCATTGGGATTTTCACTGACCCTCTGGAACATTCTTCCAAGATCAGAGAGAGTGACTTTCTCTGACACGAAAAAGTACTTCTTGTAGAAGGCGTTGATCATTTCTCCCCAATTGTTGATAGTCCCCGGTGCGATGTTGTTGTACCAGGTGTATGCTATGCCTTTCAAGGATTTTGAAAACTCCTTGAGGCGAACAACATGGTTATGTTCATGCTCTCCCAAGGCTTCGAGGAAACGAGAGACATGTTCTCGAGCATTGCCAGTTCCGTCATACAGAGTAAAAGTTGGAGAAATGTAACCTTTTGGAAGGGGAATCCTCTGCGTAGCGGCAGGATAAGGAGGTTGGTGGCGATGGACATGTGATGTCTTGTATTTTCCACGGTTCTCCAGAAGGCGCTCCACGTCTTCCCGAGTAATGAAATTTGATGGTTCCTTTGCTGACGAATCTGCAACTTCGCCAGTTTCATCATCATCCACTGTATGGATTGGGATTACTTCAGGATCAGCAGCATCTGAGGATTTCTCCTTCTCTTTTCCATTTTCTTGAGTCTTCTCTGTCATCTTATCAGTAAGAGTTTTGAGATAATTACACAGCTCCTTCTGTGTAGCATCCATGTCAGTCTGATTCTTTGCGAGAGTCTCCTGCACTTTGATAAGATCAGCAATGGTAGGCGGTGGATTTCCTATGACTTCTTCAGGGTGTCGACCGAACAGGAGATGACCTTCAGCGTGAGGAGGAGTAATGTCACCACCATCAGCGTTGGAGTCAGGAATCGTTTCCGGGATATTATAGTTGTCATTGTTGTTGTTGCTAGTACTAGCGTCGTTTGTATTGGAACCTGTAACTAACCCAGACCTAAGACCAACCATCTTGTGAAATCGTGAGATTGCAACCGAGAGATTAACCTCCCACTGTGGTCGCCAATATGTGAATGGGGAAAAACGATTTGCTGGTTTTTACGAAATTGAAGAGTCGACCGTGTGGAGACTCCTTGAACAGAGAGAAATGTTGAACCTCACACAGATGCACTGCAAGAAGGGAGTGCTTTAAATTCGAGAGATCAATCTGTAAGACCCCGGCCTAAACCAAGAACAATGTCCATTCCAGAGTCAATTCGGTCACAAGAGAGGATGGGTTGATCTGTAGGAGGGAAGCTGAGAAATGCGTGAGATCAATGGTGATCTGAGATTGTAAGTGTGTTGTGAATTCAGCGTGAAAATGCCCTGAATGATTGAATTTTTCTCAATTGAGAGTAATTTCTGTGAGTTCGTGTAGATGAAAGATTGTCTGTATGAACTTTGATGAGAAATTGTTCGTTTTGGCGAATGTTGTTCGATTGTTCGAAAAACCTCTGTCTTTTCAATCAGGATTCAGAGACATTTTATAATGTCGTAGTTGAAAACACCATGATCCCATGAAGTGTGACAGTTGCTGGAATCAGATAGTGGGAAATGGGGAAATCGTGTTAAAACCAATTACTCATCGTGCGGAGACTTGGTTAACTTTCCACCCACTACTTTGCTGACTCTTCCAACTGATTGCACGACTTGCTCATATTCTCATCTTGGGTGAACACACGTGTCGTAGACCGCCAGACCAAAACCCTAGTTAGTATCCCCCCATGTGACACGATTGAAATCTCGTGATTGTGGAGTCAGTTGCTGACTTTAATGGGACGATGACTCAATGTAGCGCTGAGTTGAACATGATTAGCAAATGTTTCGAAACTCATGAATTTAATGTGTCTGCTGAGACGAGATATCATTATAACCTAAGTTGAGAAAAATTGTGTTGCTAAATTGTTGAATATTGGTAGTTGAACCAATATTCTTTGATTTGAGCAAATATTGCTAGTCTGAGCGAATATTGCTAATTGAATAAATATTGCCGGTTCGAGCGAATATTGCTAGTTCGAGCAAATATTGTTCTTTTGATGAATTGTTGGTAGCTGGACCAAATAAAATATTAATTTAAGTTACTGACTGCTGGGTCGAGAAAAATAAATATGAATATCAATCAACATAAAATTATCAGAGTGCTCGAATCTGCACAGAATCACGTTTCTGCAGAGCTCTGGATTCAAAACCCTAATTTTACCGAAATGATGATTTAGTGCAAATCAACACTGGACCGGCTACATGGGATGACGGGTTCACCATATAACGCCCAGATGCTCGAATGAGCAAAAAATACCAAAGTCTCTTGAGGACCCGTTGGTGAAAGAATGATTAAATGCTGGTTTAATCATTTACTGAAATAATGCTCGTGTGAGCAACAAATCATAAAACCTGATGTAAAAATATGAGGGGCCGACCAAGAGGTCATGAGACCGGCTCTTGATGGTCGTGGGACCAGTAGATGGTCGTTTGAGCAAACTTCCAATTGTTTGGAAAGAGTTCGAACCTAATATGAGCAACTGAGCAAATTAGGTTAAAATCATTAAAACATGCGGAACCAGCTGTTTGCAAGCCTCAGGGTCACCCTTGGTCGGTCAAGGGGATGTGCCCGTGTCACCATAGTGTCCGTGCTTCAGTCCTGAGAATTTTGATATTTTCTGATGCACGTTTGAGCAACATTTGGAGAAAATATGCAAAATCCATGGTTTTGCTGAAACCGGCAAAAATACATGAGATGATGAAAATAATAAATAAACAAGCAATCACAAGGTGTGGGACCGGCCACAGCTAGGGCATGGCCGGCCGACTGACACGCGGTCTCACATGCTTTTCCCAGTTTTATGTGATTTTATGTATTTTTCTCTGATTTAAGGGAAATTCCATGAGATGAGAGACATAAATTAAAATATAAAATAGGGAATGGGAGTGTGGGACCGGCAATGGTCGTGGCATGGCCGGCCGGCCAATGGGCGCGATCCCCAAGGCACTCTTCCCAATTTTATATAATTTTGATGATTTTAGATAATTTTTCATAAAATCAAAGGGATTTGTTGAAAACCAAGATATTTTGTTGAAATCAGGGAGTTTTCATGAAATCAGGAAACCAAACACCAAATAATAATAAAATAATGGGCGTGTGGGACCGGCTAGGGCATGGCCGGCCGGCTAGAGCCCGGTCCCACAAGTTTTCCTAATTTTTTTATTATTTTCCATGATTTTAGAGAAAATACATGAAATTAGGTAATTTTAGGGAAAATTCATAAAATCAAGGAATTTTCATAATTTGAGAAGTAATAATAAAATAATGGGACGTGAGGTGTGGGACCGGCCACGGCCAAGGCATGTACGGCCGGCCGCGGTCCCGCGACACCTTTCCCTAATTTTATTATTTTTGATAAAATCATGTGATTTAGATAAAAAATACATGAAATTAGGTAATTTTCATGATTTTAGGGAAAATTCATAAAATCAAGGAATTTTCATAATTTGAGAGAAATAAAATATAATGGAGACGTGAGGTGTGGGACCGGCCACGGCCAAGACATGACCGGCCGGTCGCGGTCCCGCGACACCTTTCCCTAATTTTATTATTTTTTGATAAAATCATGTGATTTAGATAAAAATACATGAAATTAGGTAATTTTCATGATTTTAGGGAAAATTCATAAAATCAAGGAATTTTCATAATTTGAGAGAAAGAATACAATAATGGAGACATGAGGTGTGGGACCGGCCACGGCCAGGACATGGCCGGCTAGTGCTCGGTCCCGCGACACCTTTCCCTAATTTTATTATTTTTTTGATAAAATCATGTGATTTAGATAATTTCTTTGAAATAAAGGAAATTTGCTCGAACGAGAGGATTTTCATGAGATCGTGAAAATAGTAAGAATATGGTAAAATATTAAATTGGGCGCGGGACTAGTCACGACATGACTGGCCGGCTGGTGAGCCTAGTCCCCTGGCGCTTTTGTTTAATATTTTATTATTATTATTTTCCCTTCCTATTTTGCATAGGTTCCTCGTTCGTCCGTATTTTTAAAATGCTCGTTCGTGCATTCAAAATGCTGGTCTGTGTATTATCTGATAATTACACTTGCACCATTTTGTCAGGGCTTATTAGATGCCCAGATGCCTGTTTCGTTGAATATTTATTACTAACCTGTGGAATTCTGCTGGGAAGAACCACAGATTCAAGTAACGAAATATAACGAGGAATCGTATAATATTGCTGAATATTCAGGAGATTAATTGAAGACTCGTAGAATATTGCTGGATATTCAGACGATGGCTCGTAGAATATTGCTGGATATTCAGACGATTTAAGATAATTAATTGCTGGCTCTGTACTAGAAGGGCTTCATGTCTAGGAGCATTAATTATCTGAGGGTTGAGCAATATGAACTTGCTGGAGTGTCATATTCCTATTGCATAGTCGGGGAAAATCTGGTTACATCCCGAAGACGTTGTCGCTCTATACTAGCAGACATGCTGTGTAGGAATAGCCCAATCTTTCGATTCTATACAGTATGAGATGTGTCGTGGCCTCAGCTGAGAGACTGCACATCTTCATCTTCTCTGAGAGACTTTCTCCATCAGAGGTGGCATGAGATTTCATGCACAGAGACCTGAGTCTCGATACTCATCCGATTGCCGGATCCGGAGTAATTACTGAAATTGCTCAGTATTCATGAGATGTGCCGTGGCCTCAGCTGAGAGACTACACATCTACACGTACTCTGAGAGACAGCCTTCTCAGTCAGAGATTTATGACATGAGCTTTCATGCTTTAATGAGAGACATGAGTCTCAATACTCATCCGATTGTCGAATCTGGAGTATAGTTTTACAATTCTACCCTTTGTCGAAAATCCACCATACTAACCTATAAGAAGTAGACATGAGTCTCAATACTAACCTATACAAAGTGTTCTCTAATACATAATCAAGCGACTCTTAGATGAGTTTTGATTCACTAAGATATGAAAACTAAACTTGACATACCAACGCTTGGTGGGTTCTACCGAGATATGCTCTAACAACAAGGGTTGAATTCTTACTCATAAAAAATCATGTTGATTTAGATATGCTAATAATAAGGTATACTTCTTGGTAAAATGCTTTCTGATTGGTTGGGCTATTTTCTTATCTTTCATAACTAAACTATTGTCTATAGATAGTTTTGCCCAAGTATTGTTTTGTTTCGTGAATCATTTCGATTGTCTACTTCTTAATTTTGAAAAGTTTTTTTTTATAATCCTGAAAGAAAATTTTCACGTAGCAAAATTTTGTTGTATTCCTTTTAGCTTGTAAAAAGGTACTTTACGGTTTTAGTTTTTCTTTTGGGTTCAGATTGTGTTTGTACGGGTACCCAAATAATGCTTGCCACGAACCATATCTAAAAACCCTAAGATTACTTTCCTTAAGAAACTATTTAAATACCAATCCTATTGAGTCACGTACGCGTACTCTAGATTATTTTCTTCTTGTCAAGAATGTCATCACCTTCTCGCACTTGTGATTTTGCAAGAGGTTTTCTTGATAAAGGTATTGGTTTCGAGTCCAACGGGAAGAAGAAAAGAACCCTAGTAGAAGTTGATGATATCAAATATCGAAATCCTGAGGATTACTCTGAGATCTCATGCTACTATACTTATACTCATCAAGATGTTGAGAATGATGAGATGGTTTCGGCCGAAGTGGTTCATGATTTTCTTAAATACTTTGAGGAGCAAAACTGCAGCTCATTGATTCTATGAAGGGTCTCGATGTGTTACAAACTAAGTTGAAAAAGGTTAAGAAGTAGATAAAACTGCAGCCCACAAAAAAACTTGTTCTAATCATATTCCCCCATTGGATCTCTACCGTCTGCACCGCAATAGCTATACTACTTATCTTCGTTTAAAAGTTTTGAAGTATCATATTTTGATCAAAAACATAGATAAGGTAACATGATGACTCGAGAGGAAAAAAATTAAGTTGTTATCTACAGTGATGGAGGAGTAGGGGGCATGACTGGGTTTAAATAGGCATAGCTTATCCCTTATCTAGAAAGGCCCTGTGCGAATTTTTTTCGTAACGCCTTTTATAATGTCGAATATTTTGTAGCAGTAGTAAACAAAATATTTGCAAATTTATAGACAGTGGAGCAATTAACTAAAGAAAAACTTGTACTAAACAGACGCATTAGTGTATATTCTATGTTATTTATGTACCGTAAACGAAATTATTGAATAAGAATTCTTGGACATCAACAAGAACAAGAATACCGAATAAGTCATATGTCCACAGATTACGTTTAAGTCAATATGTGTCTGAACTAAAGCAACGATAGCTTGATAGTTTGGTGGATGAATTGGTTGATTAATCAACACCAAATGTCATTTTTTTGATTCGAATCTTTTTGGGTGAAGTGTTCTTTTTTTTTCCTCCTTTGGAACGACCGATGAGAGTACACATTGTTGGGCTAGTGAAAAGGCCCTCGGGAGAGATGGGCCTTGTGCGGTTGCACGGCCTGCACCTCCTCAGGCCCGGCTATGTAAATAGGCATGATTAGGTTTAAGGTCCGCAAAGGCGGCAAGGCAACCGTACAGGTGGGAGAAAAAATGTTTTTTTATTAGAAAATAAATCACAGTTGGTGTGTCGGTATGCTAATGTCAACTCCTAAAATAAAATTCAAGTTACATTACTCTCTTGATCCATCAAAATCAGCTATTTGGACTAGTTCTCTTGTGTTATGTGAATTGATTGATTGATTATGTTATGTGGAGTATAAGGATATGGTAAATTGAAGTTGTTGAATGATGGGACCAATTTTATTCAACGGAAAAATTAAAATATAGAAACAAAGCATGGTAATCTTGTTTTTGCTTCTCGTCTGAAAGCTTAGATTAGTGGAAATGATGCATGGCATATATAGTTGGTAGCACTAAAAACTCAAAAGAAGAAACAGTCCCATAACAAAAATTAAAATCCATCTTTCTATTTTGATTTTCTTGACATGGCAAAGACCATAAAGATCTAAAAAGATTAATTCAAAAGGCAGCAACTTTCAAAGTCTCTTTTTGGAATTCCTTGATAAAAAGATCTGAATCTGAAACTTCACACTGATATACGTGGTAACATTGAGAATCCTCATGTCTACATTGCAACGATTTAATCAATTGAATGATAAAAGAAAGATAACAAATACAGACACAGGACATGAGTTTATAGACTCTCTCTTGACTCGATTTCTCTCTTGCACTCACACGTGCTTATGGCACACTTTAGTAACACCTAACACACACACAACTCACACACACTCTACACAGTATATGCTATCACCCTCCCTCAAGCTCAAGATGGGTTAAAGAAAACAGCTTGAGATTGCACCTAACACACACACAACTCTCACACACTCTACAAAGTATATGCAAACCAGCACACACATAGATACACAGTTGAACAGTAGGAGAAATATCTATGAGAAGTGGCGTGGAATGTCTAGTTGGAGTAGGCAATATGAAGCACATCTCTGACAAGGTCCAAAGCAGCATACAGCATGAAATAATAGCTCCAAAAATAGGGTGCAGTTGATGTAGAATGGACATAAAGTATGCAGACAGCAGCAATAATAGGTGGTGATGCAGACAGCAACAGATTGTATAAGAAGATACACTCACAGTAGTAGGCAGGCATTATATCTCCATACTGGAACACCCCATCCATGAGTAATCAGTACCATGAGTTGTTGCAGGTGTAGAAGAAGTATTTGCATTTGATATATGAGGAGCACGCAAGAGAGAAATGTTGTGACAGGCCTGTACAAGACAATTAGTACCACTGACAGCATAACCATTGAACCAATTTGCAAAAGTACCAACTCCAACATAACAAGAAATTGCAGGAACAGTTGGTCACATAACTTGATTAGCAATAAAACCCAATCCATGGAAGTAACTGCAGTTGGTGTAGCTGGAGAAACATATATAGAAGTAAATCACAAGATCTTAACCACAATAAGAGGACTCTCCATTATTGAGCTTAGCACCAGTTTGGCATCAGCAGCATAAACTCAGTATGTAGAAGCACACTAAAAGAACACACAAGCTCGAGAGGAACCAAAGAAGAATATAAAATTTCAGCACTTGTAACTCAGTACCTCACCAGTCCATACCGACTACATCTCTTGAAAAACAAGCCAGAACTGTGTGCTAGTGAAAGGAGAGTAGTTGAACTTATACGCCAAGCTAACCTTGATGAATCTTATGGCACAGCTGATGTTAAAGAAGTAAGAGACCAGCACTAGAGCATTTCCATTCATTGGACCAAATAGCCAGGTTGAAAATCTTTTCTAAAGTACTAGACATAACATCATTCTAACATAATAGGCAGTTGAGGTGTAGCAGCACCAGAAAAATATGCAATAAAGCTTGTACCCATGAAGAATCATAAGGATCATTAGGAGGTGCAGGTGGCAAATCAGAAACATGAAGTTTAAGACCAATCTTTCCACAAATACTGAACTGATAGTCTAAGTAATATAGAGTTAAGAGAAGAAAAAAAAAAACTATTTTTTAAGAGAGAAATCAATTTTCATTTTAATGTTGTAGACACCTCTCTTATTGTTGGACCATTCTTGAAAAGTTTCATTATCATTCACTGTGAACCCTACAAAGATCAAATAGGCTTCTTGATCACAATACATAAAAAATCTAGTTTATTCAATAGATTTCGTAGTATTTTGACACCATAAATATAACCATTCACAAAATTTTCATTTGTAAACCCCAAAATCTGGGTTGAAATTCATTACTCCGTGCAAGATGATTAGTCCATATTTCTTTATCATCTAAAAGCTCGTAATAATAAGAGGAAATGAAATTGACAGCACTAGAAAAAAATCGGTCATCTGTCTTTATTTTCTTTCGTTTTCGTTTCTTGACCTGAAAAGACCAGAAAAATCGGATAGTGCAAATTTCAATCACAAAAAGAAAAGGAAAACAGAAATCCTAATTCATCTGACCCCAACTCCATCTTTCCCCACCTCAAATGGCAGAAACTTTCAAGCTTTCTTTTTATGTTTGAATACAACTAGTTTTAAACTTTAGGTAGCCCCCTTTAAATATCATCTCCAGTTAGTCATTCACTATGACCCCTGAAATGAACAAACAGGCTTCTTGATCACTATAATATTCACAAAATTTTCATCTTTGGCTAATGAACAATCAAATGAAAAACTTAAAAGAAAACCCAAAATCTTGGTTGTGAGTATGTTACCGTTTAAAGGAAGAAGAAAAGGCTCTGAAAAGATATTCCTTCATCCTATATTCGACATCAGTAGAATTGTTAGGCAAAAGGCAACAACTTTCATTAATAAGGTTGTCTAGCATTCATTGCATGGCAATCAGGGAACTGAAATTTAAAGCCACAAAATTTTATCTTTAGACAATTAATGAAGCAAACAAAACATTCAGATTCTGAAAATCTATTCTCAGAATCAGTGCATATAAGATTATTACATTTCCTGCCAGCTTGTCATTAACAACCAAATAGCTCTAAACAGGATATATGCAGAAGAGTACAATCTGTCCCTCCCTATTACTACAAAGCTGAACCACCTTGCGAAACATTTATGTCACTTTCTTGGAGGAACCAAAAAATGGTGATTTCGTTTGATGAACTCAGCCTTCTGCTCGTTTTGATCCTGGTGATCAAATCAGTGTAGAAGTGTGTTACTCTGAACTTCTCCGCCGTCCAAGGACGAATCTCTGATCCATCCCCTTGGGATCGGGATTTATTGGATGGTAGAGTTCTCGTTAGCCATTTTTTCTTGTTTTTTTTTTCCTGTTCTTTTAATCTTTTATTATGTCTTCTTCTTCTACGATTCTTCTTAAATCAAAATCATTTGATTTCTCTTGGATTCCTACTGGAAAAAATAGAGTCCTTAAGGTTTTGGAGAGATTCAAAGGAGTGAGTAATTGGATTTTAATACCTGAGAAAGCAGTTTCATGGATTCATGAGGTAACTGTGGAAGCTATTAATTCGTTATCTGGAAAGCCTCTCAAATGGACTCGCAGATTCGATCAGGTGGTGTTACTGATTGAGATGAAATCAAATTATTATGGGTCTTTCCTTAAAGTTTCAAGGTTTGATCCGGCAATTGATTCCAGACAAAGATTCATATGCATTCCGTCAGGTTTTGAAGGTGCAACTTGGAAAACTTTTTGGGCTACGGTGTTGCCATCTAATGCTCATAAGATGGATTTTATGTTGGGGAATAATGATTTTCCAGACCTAAATAATTTTCCCCAATGGCAGATGAAATCAATTGGAGAATTTGGTATTGCGGTGAAGATTCTTAACTTTCATTCTGGATGGCATAAAATCTCCACAGGCTTGATGAAGAAATTTAATTGGTCTGGTAAATTGAATCTAAGGTGTACCAACGGGAAAGCTTGCTTTTTTCGACGCAAGATCGAAAGAGGTTTTCGATTATTTCAGTGAAGAGAAGATTCTATATATTGGTAAATCGAAACTTTCTTTAAGCCATTGGACTTCTGAAGATGCTTTCATCACCAAAGCTAAGAACTTGGATAAAGCACATTGGTTAGGGATCCGTGGTCTACCATTGCATTTGTGGAATCCGCGTACTTTTCATACTATTGTCTCTTCCTTGGGGAAACTTGTTGATATTCATCCTACAACTCTTAAGTTTGATAAATTGAATTGCTGCAAACTTGTTGAGCTCAGTAAAATCCCAGTGGCCGTGAAATTTCAAGGTCATTGGTTGAGCATCGAATGGCTTCAAGAACATTTGGATGAACAATACCAATATCATCATAGGATCAAATCTGTGGTGGTCAGAGAGGATGAAAATCTTCGCAATATTTTTGCAGAGTCAACATCTCCATCCCGTAATTCAAGCTTGGAAGATTCGCTTTCCTTTTCCTGCAAGACAAAATCTTCGCCGGAAAATATGGCTAATTCAAATTCAAATTCTTCGTCCGCTACAAATTCGGCGGTAAAGAAGTTAAATTTGGTTTGGAGGAAAGTTGCTGATAAGAAGCTAAGGGGTAACCTAACCAGGCATAATGAACCAGTTTCAGAGACTAGTGGTGAAATTTCTATTCCTTGTGTCACGGTTCGTAAGAAAAAATCGGGTATGGGTTCGAGTCGTAATATGGACCAGATGGGGGAGCGTTACCTTTGGGTCTCGGCTCTACCATTTTGATGGGAACTCCTGCCCATGACCCGAACCCTTTTAGTGTGTTGGATCAAGATATGGGCCAGATGGGGGGATGTCTTCTAATATGGAATTCGGTCCTACCATTTTGATGGGAACTCCTGCCCATGATCCAATGCAACCTTACCCGAATCGAAGTACAAGTAGTGTGGGGCAAGATGCTTCTAACTTGATGTCGCATTATATTAGCCCTACGTCAATTCAAGTTGGATCTTTGGTCAATCCAGTGGTTGAACGTCAACCAACGTCAAACACAATGATAAACAGTACAAACTCATCTCTTTCTAATTCTGAGCTCTTACCTGCAGCGAACTCACAAAATAGAGAGTTGAGTGAAAAAGTGGATGCTCAGGTAGATTTCGATAAGAGATTGGGTATCTCGACTTATCATCCGAAAATGAGAATAATCTGTAAGGAGCTCATTATCAGTGATTCAAGACCGGTGATGGATATGGAAATTCCTCTGAAATAAGATGATGATGGTCTGGGAGCTCTTCAACCAGATGAAGATATTGAAAATCATATTTTGCAGAATAATGATGAGCAAATTGAAGTTGTTCAATGTACATTTGCATCAGAAAATTTGAAGTTGGATTCGACTTTTAATCCTATTGCTTATAGGGCTTATGTAGAGGTGAATGGATCATAAGATTACGATTTGGAACATTAGGGGTTTGGGTCATGATTCAAAGACAAATGCAATCCGCAATGCAATTTTGAAGAATAACCCAACTATTTATACAATTCAAGAATCCAAAACTGAGAGGGTGGATGATATTTTAATTCGTTCTCTTTGGGGGAGTAATAGGTGTAATTAAATTTATTTAGCATCAGAAGGGGCTTCAGGATGGATAATTGTCATGTGGAAAGAAGGCATTATTCACATGGAAGATCATTTGTTAGGTGCTTTTTCAGTATCTATCAAATTCAGGAATGCCTCTGATAATTTTGTTTGGTTGTTTACTTCAGTTTATGGAGCATCAGATTCAGGCTATTATAATCAATTCTGGCAAGAATTAAGAGATACTCGACTTCTCTTTGATGATCCTTGGTTAATTGTAGGATATTTCAATGCTATTCTATCTGCTGATGATAGAAACATTCCTGGAGGTGCTATGGGAAATAGAAGATCTTTTAGAGCTTTTGTTAACAGATTCTCTTTAATTGATTTACCATTGGCTGGAGGGAGATTCACCTGGACGAATTCTCAAAAAAATCCTTTGCTTATCAGGGTAGATAGGTTTCTCTTATCTCCAGATTTTAATGAGCACTGCCCTGCACCTATCCAGATGAGACTTAGGAGACCAATATCAGACCATACTCTTATTTTATTATGTTGTAATTCAGGTGATAAGTTTAAATCCCCAATTAGATTGGATAATTTCATACTTCTTCATCCTGAGTTTCTCAATAAGCTCAAAATTTGGTGGGATTCTCTAGTCTTTACTGGAAAACCTAGTTTCGTTTTTGCAAAGAAACTCCAGGCTTTGAAACCCTTCATTAAAGCTTGGCAAAGAAATACTTTTGGAAACCTTCATTCTCAGCTGGATAATTTGGAGCTTACTATTGATGTGATGGATTCTCTTGAAGAAGTCATGGGTCTTTCTGATGAGGAGATTGTGGAAAGAGAACAAGCCAAACAACAACATTCTTCTATTGCGATGAATATAGCTAGAAAAGCAAATCAGAGAGCAAAAGAAAAATGGGCTAAAGAAGGGGAAATCAATTCTGCTTATCTGCATCAGTTAGCTGGTTTCAAGTACAAATGCAACAACATTTCTTGTCTTTCAGTGGATGGTGCTCTAACTTATGATAAACAACAGATTGCTACAGAAGCAAAGAACTTTTACTCCTCTTTATTCTATGAGAATCATAAGATGAGACCAGGCTTTGATAACCTTGTGATGCCTTCAATCTCAGTTGGAGATAGTATTAATCTGGAGAAGCCATTTTCTGAAGAAGAAGTTCATTCTGTTATCAATCATTTTGGAGCCAACAAAAGTCCAGGCCCAGATGGATTTACTATGGAATTCTACAAATGTGCTTGGAATGTGATTAAAAAGGAGTTAATGTTGGTGGTGAAGGAATTTGAGGATTCTTGTATGTTGGATTGGAGGATTAATTGCACTAATTTAACTCTCATTCCTAAGTGCAATGGAGTTGTATCTCTGCATAACTTTAGACCTATCAGTTTAATTGGTAGTGTTTATAAAATAATTTCAAAATTGCTTGTTGAGAGAATGAAATTGGTGCTTCCTTCTATAATATCTGATTTTCAAGGAGCTTTCATCCAGGGGAGGCAGATTCAAGATAGCATTCTTATTGCTTCTGAACTTATTGACTCAAAATTGAGGCAGCAGGATACAAGTTTAATTTGCAAAGTGGATTTTGAGAAAGCATTTGATAATGTGAATTGGAACTGTGTGGATGTTACTCTTGCCAGGTTTGGATTTGGAATGAAGTGGAGATCATGGATTAAATGATTCATTTCTACACCAAGATTTGTTGTTTTATTAAAGGGAGAAGCTACTGATATGTTTAAGAGTCAAAAAGGTATCAGGCAAGGTGATCCAATATCACCTTTTTTATTTATTTTAGTAGTTGAGGTGCTCTCATTATTGATCAAAAAAGCTGCAGAAGAGGGTCTTATTGCTGGTTTTTCTGTCTTTCAACAAGGTACTCTAATAACTCATCTTCAATTTTCTGATGACTTGATTGTTTTTCTCAAAGATGAGGAATCTCAAGTTCAAAATCTGAAAAATATTTTACTAGGTTTTGAGATCGTTTCTGGTCTTAAGGTGAATTACAGGAAGAGTACTATTGTGGGCTTAGGCCAAGCACATAATGCATAGAGCTGTGCTGACATTTTTGGTTATTCTGTGACTCAACTTCCAATGAACTACTTGGGTATTCCACTTGGTAGTAAGTCCAAAAACAGAATCATTTAGAATGATATCATTCTTAAGCTGCAACAAAAACTTTCTAGCTGGAAAAGAAGATATCTTTCTAAAGGCCATAGGGTGATAATGATTCAAAGTGTACTTTCTAGTCTACCAATATATTACTTGACAACGTTTCAAATTCCTGTGTATGTTTCTAAAGAAATTGAGAGAATCATGAGGAATTTCCTTTGGGGATCTAATAATTCTACTAAAAAGAGGAGTTGGGTTTCTTGGTCAAGAACTACTTTGCCAAAAAGTAGGGGAGGCATTGGTATTAAGAAGCTTCAATTGATGAATAAGGCATTACAGTCTAAAAGGATTTGGAGATATGGCTCAGAGAAATATGCTTTGTGGAGGAGAATTGTAAATCAAAAGTTTAGAGGTGTAGTAAATGCTTTTTTACCTTCTCTGACAAAAAACTCTATATGTCACAGTGTGTGGTCTGGAATATTTGAAATCTAGAGATTTTATTAAAGATGGTACTGTTTTGAATATTGGTGTTGGTGTGTCTATGTATTTCTAGGATGATGTGTGGATTGGGGAATTCCCTCTGAAACAACAATTTCCTTCCCTATTTCATATTGCAAGACAGAAAAAGGCAATGGTAAGTGAGCTGATTTCAAATGAAAGTGCTTGGATTTTAAACTTCTCTAGAAATTTGAATGATCAGGAGATGTTGGAGGTGGCAAACCTTCTACAGATTATTGGTGACCCTGCTCGATTTGTGAATGAGGATTCAAGACAATGGCGATATGGAGAAGATTTTTTATGTGGCCAGTGCTTATGCTTCTCTTGAAACTGGTGGTTTGTTGACTTTCCAGATAAACAATTGTGGAATTCTAATGTGCCATTAAAGGTCTCGTTTCTCGTCTGGACTTTGTGCTTTAGTGGTGCTCCCACTTTTGATTATTTATACTCTGCATGGCTTGTGCAAGATCTAAAATGCACTTTCTGTGAAGTTTGTTTGGAGACAAATGAACACTTATTTCTGCACTGTAAGTTTGTCTTTGATATTGTGAACACATAAAACGAAGGCATCCACGTGTTCACAAACAATATTCGCTTGAGCCGATAAAACAATACGTAGAATAATGTAAATATAAAACGGCACGGATCACGTTGACCCATATACTCAGAGTCTTCGGACTCGTCCTTGTCTGGTCGTGAGGGATCGATTCAATTATTCTACACAGTTCCGAAGCATATATCACAAGACATAATAATGATAACGAAAAGTAAGTGCTTAAATGTAAATGAGACAATGATTTACGTCGTTCGGCACTAAGGCCTACATCTACGGGGTTGAGGGTTTCACTATGTATGGAGAGATTACAAAGATAGTCGAATGACTTTTAGGTGAATAACGATACCATGGGGAATAGAAACCATACTTACTCTTCATATTTCTCTTTCCTAAACTCTTCTCTAGTTTTTCTCTCAATTGGTCGACCCCTTCTCTCTTGGTGGAGTGGGGTCCACCGTCAGAGGCCGTTGGAATCTTATCTTCTTGTTTTTTGTGCAGATCTCGCTGGTATCCTCGTTCTGAACCGATGCCCCCAGCGTTTTATACTTGGTGACGATGAGTCGCCTCATCACCCTCCACAGGTTGGTTGACACGTATGCTAATTTAGGGTGTTTAATGCGGGTGGTTGGGTCGTCTGCACGTGCCAGCTAATTGCCTGCCACCCCTGTCACATCCGCGTCAGTTGGACCAACCCTTGCCGTTGATCTTGGATCCCTCTCGAGATAAAATAAAGTGAACCCTTGGGCGTTCTTCAGTGCTTCGCAGTAACCCTTTCCTTCAATGCTCCTCGATTTTCAGCCCTCAGATCCATCAGATGATGATCTCATACTGATGAAACGTGTTGCTTGGGTATCCATGCGTGGCATCATATCTCGATGCTCCGGGATGTGTGTCCTCCACGTGTGCCTCTCCAGACACGTGGCGAGTGATGAATTATGTGCATACAATTTGCCCATTTTCTTCTGACTAAAGCGTCAGTTGAAGTTAGAGGAAAATCGTCCTCACATATTCTTCATCTCTCTATAATAATTTCCCCTAGATTTTAGGGCACGTTTCCCACTCCTGGTAATAACTTCTTATTGGATTAAGGGATTTTTCTATCTCCTTTAATGTTATAAATAGGAGAGAGAATGCTAAAAATTTGGAATAAATTTCATTCCTTCATTCTCTTGTCAGTTCATAATTCTTTCTCCTATGAACCTTCTCATTCTCCTCTTCTTGTTTTCTAGCCATTAATTTCTGCTGGTGATATTGTGAGTAAGATCTTCCTAGGATTCTTTGAAGTTTGACGGTTGATGTTGTTCATTGTCTTCCCATCGCACGCTTAAGCTCATAAGGCTTTTGATACAGGTATGAAATTATTTATTCTTTGATCTCGATTGTTTGTTCATCTTATGCTACTGTGTTCTTAGTTTTGTGATGAAGAAAAAATATACAAAGTATATATACTTGTCCCTGTTCTTTATCACAAAACTTACGGATTTGTACTCGAAGATTTAACCATGTCCACGATGTTCCCAATTAAGTTAGGGTTTTTCTTTTTTGATGAATTTAGGGTTTTCAGTTGATATCTTTGACGGTGGAAGTTTTGACAAATTTCACGTTTTATGATCTTTATTTGCTTCTCTGCTTGTATCTTTATCTTGTTTTTATGCTTCTTCGTAGATATGGATGATCGTCAGCGGGATCCCTATCAAACTCCGCCACCGAGCCCTTATAGGTCTCCCCCACATAGAATTCTTGATATATCTCCGCCGAAGGGTGCTTCGTCTAGGCCTTCGCAGTTAGACCCTCGTGCTCAGAGGACCTCATCTACTGCTGGTCCAAGAGCTTCATCTGTCAAGAAAGAGGATCAGACGAAGGGTCCTCAGGGTTCTAGGTATGCCATTAATCGCCCTGCTGCTTCTCAACGTGTTGTGCCAGAAAATATGCAGACCCCTTCGCCTCATCGTATTGAGCCGCTGAATGCCCAGCCTCTTCGTTTTATTGATCCACTTACGATGCCCCTACAGAAACCTACAGCTCCACCTTCTACCGTTCCTGTGAGAGGAAAATCTACTAAGGGTCCCGCATCGAAGGCTGATTTATCAAAGAATCATCCTACCAAAAGGAAAGCTTCAGATATGAGTCCCCCTAAGATACCTTCGTCGGATCCTACTGACGATTCGGACACTGCCCTACTTATACGAAGCGTCACAGTTGGTAAAAAGAAGGTTACTTTCAAGCACGTAGACCATGCAGCGTTCAAGGCGAAACATTAACTCGAAGCTTTTGATGTTAGGTTTTACGCTCTCGATGATGATCTCACTTATGATCTGATTTCGAATTATCAATAAGATGAGTTCCACCTGCTAACTACGGTGGGAGCTTTCGAAGCTGGCCTCATGTTTCCTTTATACAAGTCGGGAGATTCTTTCTACTATGACGTCTTGGCTCATCGTGAGGGCTCCACCCCTCACACCCATTGCCGCTCGGTGGTGCAGCTGACTGGAAACTATCTTCGTGCACTTAAGGAGTGCTATCTTCGGCGCAAAGGAGAAACGATGATGACTTGCTACACTCCTGATCCTACTGAGAGAGACTGGTATACTCCTGAGAATTTCAATAATTCCTTCGGGGATTATGTTAATGGTAGGAACCGTAAACCATGGAGCGTTGGCCTTCGAACCATTGATGCTCCTCGTGGTGAGATTCGGCTCTTGAGTAAAGTAAGTGATTCAAATCTGAAGTATGTTCCTGGTACCTAAGGGACTCCCCACAGGAAGATTTTTCCTGCTCGTGAGCGGATAAAGCGTGATCATGACTATGAGTGGCATGCCACAGTTATCGAGATTGTTGGTCCTTGGGCTTATGGCTGGGTGCCCGGTCCACATGGATGGCGTCCCACTGCTGTTAGTCAAGCTCGTGAGAGTGCCCCAGCTCGTTATGGTAATTTCTGCCCTTGGCAGTTGAATTTTGAAGGCATGAATTTTGACTATGGCTACGATGCCGCTGATATGGATGAAGAAGAAAGTTCGGATGCCACTCTTCCTTCAAAGAGTAATGTTGCTGCCAAGGTATGGCTTCTTGTTACACCGTATACTTGCCCCTTTTCTTCTTTGTTTGGATTTTTAATCAAAGTAAGGAGGAAATAGCCGTCGTAATAATTCCATGTTATCTTTCTAGGTGACCAAGAAGAAGAAAATTGGGCCTCTTCAATCTTCCACTGCTACGGGTGATGAAACAGAGGTTCCTAAGGAGGTTAACAGCCGCGTGAACGAAGAGTTCAACGTGGAAGACGAAGACCTTACTGATGACGAGGAACGTATTGATACTTCTCCTCATAATCACGAGGATGGACGGAATATTGATGATGATGTTGCTGAGGAGAATATTTCCCCTAGTGATGGTGAAAATGTGGAAAAAGAGCATGCCCCTGGAGGTAGTGGAGTTGTAGAGATAGAAGTTGCCCCTGGTGGAGGCGTCAGATTGACTTCTTCTACGGAACTCATGGACGCAAACGTTGGTCCTCCGCTATCGATTCGTGTCGCATGTCAAGAGTTCTCCTTTGGCAAGATCTATTCCGTGGGTGAGCCGATGGACATGGATGCTGCTTTGGGTCTTGCTTCAGAGTTTTCTATACTTTCCCCAAACAATGATTGGGATGTTCTTGGTGAGATCGTTGGTAAGAAAAATGTTGAGACGGAAGAGAGTTATGATGGCGAGGATGCAGATTCCCTTGCTAACAAGGAAACAGAGGCTGGGAGAAATCCCGAAGCTAAGAAAGACTCTGATGCTGGGAAGAATGTCGTTGCTACTGAGACTTCCGCTGTGGTTACTTCCGAGGAGTTTCCACAATCCTTAATGTGTGATGGTGATGATGCCATCCTTCACTGGTTGAAGAAAAAGAACCTGATGTTCGTGCCCCATCCTGCTCCAATAATCCCTGGTGAGAAGAATTCTGATGCTTTTACTCGCCAGATGATGCAACGATCTTCTAAAGGGAGAGTTGCGTAAGTGTGGGACAAGGACTTGAGGGCCACTTCCACTAGCCTTCTAGTTGATCCCCCGTTTGCTGTTGCTGATATGATGGCCATAGCTGATGGATATCAGTATGGTTTTCCTCAGAAGCTGATGCTTGAGGTAAGTCATTGTAATTCCTCATAAATTGCCTGGTGTTCTGCCGTGATCACTTATAATCATCATCTACTTATTTGGAACGCAGGTGATGAGAAGCGAACATTGTAACCATACTATTTATCAGTTTTTCAAGGAGAAATCCCTCAAGTTGGAGGCCAAGCTTCGTCATAGGGAGGAATAATTGTCCGCCTCCGAGGCTGTTATCTCTGCTAGAGATAAAGATATACTTGAACTAAAGAACCAGTTGAAGGGGAAAGAACATCTTGGAGCCGAAGAGGAAAAGCTTCGTGTTGAACTTTCCATGGCTCGTAGTGAGTTGGAGAAGGCACGTAACGATGCTTCATCCTCTAAAGGTTTGTATTCTTATTCAACTTTCCCCTTCATCTCCCTTTCGTCTTCTTAGCAAGCTGTCTGAGTCTCCTCGCCCTATCTTCAGCGGGTGATGTCAGGGAGTTAAAATGGCTTAAAAGTGAGAGGACTCGCCAAGCCTCTCGAATTGGGGAACTAGTGACGAAGATTAAGGGTGAGGCTGAGAAGTGGGATGCCCGAGCTGATGAACATAACGAACTGGTTGCACGGCATCGAGAAAGGCGGGAACAGATGGTTGATATGCAGAATAAGTATAACTCTGACCGCCGCTTATTTATTGGTGCTTTATTGTGGACTCGGGAAAATATTCGTGAGACCCATGAGAAAATTTCTCGCTTGGAAGCTAAGGTATCCGGCTTGGAAGAAGAGTTGCATCAAGCTCGATCCTCCCACGATCCTGAAGTCCGGGACTATATACAACAACTTGTTCGTGAGAGGGATGATGTCAGAGCCGAGGCTTTTGCCCTTAGCAATGCTTTGACCACTTCCCGGGCCGATGTTGCTCGTTTAGTCGAGTCTGAAAGAAGTCTGGAAATGAATATGTACAGGCTTAGTAAAGGGATAGAAGAGATAAACAGCAAAGTCAACCACCTTCGTCACTTGGACTCCATGAAGCAAGTAGAGTTAGATGAGTGTCAATTTGCTCTCACGACCCTTCGATTGGAATATAAGAAGATATCAGATGAGTATGGATTTCTTGACGAAGCCCGGGACGTTGTAGTTAACGAATATGAAATAGCTTCGGCCAATGTCGAAGGTATACATTTATTTGGTCGTGTGTGGCTCTGTAGTTCCAGCATTCTAACCTTTGGTGTTATATTTTTTCTCTACAGAGCTCGAGGGACAACTTCTCGCTGCAAATGAAAAACTTGAAAAAGCTCAATCTTCCTTAGTGCAGCAAGAGAGCCAGACTACGTATTTGGTCGCTGTCGTAGGCGTCAAAAATAATTACACTTTTTTACTACTCAAAATATATAATATAGCAAGGGCCAGAAAGGATCGTTCCCACAGAGAGGACTTAGGTTGTCAATTTGCTTCGGTTTCCTATAAATAACAATGGAGGGTTTTCTGATTTTTATATAATAAACTAAATAAAAGCAAACAATAATGGTAAACAAATCAAATCAAGGATGAGAAAGTATTGGTCACGGATTTCATCTTCATTCACAAACATGTTTACTACACAATAACTAGAATTGATATTTTAATCTCAACTTTTATCAAAGGCCCTAGGATACCTTGATCGCAAGAATATCCGGCTAATTTCCTCTTATCATCAACAAACACATTAAAAGATGCACATATGAATTCTACCTAAGAGAACAACCTAACGTGTAAAATCACTAATCAAGTTTAATTCCCTAGATGCATTAAGTTTTATGAAATCAGACCAATCAAAGCAATCGAACGTGTAAAAGCACTAATCCGATTTAACAAAGGTTATGACTCACATGTGACTACTAGGATGTATCACTACAAGCAATAATCACAATCATGCTACTTGTAATCAGGAATCTATCACTTTTGCGTATAATAAATCCTAATCTAGCAATGGAGATGAACACAAAATCAACCGATTCGCGACTCGATCAAACAAGTATTCAAATCATAAGACAATACCAATAGTGAATCATAAACGATAAAGCATGGAGACAAAACTAATTTATCATATCAAAAAGCATATTATGTGAAATCCAATTATTCCATAACCAATAATAATAATCTAGTTCATGTTCATGGAATTCATCCAAAGAAGAAATAAATCTATCATTTTCACAAACCCTAGAAATGAAAGTAGAAGATAAAGATTAGATCCCCTAATAGAATAGAACTCTTCCTTTATATACTTTCTTCACCTTCCAAAACTAACCCACTGCCAAAAAGTCGGCAGTCCATTAGTTGAGCCCAATCAGAATAAGGGTTAAACCGGACAGATGAGTTGGATCGGCTCACCGAGTTAACTCGGCTAACTAAGATCCAGGCAGAGTTTTGTCTGTAATCTGACTGTTTCCAGACCTAATTCAGGCTTACTTCCCTGCAAAATTATGGTTCATGCAAGCACATTCATTCAATACTCAGGCACTTCATTCATGGAAAGCACGACATCAGTTCTTCCTCGTTTGCAATTAGCAGTAGCACATCATCCACCATTCTTCAGTTCAGTTCCATCACCAACATCTTCTCCATCCATGAAATGAACAGCAACCCTTGTAATCTTCGTCTACAAAAACAACACATTCCGCAACATAGCAATTCCATCTGCATCACTCCATCTCAAGCTCAGTTTCACTTCCAACAGCCCTTCGGTTCTTACATTCCTTCAAGATAAGCGTAACAAACATCTATCATTTCAGGTTTTGATTTGACGGACCACTGCGACAATATTCCATTGTCTGCCTCATAACTCTCGATCCACAAAAATCATTGGCAGCATCAACCAATTCCAGTCCCATTGTTTCTGCAATTGCATAACTGCAACAACACCATCACTGCCTAGCCATTCTACCAGTCTCAGTACTACCAACTCCATTTACTTCAAAGTTCCTAGCATGCATCTAAGTTTATTCTGTAGCTCCAATTACCACCAGTACACAGCCTCAGTTTTGTAAACCACAGTCTCGTTTCCATCGACTCAAGCTCAGCTTAAACTCTCACCAGGACAGCATTACCATTATATGTATCTCCCTGTCTTGCTTTTTATTCTTCATTGCATCAGTTGTAACTTCAACAACTCCATTAACATCTACTTGTTTACTCATAATTCTAGCTGCAAAGTAACAACACCACTATCTTGTCGCAACTTCATAACCTGCAATATCCCTGTACCAGTTCCGATAGCAGCTACTCATTTTGGACCTGACTGCAACCCATCTTCTACGACACTGATTTCTATTAATCTTGATCTGCTCAAGCTTTAAGCACCAGCACCATCTCGCATTTAACTGCATTACCATTTCGACCATGAGCAACAATATTATAAAACCAATCTTCTTTGTTCTTCTCAACTGCAACCTCAGCCACCCATTGCGGTCTCTGCAATTCAAATCAATCCTGGTTCACTCTTTCATGGATGCAACATCGAATCACTATCTCAGCTTCAATCTCTCAAATTCATCATCAATAACATATTTCTTCCAGTCTCTCCCTGTAAATCAACAGCAACAAAAGTCTTCAATTCCCAACAGTCATCAAACCCATCTTTTAGATCTCACAGATTAACAGCATATGAACACACCACCAGAAAAACCCATTTCTTCTGCTCAACACAAAAAAACTTTCGAAACCCTTGAAAATCATCACAACAGATCCATCACATTCAACCAGTGAACCCTAGACTGAACCAATTACACATCCACTATAAACCCATCTCTTTAATTCACTTCAGAACTCAAATCTCCATTGCTATCCTCTGATTCATCGAATCGACACAGTAAACCTTCGATTCTCTCTGTTAAAAACCTCAACTTCTATTGACACAAACCCTTGAGTTCATTAATTCTTCATTTCTTCTTCGATCCATGGAAGCAGCAGAATTTCTTCGTATCTTCTTTCTCTTCATTTAATCTTCTCACTGATTCGCCAATCTAAATCTCCTCTGCAGCTGTCTGAATTTGAATAGAAAAAGGGTTGTGTTGTCTGAAACAACAAGACCAATTCGACCTAGTTAGGCCTAATGGTCTGGGACAACTATTAACACCCATGGGCGCTTTTAGTGATTCTTATCAGACTTCACTGATTGTCCCTTATCCTTGACTGGGCTCCGGGTATCACTCATCCGCAAAATGATGCT
Organism: Papaver somniferum; assembly: GCF_003573695.1. Lineage (NCBI taxonomy): Eukaryota > Viridiplantae > Streptophyta > Magnoliopsida > Ranunculales > Papaveraceae > Papaver > Papaver somniferum. Next base: position 155,014,794 of record NC_039366.1, on the reverse strand, counting down.
CTCTCACTTCTTCCTCCGATTGAAGTCCTTCTTCTTCTTTTGTTCTAAATGACTCCAAAGCACCTATAAAACTCAAAAGCAATCATAAGATACATAATTTACAAAGACAATAGCAAAGAAATCATAAATACTAGATATAAAATTAGGTGTTTTAGACACCTATCAAATTCCCCCACACTTAGACTTTGTTAGTCCTCGAGCAAATAAAACAAAACAAATACATACAAATCCGTGTCGTCGAGGCTACGGTCACACTTAGCATGTATAACAAGCCTTTAAACTCCTAAGTGTCCCTAGTGGACGAGTTTTAGTCTCGTGAAGGTTTACAAGAGGTGTACCTACAAAACCTTTACTTTTCTAACTTACAGGTTCTCCGAAATGATAGCATTCAACGCACTAAGAAGACATAGAAATTCTGCACACTAGTAATAAGAAGTTAGACACATAAATGAACACAATTTCATCCTTAAAAGTTGAGAGAGAAATAACCATCCCTTATCGAAAGAAATTCGGGTTCGGAGTGATCGAAAGTCTCAACTCTGCCTCACAAGAAAGGGTTTTATGAAGTTGCTCTCAATAATAAATAGCTTTTTTATGGGTCACACATGTGTCCAGGTAGGAATGAAGAGAGAATCCTGCGACACCTTTGTAGATGGGGGAAAACGATTTGCTGGTTTTTTAAGGAGTTGAGGAGACGAACGTACGGAGGAGACTCCTCGAACCGAGCGAAATGTTAAACCTCACACAGATGCACAACTGCAAAGGGGGTGCTTTAGATTCGAGAGATCAATCTGTAGTACTCCGGATTAAATCAAGACAATGACCGTTCCAGAGTAAATTCGGTCACAAGAGAGGATGGGTTGATCTGTAGGAGGGAAGCTGAGAAATGTATGGAATCGATGGTAATCAAAGATTGTGGGTGCGTGAATTCTGAATACGATAAGCTCTGAGTGATTGAAATTGCTCAATTGAGAGTAGTTGCTCAATTGATGAGTTGATGATCTCGTGTTGTCGATGAGACGTGAGATTGATGATACTGATGATAATTCAATCATGATTCAGAGACTTATTTATATTGCTGGAATTGTAGACACCATGATTCCATGAAGTGTGACAGTTGATAGAATCAAGGAGTGGGGAAGTGGAGATCTTGTTTGAAACCAGTTGCTCAACGTGTGGACACTTGGTCGATTTTCCACCCACTACCTCGTGAATTCCTTCAAATGATTCCACGACTTGCTCACATTCCATCGTGTGTTTGAACACACGTGTCGTAGACCGCCAGACCAAAACCCTAAATGATATCCCCCCAAGTGACACGATCGACGTCTCGTGGTTTGTTAGTCAATTGATGACTTCGTGGTTTGATGGGACGATGAGTCCATGTAGTCGTTGAGTTGAACATGATGTTCTGAAACTCATGAATTGAACATGTCATGAGACAGAGGTATAGTTCTTACGATGAAGTGAGCAAGTATTGCTCATTCGATGGATCGTTGAATATTGATTGTTGAACCAATATTGAGCAAATATTCCTCATCTGAGCAAGTGTTGCTCATGTGATGAATTGTTGAATATTTGATCGTCTGAGCATGTGTTGCTCATCTAATGGATTATTGACAACGTACCAAAAATATTAATTAGAATACTGGTCGTTGAACCGAGCATAATTAATAAAATTAATGACCATGAGGCCGTCGTAAAATTATTAAGGTTAGAATCTGGAATGACGATCCTTGGATTCAGAAACCCTAATTTGATCAATTGATGATCAATTCATGGTTCGTCAGAATTTCAACCATGGGACGAAGGAGGGAGCGACTACATGGGACCGTGGATCAATCATGTAGTGTCCATATGCTCACGTGAGCAAATACGAAGAACTCCTGAAGAGTTGACGATTTGTTGGTGGAAGAATGATTAAATGCTGGTTTAATCATTTATTCAAAATTGCTCGTCTGAGCCTTAGGTGAGAAAACCTAATTAATTATGATGAGGCGGGGGACCGACCATGGAGTCATGAAACCGGCTCTGGGTTGTCCCTTGACCGCCTAACGATCACTTCATGAAAAATCCAAAGTGTTTGGGAGAGTTTTGGACCTAATACGAGCAATTGTGCAAATTAGGTCAAAACTGTGAAAATTGATGGGACCGGCTTCCGTGAGCCAAAGAGACAATCTTGGTTGGTCAAGATACCGCGCTCGTGTCCCCAAGGCGTCCGCGTCTCAGTCCTGAGAATTTTGATATTTTCTGACGTGCGATTGAGCATCCATTCAAGAAAATATGCCAAAATTAGGGTTTCGACGAAACTGAGGAAAACACCATGAGATGATGAAAAATAATTATAAAATAATGGATGAGGAGGCGTGGGACCGCCATGGTCAAGGCATGGTCATACGGTCATGACCACGGTCCGGTGATGCCTTTTCCTTAATTTTATAATATTTTGATGATTTTATGAAAAATTCATGAATTTTGAGAAATTTGATGAATTTAGGGAGTTTCCATGAATTGAAGGAGTTTTCATGAGTTCGGGGAAGCAAAAAATATTAAAATAATAAAAACAAGGGCGTGTGGGACCGTGGAGGCATGACCGGCCAGCTTGGGCCCATGTCCCACGAGTTTTCATAATTTTTTAATATTTTTTAGGTATTTTTGATGTTTTGAGGGAATTTTTCCTAATTTGAGAGAAATACCATGAAATCAAGGAATTTGATAAATTCAAGGAAAACTAATAATAAAATAATGAAACAAAGGGGCGTGTGGGACCGGCTAGGGCATGGCCGGCCGGCCAAGGCCCGGTCCCATAAGTTTTCATAATTTATTTTATTTTATTATTATTTGATGATTTGTGCAAAAATACCATGAAATCAAGGAGTTTTTTCATGAAATTAGAGAAACAATAATAATAATAATAATAATAATAATAATAATAATAATAATAATAATAATAAGGAACCGTGGGTGTGGGGCCGGTTGGGACCAAGGCATGGCCGGTTGGCCAATGGTCACGCCCCACACTCCTTTCCTTAATTTTATATTATTTTTATGGATTTATGGAAGTACCATGAAACCGAGGAGTTTCCTCGAGACGAAGGAAATTTGATAAAATGAGAGAATTTTCATCAAATCATGAAAAATAATAAAAATGCATTAAAAATATAAAACTGGCGTGGGATTGACCATGACACGGTCGGTTGGTCGTGTGTCCGTGCTCCCAGCACCCTGGTCAATATTTTAATTATTTATTATTTTCTTCTCTATTTTGCATAGGTTCATCGTTTCGTTGTATTTTGAAATACTCGTTCGTGCGGTGACTGTTAGTGTATCATCGTCGAATACACCTTCACCATTTGATACGAGGCTTACTTAGAGGTAGCTCAGACGCCCGGTTGTTGATTATTTATTACTAATTGTGGAATTCAGTGGAGAATAATTCACAAAACTGAGTAATAAGATGTTTATTAGTAATTCATAGGATCATCTGAGGATTCAACTACGAATTCAGAATAATAAAGTGAACATTACCATTCCATGGGATCGTAGATTCGACCATAGAATCGGAGTAATTAAGGTTTATCTATTACCATTTATGAGACCAGTTGTGGGTTCGATCATGAAATCGGAGTAATGAGATAATATAGTTATTGTTATTCTATGAGATCAAGTTGTGGATTCGATCATAGAATCAAAACAATTGTTATTGTCATTCCATGGGACCAGTCGTGGATTCGACCATGGAATATGAGCGATTGTAATTAGGAATAATTAACTTTGTGGCTCTATACTAGCAGAGCAGCTGTCTAGGAGCATTAATTATCCTGATACGATCTTTCCGGTAAGTCATATCCTTTATATAGTCAGGGTAAATTTTTTGTTTGTTCCTGAAGACGTTATCGCTCTATACTAGCAGAGCAAGCTGTCTAGGAGCCGTCCATCTCGTGATGCTATATAGAAATAATCACTGAAAGTATTCAGTATTCATGAGATATGTCGTTGTCCAGTCGTGAGACTATATATCTACATGTACTCTGAGAGAAAGTACTCTCCGTTGAGAATTCGATGAGAGACCCGTGTCTCGATACTCACGTCTGATTGCTGAATCAGAGCTTCATATAATTATGAGTTGACGAATTTAGCTCTTATTGAAAATCCACCATCTACATTAAGTCCCCTGCTTACTGAGGAAAGTGGTGTTCCTCAGTCAGCATTAAATGGTGATTTTCAGGTCATAAATAATAATACCAGTAATTGAACTTAGTCGTAAGTTGAGACGTTACCGGATTTAAAGAGCATGAGCAAACTACGAATTGATGAATGCTTCAATGTCATGATTGGAGTGTCGTTTGATGAGCATAAATTGGTGTTGAACCGCTGGTTTGGACGACGAGTCCGTGGTCGGCTAGGATTCGCAGGTCGGGCCCAATAAGGAAATCCTTAGAAAATTAGGTTTTGGAAATAAAATTGATATAAAAGGGATTAATCCTTTTTTTTTCCTTCACACACGGACAGCACCTTCATCACCTCTCCATCACCTTCACGTCAGCAGCGAGTGGAGGAAAATTTTTGCCGGAGCTTCGTCGCCGTCCGACCGCCGTCGCCGTTGCCGCCGGCCAACTTCCGACCGATTCGCCCAGGTGCGTTTTTTTGTTTGTTTGCTGATGTTTATAATCCTCATGAGTTGTTCATGCTTTGATCATGATAAAGTTATATACATGTGTGTATATTAGTGTGAGTTTTATGAAAAAACCCTCGTTTTTGAAAAACGTATGTTCGTTCAATCGTTAGTTTTGAAAACTAACTATAATCCCTGATTTAGGAGAGATTTTTTTTAGTATATGAACCTAGGCCCAGTGATAAAACTTAGTATATGATCTTTCATGTGCGCCACGGTTTTATCATAAAAGAAGTGAATTTTCATGAAATCAGAATAATCCTTCGTTTTAAAGACAAATAACGATGACACGAAGGAAAATATGTATGATGAACTTGTGTCCAGTGATAAAATTTTGCTTATGAGCTTTCATGTAAATACAAAACTTTATTATATGTATGAGATGTGAGCTTTCACAATATTTTTGAAATAAACCTTCGTTTTAAAGACAAATAACGACGATACGAAGGAAAAATATTTTATATATATATATATATATGTAGCCGTGACATATATTGTGTAAAATATGATGGTATATTTTATTTGCATGAATTTTTTTTCATTAGATAAAATTCTTTGAGAATTTATATATGCAAGTTGCATTAATTGCTGTTTTTTCGAAAATCAGAAACGTGGGTTTTGAGGAACCTTCGAAGATAGACAATATATTTACGATGAAATATTTTATTGTTGCAAAATTCATAGGTCAGTTGTGTGAATGTTCACATTATGGAAATTGTGTCCGTGATTTCATGAAAAATCAGTTTCGAAAATTAAATAAAATTTCGTTCGTTTTTGCAGTTTTCGAAGAAACGAACGATTTGGGGTGTTAACTCTAGCATTACTATCACTATTGTTAGTGGAAGTATAAAAGGTAAGAGTTAAGAGTTACAATTTTTGCTTGTATTTCCTTGATTTATATCTGGAAGGCATACTGAAGTAGAATGTAGTGTGAACTTTTTCAGCTACTTAGCAAAGATGTCCAATTCCCAAGCTGACGACGCCTCGAGGGAAGAGATGTGCGTTGATGATGGTATCTCCAGAGATGAGACATGCATGGATGAAACTTACGTTGGGGGAGACGAAGACGAAATCCCTGGGATTAAGAATGTCCCGAACATAGATGATGCATTCTTTGAAAAAGATATCCCAGGAGCTGAGCAACATTTGAAATCCCCAGTGTATCGTCTTTTGATAAATCCCAGAACTGTTACTCAGAAGAAATTGGTGACTCCTAAGACAGTGATTCGATTTTGTCTTGAACGAGGGGTCTTTGCCTCATCAATCATATAGTTTAAGCTTTCTCGACGACCTTTGGAGAAATTTGTCGGCTGGGCGAGGCATATGTTGGGTTTTCCTCATGTGAGGACCATGCTCGACCAGGCGCAGGTGACGAGAGCTATTCAAGCTTCTGGAGAGTTGTTCATTTATCATGACGCAAGTGGTATTCTGGCTCTGTTTGCTCGCTGGTGCATTCCCACTCACACTTTCATATGTAGATGGGGAGAGTTTACCATTACTTTGGAATACGTGGCGGCTCTGATGCATCTCCCGATCACGGGCAATCTTCCTGGGGATATTTCAGATGAGGAGACCGTCGTTTCTCATGTCTTGACAGCTGCAATGGAGAAAGCGAATAAGGATGGTAGTAAAGGATGCTATGCTTCCTGGTTGACACACTGGTGGCCCAAAGACGAGGTTTCTGATAAACCCATCGACGGTACGTTACCCATTGCTGCTTTCTTATGTTTATGGTTGTCCAGAGACGTTTTTGAAGACAATGGAAACTTGTTGAAGCCTTTTGTGATTCCCTTTGCTATTAAGATGGCTCAAGGTGATCAACTTCCGATAGGTAGTTTATTCTTAGGCTCCTTGTATTACAACCTGGACTCCTTGATTATAGACTCCAGTGTGTCGAACGGCTCTATTAAGATTGAGTATAATGCCAACACGATGTTTCTTCAAGCTTTGATGTGGGAGCATTTTAAGAATTATGCACCTACTCCACGTAATGTTCTGCAAGGACCGAATACTGATGCGCGCCATACTTTCACTGAGAAAGATAATGCTAGGATCATGCGTTTGTACACCAAGCAACCTCGTTCTAAAATACGTTTTATTGATGTGTTAGATGAAGAATCTAAGTTCAATTTTCTCCCGTGGGTGTCAGTACCCGATTATGTTTCTCAGCCGATGACTTTCAATACTGGAGAAGGAACGAGTTTGACGTCTGGTGCGCATCTGAGTGATGGCGAAAGATCTTTCATGTTGAGTTGCACTCCTGGTCATTTGCTATCAGCCACGTTTGGAGAGCTTTCAGTGGAGGAGTATAATATTGATAGAGCAGCTCGACAAATGGGTATGGATCAGTGTGTTCCAACCATACGGAGAAGGAAGCCATCAGTTGAGCAACTCAGGACTCATTTGGATCATACTCACGTGGAAGGGAGTAGCTACTGGTTTCCTGGTTCTGATAGATTCGTCTATGTAACCCCCGGTTATGTAGAATTCTGGGACCAGCAACTTGGGCGTTTGCGTGGCTTTGTAAGATTTCCCAGACCTCCATTCAAGGATCTTCCTTCGGCTGAGATGATTTCCAGTCGACCAAGATTGAAGTATCTTTCTGGTGATAAACGAAAGTCGTCTCCAGGATGCTCTCAGGTATGTTTCTTCATATAATCTTCACGAAATTATAAGAACTGTATTCTGATTATATTACTGTATTTCACCACAGGACGGTCGTAATATACGACCTCGAATCGGTGGAGATTTCTCAGAGACTGAGGCGATTATTCATGGCGGAGAAGGCAGGCATAAAGGTTATAAGTTGTTACCTAATACCGTAAAGTCCCAAGTTGGTGCTTTGGTGAGTTCCTAATATTTATCACTGTGACTTTCACTGCTATTAGCATTAGAATCATGAAGCCGACGTTGTTAATTTTGTTGCAGAGTTTTACTCCATCAAGTCTTGAAGGTCTTCAATTTTCTGCTACTGAACAAGCAATCGCTGATTTGAGTGACGAAGAAACTGTAAGTATTTCTTCATATGTTCAAATGGGGTGCTTCATAGATGAAAATATTGATTGTAAAAGACGTGTATAGGAAGACGTCGTCATGGAGATGGAGAATTCTGGAACTCAATCATCCTCTGGGAATAGGAATAGAGGTAATTCCCAAGATTCGGAGCCGGATGGAAGTGATGTTCCTCTTGTCGTTGATGTGGACAATTCCAACCCCTTGGACACTTTGGAGACTCCTCAAGTAAGTATATATCCTGTACATTCTTCGTAAAAGTATAAAAGTGCTGACTTGTGGATGAATGAATGGGAACCCATGTGAATATATGAAAACTTAGTCGAATTTCATCGTCAGAAAATTCAGAACCCAACTTTTTAATAGAAACGCTGTAGAATCTTCGTCCGGAGTCGGATTTTGACGATCTGCATGTGCAAATTCAATCCCGGAAAATTTCCAAGCTTTAGCATAAAAGATTTTTAAGTTTTGAGCACGTTCAGAGCCTGAAAAAGGCGAAATAGTAAACTTCCAGTAGACTTCCAGAACTTTTTCAGATTGTGCGTCACTTGATATTTTGGCCACATCTACTCGCTCGTTCATCGGATTGTCATGAAATTTTTACATGTCATAGAGGACATCCATACGAATAGAATGGCATATGACCCATCCTCGGATTCCTTGTATATTGCTCCCAGTTCGTCTCTTAGTACAGGGCAGAGTTCAGTTTCTTCAGACGGACTCATCGTAAAATGTGTTTTCATAACTTTCAAGTTATTTGCTCGTGCCTTGAATGTAGTATGATGAACCTTGATGATGTTGACTTTATGGTATACTTTGTTTCATAATCTTCTTTGGATTCGTGACTCTAACCTCATGTAATCTTCGTATTAGGTGTTAAATACCGAAGTTGAGGATACTGGAGCCAACGATGATAACCCTAACCATTCCGGAGTTATTGATGAGGAGACAACCATCCCTGTATTTCAAGGCCATGAGAAGGTCGCTACTGCGGTTATGTAAACCCATATGGTTGTTGCCTCAGTGATAGAAGAAACCGAGACAGCAGCGGAGAATACCGAAGGAACTGTTGCTTTAGTCGTGGGAGCCACTCCAGTGACCGAGAACCGTATAATAGTGTATGAATATCCAACTACAGGGGTCGCTTTCGATCCTCCCTTTAACACTTCAATTCTGTATCATAAACTGGTTGGTGGATTCAGCGTTCTCATTGGACATGCACGCTTGTATGAGACGATATGGAAGAAGTTCGGCCATATGATCGTTGACAGGAACCCTGGGCGTGCTTACGCTTTAATCATGCAAGTAGGCGTTATCTTGCGTGTCGTAAGTGATATGCATACGAGACCCAGGAATACCGTGACTCCAGATATACTCTTTGATTGGGAGTTTAACTTGGAGAATTCAGAAAGACTTGGCCTCAACGTGAAATGGCTTCGTAAGCAAATAAACGTTATCAAGGATTCATGTGAGAAGAACATACCCTTTCGGAATGATGCTGCGAAGGAGAAGGAGGACAAGATTGCCAAGCTGACCGAGGAGATGAATAAGGAGAGGGCGGCTTTGCAAATCTTGAAGGATGCTGATGAGCGAAAGCCTTTTCTTGCTGATCTCTTGAACTTATGAACTTCTGAGAGATGTGAGGTTTATACTTGGGTTTTTGATATTTAGATGGTTTTGGATTGACTGATGGTTGAGGATTTTCTTGTAGATTTGATAGAGATTTTCTGTTACGAAATATGAACTGAATTTTGATAAATTGCTGAATTCAAATACTAATTGCAAGTATTGCAAATGTTTTGGAGGAATTGAAATACAAATGAAAGAAAATCCTAAATGTTAAATCCCAACGCCATGAGTGCTTCAAACGCCCAATACCTTAAATGTCCAATAATTTCAGATAAACGCCTTGAGACAATTTTCGTGAATTACTGGTAGGGTTCTGCCATCTGTGTTGGTCAATTTGTAGTATCCTCCGGCCACAGATTCAGCGACCATGAATGGTCCTTCCCAATTGCAGTTCCTTGTAGAATGAAGACCGCGCTGAACTGCTTTGAGAACCAGGTCTCCTTCATGAAACTTGTTAGGCTTAGTCGATCGTTCCTTGAATATCTTCCGCTGATTCGGAATTCCCTGTTTGATGGAATTCCTCGATTGTGGCCCGTATGGACACTCGCGCGGAAGAGAGTATCCAACATAGTGTTGATCATGCTTAGCCAAGTCTTCAACAATAAATCTCTCGATGGAGTGACCGATTTGAAGAAGTTCTGAACCCAACCATTGAGTGTAATATTGCTGAGGTGAAGTTACCCACTCGTAGATTTTGATGACTACTAAATTATTCATGGGGAGAAGTCCTTTGACCATAGTAGCGTATTTGAACATTGGTAATATTGGAGCAAGAGGAGGAATAAGACTTGCCTGAGCTCGAAACCTTCTGACAAAGGTGTGCGGATTATCTCCAAGTTCCTGTGCAAGTCCCATCAGAGTTTTTACTTCTTCCAGATGCTCAAACGGTGGTGCGTCCTATGCTTCGTCTTCCGACTCGGAATCCTTGTCGATGATAGGATGTGTTGAAGGCATCGTTGTCGTTTCAGCATGAATCCAAGTTCTCCCAAGGACCATGCCGTATCCAGGGTCTTCCCGGATTATGAAAAACTTGGCCTCAGTGCAAATCGATCTTTCTGTAACTTTGAGAGTGATGAAGCCGTATGCGTTTCTGAAGATTCCTTCGTGATCCCTAATTGCTATGGGAGTGTGGGTGGCTTCTCGTCGAGTAATACCAGCAGCTCTGAGAGTTTTCAAAGGGATGATGTTGACGGTGGTACCAACATCGATGAACGCCCTCTTGAACTCATTTCCTTTAATGCGCACTGTGGTGAGCAGTCCCCAATCATACATTTCTGTGCCAGTGGCTGAAGGTCCGGTGATAGTCTCTTGGATCAGCAGACGTCTTCCGGACACGATGTGGTTTAGTGCAGCAAACATGTCTTTCCTTTGAGCTTTCGAAAGATACAACAGCTCGCAGACATGTTCAATCAGAGATTGGACCGTTTCCTTGACAGGAGGTTCGGAGATGGTAAAAGTTCTGACTGGGAGGGGGTTTTTGTGCACCTCCTCAGTCCCCAGGTTGAGCTCTCCTGTTTCGACCTTTTCTTTGAATATGCGCTTCAAAAAATTTCAATCACTCGTGGGATGGCTGATGTATCTATGGAAGCGACAATACCGAGGATTTTGCATGGCCTCTTCAGTTGGTTCCTTCTTGGCATAAGGCAATTTGATTGCGCCGTCTTGAATCCAGGCATCGAGTAGTTCATTAACTTCTTCCATTGAACAGGGAAAATCAGGTGCTTCTGGATCTTCCGTATGCTGAGGAGGGATTTCGAATTCTCTTTCTTGTGTGTCTTTGAGGGGTGGAGGAAGTATGCTTGTGTTGTGGTTCTGCTTTCCGCTTGCTCCCTTCCGCGACAACATTTTTTGAAGGTTGCAGGTTATATTGCTTGTTGATCAGACGCCTGCTTCCTCGAGTGTCTTTTGAATCTTCAGTCTTTGTTGACTTTGCTCTTTCCAAAAGAGCGGGTGCAGTGGTTGCCGACCTCTTCGCAGCTTCGTGAAGCTCTGAGAAAGTCTGGAATCGAAGGTTTTCTATCAAGGCCCTGTAGCCCGGGAGCATGCCATTTATGCACAAGTCCACCATTTGTTGCTCAGTGACGTTTGGGTCATGACAATCCAGAGCTTGGACTCTGAACCTTTTCATATAATCATTGGAATTTTCACTGACCCTCTGAAACATTCTTCCAAGGTCGGAGAGGGTGACTTGTTCTGACACGAAGAAGTATTTCCTGTAAAATGCGTTAACCATTTCTCCCCAATTGTTGATGGTCCCTGGTGTGATGTTGTTATACCAGGTGTATGCCCTGCCTTTCAGAGATTTTGAGAATTCCTTGAGACGGATGACATGATTATGTTCATGTTCTACCAAGGCTTCGAGAAAACGAGAGACATGTTCCCGAGCATTGCCAGTTCCATCATACAAGGTGAAAGTTGGAGAAACGTAACCTTTAGGGAGTGGAATCCTCTGCGTAGCGGCAGGATAAGGAGGTTGATGACGATGGTCATGCGATGTCTTTCCTTTTCCATGGTTCTCTAAGAGGTGCTCCAGATCCTCGCGAGTGATGAAAATCGGTGATCCCTTCGCTGATGAGTTGTCTGCAGCAGTTTTGTGGACTTCGTCGTCTTCTACTGTATGGATTGGAATTACTTCAGTACCGTCGTCCGAGGATTTCTCCTTCTCCTTTCCCTTCTCTTGAGTCTTCTCTGACATCTTGTCAGTAAGAGTTTTGAGATAATTACACAGCTCCTTCTGTGTAGCAGCCATGTCAGTCTGGTTCTTTATAAGAGTCTCATGCGCTTTGATAAGATCAGTAATTGTAGGCGGTGGATCTCCTCTGACTTCTTCAGTGTGTCGTCCGGACAGTGGATGAACTTCGGCGTGAGGAGGAGTAGTGTCACCACCATCAGTGTTGGAGGTCGGAATTGTCTCCGGGATATTCCGATTGTTGTTGTTGCTGGTGCTAGCACGGTTTGTGTTAGGATTCGTAACTGAACCTGACATGAGATCAACCATCTTGTGAAATTGTGAGATTGCAACCGAGAGAATGATATCCCACTGTGGTCGCCAATCTGTAGATGGGGAAAAACGATTTGCTAGTTTTTAAGGAATTGAGGAGACGACCGTACAGAGAATACTCCTCGAACCAAGCGAAATGTTAAACCTCACACAGATGCACCGCTGCAAAGGGGGTGCTTTAGATTCGAGAGATCAATCTGTAGTGCTCCATCCTAAATCAAGACAATGACCGTTCCAGAGTAAATTCGGTCACAAGAGAGGATGGGTTGATCTGTAGGAGGGAAGCTGAGAAATGTGTGGAATCGATGGTAATCAAAGATTGTGGGTGTGTGAATTCCGAATACAATAAGCTCTGAGTGATTGAAATTGCTCAATTGAGAGTAGTTGCTCAATTGATGAGTTGATGATATCGTGTTGTCGATGAGACGTGAGATTGATGATACTGATGATAATTCAATCATGATTCAGAGACTTATTTATATTGCTGGAATTGTAGACACCATGATTCCATGAAGTGTGACAGTTGATATAATCAAGGAGTGGGTAAGTGGAGATCGTGTTTGAAACCAGTTGCTCAACGTGTGGAGACTTGGTCGATTTTCCACCCACTACCTCGTGAATTCCTTCAACTGATTGCACGACTTGCTCACATTCCATCGTGTGTTTGGACACACGTGTCGTAGACCGCCAGACCAAAACCCTAAGTGATATCCCCCCAAGTGACACGATTGACGTCTCGTGGTTTGTTAGTCAATTGATGACTTCGTGGTTTGATGGGACGATGAGTCCATGTAGTCGTTGAGTTGAACATGATGTTATGAAACTCATGAATTGAACATGTCATGAGACAGAGGTATAGTTCTTACGATGAAGTGAGAAAGTATTGCTCTTCGATGGATCGTTGAATATTGATTGTTGAACCAATATTGAGCAAATATTCCTCATCTGAGCAAGTGCTGCTCATGTGATGAATTGTTGAATATTTGATCGGCTGAGCATGTGTTGCTCAGACGATGGATTATTGACAGCGTACCAAAAATATTAATTAGAATACTGGTCGTTGAACCGAGCATAATTAATAAAATTAATGACCATGAAGCCGTCGTAAAATTATTAAGGTTGGAATCTGGAATGATGATCCTTGGATTCAGAAACCCTAATTTGATCAATTGATGATCAATTCATGGTTCGTCAGAATTTCAACCATGGGACGAAGGAGGGAGCGACTACATGGGACCGTGGATCAACCATGTAGTGTCCATATGCTCACATGAGAAAATACGAAGCACTCCTGAAGAGTTGACGATTTGTTGGTGGAAGAATGATTAAATGCTGGTTTAATCATTTATTCAAAAATGCTCGTCTGAGCCTTAGGTGAGAAAACCTAATTAATTTTGACGAGGCGGGGGACCGACCATGGAGTCATGAAACCGGCCCTGGGTTGTCCCGTGACCGCCTGACGATCACTTCATGAAAAATCCAAAGTGTTTGGGAGAGTTTTGGACCTAATACGAGCAATTGTGCAAATTAGGTCAAAACTGTGAAAATTGATGGGACCGGCTTCCGTGAGCCAAAGAGCCAATCTTGGTCGGTCAAGATAGCGTGCTCGTGTCCCCAAGGCGTCCGCGTCTCAGTCCTGAGAATTTTGATATTTTCTGACGTGCGATTGAGCATCCATTCGAGAAAATATGCCAAAATTAGGGTTTTGACGAAACTGAGGAAAACACCATGATATGATGAAAAATAATTATAAAATAAGGGATGAGGAGGCGTGGGACCGCCGTGGTCAAGGCATGGTCTGCCGGTCGTGACCACGGTCCGGTGATGCCTTTTCCTTAATTTTATAATATTTTGATGATTTTATGAAAAATTCATGAATTTTGAGAAATTTGATGAATTTAGGGAGTTTCCATGAATTGAAGGAGTTTTCATGAGTTCAGGGAAGCAAAAAATATTAAAATAATAAAAACAAGGACGTGTGGGACCGTGGAGGCATGACCGGCCGGCTTGGGCCTGGTCCCACGAGTTTTCATAATTTTTTAATATTTTTTAGGTATTTTTGATGATTTGAGGGATTTTTTCCTAATTTGAGAGAAATACCATGAAATCAAGGAATTTGATGAATTCAAGGAAAACTAATAATAAAATAATGAAACAAAAGGGCGTGTGGGACCGGCTAGGGCATGGCCGTCCGGCCAAGGCCCGGTCCCACAAGTTTTCATAATTTATTTTATTTTATTATTATTTGATGATTTATGCAAAAATACCATGAAATCAAGGAGTTTTTTCATGAAATTAGAGAAATAATAATAATAATAATAATAAAATAATAAGGAACCGTGGGTGTGGGGCCGGTTGGGACCAAGGCATGGCCGGTTGGCCAATGATCACGCCCCACACTCCTTTCCTTAATTTTATATTATTTTTTATGGATTTATGGAAGTACCATGAAACCGAGGAGTTTCCTCGAGACGAAGGAAATTTGATGAAATGAGAGAATTTTCATCAAATCATAAAAAATAATAAAAATGCATTAAAAATATATAACTGGCGAGGGATTGACCATGACATGGTCGGTTGGCCGTGTGTCCGTGCTCCCAGCACCCTGGTCAATATTTTAATTATTTTTTATTTTCTTCTCTATTTTGCATAGGTTCATCGTTTCGTTGTATTTTTGAAATACTCGTTCGTGCGGTGACTGTTAGTGTATCATCGTTGAATACACCTTCACCATTTGAATCGAGGCTTACTTAGAGGTAGCTCAGACGCCCGTTTGTTGATTATTTATTACTAATTGTGGAATTCAGTGGAGAATAATTCACAAAACTGAGTAATAAGATGTTTATTATTAATTCATAGGATCAGCTGAGGGTTCGACTACGAATTCAGAATAATAAAATGAACATTACCATTCCATGGGATCGTAGATTCGACCATAGAATCGGAGTAATTAAGGTTTATCTATTACCATTTATGAGACCAGTTGTGGGTTCGATCATGAAATCGGAGTAATGAGATAATATAGTTATTGTTATTCTATGAGATCAAGTTGTGGATTCGATCATAGAATCAAACAATTGTTATTGTCATTCCATGGGACCAGTCGTGGATTCGACCATGGAATAAGAGCGATTGTAATTAGGAATAATTAACTTTGTGGCTCTATACTAGTAGAGCAAGCTGTCTAGGAGCATTAATTATCCTGATACGAGCTTGCCGGTAAGTCATATCCTTTATATAGTCAGGGTAAACTTGTTGTTTGTTCCTGAAGACGTTATCGCTCTATACTAGCAGAGCAAGCTGTCTAGGAGCCGTCCATCTCGTGATGCTATATAGAAATAATCACTGAAAGTATTCAGTATTCATGAGATATGTCGTTGTCCAGTCGTGAGTCTACATATCTACATGTACTCCGAGAGAAAGTACTCTCCGTTGAGAATTCGATGAGAGACCCATGTCTCGATACTCACGTCTGATTGCTGAATCAGAGCTTCGTATAATTATGAGTTTACGAATTTAGCCCTTGTTGAAAATCCACTATCTACAACTTTGAATGGTAGGAAGGCAAAAATCATCCAAATTGTTTTGAAACCCCACATCTTTTATTGTTTTGAAAAACCCATTTTTCTGACGATCTCTACGAAAAGAAATCAACCACTTAACGAAGGTGGGAATATGCTTACTTACCTCGTTATCCGTTCGACGTGCAGCTAGCACCACTCTCACAACATCCATAGAAACGTCTTCGGTCTTCAATTTTTGTCTTCATCTTCGTCTTCGGTCTTCAACTCTTGATGATGAAATCTTGAACTTGTTAGAATCTTGACAATGTGATTGTTTCCTCTAATTCGTTGTTGCTTGAAACTTCATTGTGGATATTCCTTCTTTCCATTGGCTTTATTGAAAGAATTCAAAACTAAAAACGAACTATACAAACCCAAAATATGATACAAAGGATTTTTCTTGTCTCTTTTTTTTTTCTTTTTTTCTCTTTTGTTTTGTTTTTTTTATTGAGACAAGAAAAATAAAACAAATACAAAATAAAAACAAAACAAAACAAAATAATAAACCTAATAAAATTGTCTCTTGTCTCTTTTTTCTTTTTTTTTTCTTC